>NC_136345.1:3277003-3319503 GCF_964198595.1 Lampetra fluviatilis | reverse complement strand
ACCACCACCACAACCACCACCACCACCACAACCACCACCAACACCACCACCAACACCACCACCACAACCACCACCACCACAACCACCACCACCACAACCACCACCACCACCACAACCACCACAACCACCACCACCACCACCAGAACCACCACCACCACAACCACAACCACCACCACAACCACCACAACCACCACCAGAACCACCACCACCACAACCACAACCACCACCACAACCACCACAACCACCACAACGACCACCACAACCACCACAACGACCACCACCACTACGCACGCCACGGCTGCGTGTGTGTTGTGCCGGGTGTTCTGTAGCTGTTGGTCCGTCTTGTCACCCTGGGGACCCCACCACCCACTGCTGCTGCTGCTGCCGCTGCCGCCGCCGCCGCCGCCGTCGCCGCCGTCGCCGCCATCGCTGCCATCTCGGAGTTCTCCCTGTCGAGTTGGTGGTCGAGGCAAGGCTGAGAGAAGTGGCTGTTCGCCCCCCCCCCCCCCCCCCCAGCTTCTCTCGCTACTTCCGCGACGCGAACGGCACGGAGAGTCGAGCCCTCATCAAGGCCTACGGCATCCGCTTCGTGGTGCAGGTCTACGGGCAGGTGAGTGGGGGGGGGGTGGGGGGGTGAGGGTGGGGGGGTGGGGGGGTGGGGGGGTGAGGGTGGGGGGGGTGGTGAGGGTGGGGGGGGTGGTGAGTGTGGGGGGTGAGTGTGGTGAGTGTGGGGGGGTGAGTGTGGTGAGTGTGGGGGGGGTGAGTGTGGTGAGTGTGGGGGGTGAGTGTGGTGAGTGTGGGGAGTGAGTGTGGTGAGGGTGGGGGGGGGGGTGAGTGTGGGGGGTGAGTGTGGGGGGGGTGAGTGTGGGGGGTGAGTGTGGGGGGGGGGGTGAGTGTGAGGGGGTGAGTGTGGTGAGTCTGGTGAGTGTGGGGGGGTGAGTGTGGGGGGGGGTGAGTGTGAGGGGGTGAGTGTGGTGAGTGTGGGGGGGGGTGAGTGTGGTGAGTGTGGTGAGTGTGGGGGGGTGAGTGTGGTGAGTGTGGTGAGTGTGGGGGGGTGAGGAATAGGGTGGTGAGTGTGGGTGAGTGAATGTGTGGGTGAGTGAATGAGTGGGTGAGTGAATGTGTGGGTGAGTGAATGAGTGGGTGAGTCAATGAGTGGGTGGGTGAATGAGTGGGTGAGTGAATGTGTGCGTGAGTGAATGTGTGGGTGAGTGAATGTGTGGGTGAGTGAATGAGTGGGTGATGAATGAGTGGGTGAGTGAATGAGTGGGTGGGTGAATGAGTGGGTGAGTGAATGTGTGGGTGAGTGAATGTGTGGGTGAGTGAATGAGTGGGTGAGTGAATGAGTGGGTGGGTGAATGTGTGGATGAGTGAATGTGTGGATGAGTGAATGTGTGGGTGAGTGAATGTGTGGGTGAGTGAATGTGTGGGTGAGTGAATGTGTGGATGAGTGAATGTGTGGGTGAGTAAATGAGTGGGTGAGTGAATGTGTGGGTGAGTGAATGAGTGGGTGAGTAAATGAGTGGGTGAGTGAATGTGTGGGTGAGTGAATGAGTGGGTGAGTGAATGAGTGGGTGAGTAAATGAGTGGGTGAGTGAATGTGTGGGTGAGTGAATGTGTGGGTGAGTAAATGAGTGGGTGAGTGAATGTGTGGGTGAGTGAATGAGTGGGTGAGTGAATGTGTGGGTGAGTAAATGAGTGGGTGAGTGAATGTGTGGGTGAGTGAATGAGTGGGTGAGTGAATGTGTGGGTGAGTGAATGAGTGGGTGAGTGAATGTGTGGGTGAGTGAATGAGTGGGTGAGTGAATGAGTGGGTGAGTGAATGTGTGGGTGAGTGAATGTGTGGGTGAGTCAATGAGTGGGTGGGTGAATGAGTGGGTGAGTGAATGTGTGCGTGAGTGAATGTGTGGGTGAGTGAATGTGTGGGTGAGTGAATGAGTGGGTGATGAATGAGTGGGTGAGTGAATGAGTGGGTGGGTGACTGAGTGGGTGAGTGAATGTGTGGGTGAGTGAATGTGTGGGTGAGTGAATGAGTGGGTGGGTGAATGAGTGGGTGAGTGAATGTGTGGGTGAGTGAATGAGTGGGTGAGTGAATGAGTGGGTGAGTGAATGAGTGGGTGAGTGAATGAGTGGGTGAGTGAATGTGTGGGTGAGTAAATGAGTGGGTGAGTGAATGTGTGGGTGAGTGAATGAGTGGGTGAGTAAATGAGTGGGTGAGTGAATGTGTGGGTGAGTGAATGAGTGGGTGGGTGAATGAGTGGGTGAGTGAATGTGTGGGTGAGTGAATGAGTGGGTGAGTGAATGAGTGGGTGAGTGAATGAGTGGGTGAGTGAATGAGTGGGTGAGTGAATGTGTGGGTGAGTGAATGTGTGGGTGAGTCAATGAGTGGGTGGGTGAATGAGTGGGTGAGTGAATGTGTGCGTGAGTGAATGTGTGGGTGAGTGAATGTGTGGGTGAGTGAATGAGTGGGTGATGAATGAGTGGGTGAGTGAATGAGTGGGTGGGTGACTGAGTGGGTGAGTGAATGTGTGGGTGAGTGAATGTGTGGGTGGGTGAATGAGTGGGTGGGTGAATGAGTGGGTGAGTGAATGTGTGGGTGAGTGAATGAGTGGGTGAGTGAATGAGTGGGTGAGTGAATGAGTGGGTGGGTGAATGAGTGGGTGAGTGAATGTGTGAGTGAGTGAATGAGTGGGTGAGTGAATGAGTGGGTGAGTGAATGTGTGGGTGAGTGAATGTGTGGGTGAGTAAATGAGTGGGTGAGTGAATGTGTGGGTGAGTGAATGAGTGGGTGAGTGAATGTGTGGGTGAGTGAATGAGTGGGTGAGTGAATGTGTGGGTGAGTGAATGAGTGGGTGAGTAAATGAGTGGGTGAGTGAATGTGTGGGTGAGTGAATGAGTGGGTGAGTGAATGTGTGGGTGAGTAAATGAGTGGGTGAGTGAATGTGTGGGTGAGTGAATGAGTGGGTGAGTGAATGAGTGGGTGAGTGAATGTGTGGGTGAGTGAATGAGTGGGTGGGTGAATGAGTGGGTGAGTGAATGAGTGGGTGGGTGAATGTGTGGGTGAGTGAATGTGTGGGTGAGTGAATGAGTGGGTGAGTGAATGAGTGGGTGAGTGAATGTGTGGGTGAGTGAATGAGTGGGTGGGTGAATGAGTGGGTGAGTGAATGAGTGGGTGAGTGAATGAGTGGGTGGGTGAATGAGTGGGTGAGTGAATGAGTGGGTGAGTGAATGTGTGGGTGAGTGAATGTGTGGGTGAGTCAATGAGTGGGTGGGTGAATGAGTGGGTGAGTGAATGTGTGCGTGAGTGAATGTGTGGGTGAGTGAATGTGTGGGTGAGTGAATGAGTGGGTGATGAATGAGTGGGTGAGTGAATGAGTGGGTGGGTGACTGAGTGGGTGAGTGAATGTGTGGGTGAGTGAATGTGTGGGTGAGTGAATGAGTGGGTGGGTGAATGAGTGGGTGAGTGAATGTGTGGGTGAGTGAATGAGTGGGTGAGTGAATGAGTGGGTGAGTGAATGAGTGGGTGGGTGAATGAGTGGGTGAGTGAATGTGTGAGTGAGTGAATGAGTGGGTGAGTGAATGAGTGGGTGAGTGAATGTGTGGGTGAGTGAATGTGTGGGTGAGTAAATGAGTGGGTGAGTGAATGTGTGGGTGAGTGAATGAGTGGGTGAGTGAATGTGTGGGTGAGTGAATGAGTGGGTGAGTGAATGTGTGGGTGAGTGAATGAGTGGGTGAGTAAATGAGTGGGTGAGTGAATGTGTGGGTGAGTGAATGAGTGGGTGAGTGAATGTGTGGGTGAGTAAATGAGTGGGTGAGTGAATGTGTGGGTGAGTGAATGAGTGGGTGAGTGAATGAGTGGGTGAGTGAATGTGTGGGTGAGTGAATGAGTGGGTGAGTGAATGAGTGGGTGAGTGAATGTGTGGGTTAGTGAATGTGTGGGTGAGTAAATGAGTGGGTGAGTGAATGAGTGGGTGAGTGAATGTGTGGGTGAGTGAATGAGTGGGTGGGTGAATGAGTGGGTGGGTGAATGAGTGGGTGAGTGAATGTGTGGGTGAGTGAATGAGTGGGTGGGTGAATGAGTGGGTGGGTGAATGAGTGGGTGAGTGAATGTGTGGGTGAGTGAATGTGTGGGTGGGTGAATGAGTGGGTGAGTGAATGTGTGGGTGAGTGAATGAGTGGGTGGGTGAATGAGTGGGTGAGTGAATGAGTGGGTGAGTGAATGTGTGGGTGAGTGAATGAGTCGGTGGGTGAATGAGTGGGTGAGTGAATGAGTGGGTGAGTGAATGAGTGGGTGGGTGAATGAGTGGGTGAGTGAATGAGTGGGTGAGTGAATGTGTGGGTGAGTGAATGTGTGGGTGAGTGAATGAGTGGGTGAGTGAATGAGTGGGTGAGTGAATGAGTGGGTGGGTGAATGAGTGGGTGAGTGAATGAGTGGGTGGGTGAATGAGTGGGTGAGTGAATGAGTGGGTGGGTGAATGAGTGGGTGAGTGAATGAGTGGGTGGGTGAATGAGTGGGTGAGTGAATGTGTGGGTGAGTGAATGTGTGGGTGGGTGAATGAGTGGGTGAGTGAATGAGTGGGTGGGTGAATGAGTGGGTGAGTGAATGAGTGGGTGGGTGAATGAGTGGGTGAGTGAATGTGTGGGTGAGTGAATGTGTGGGTGAGTGAATGTGTGGGTGGGTGAATGAGTGGGTGAGTGAATGTGTGGGTGAGTGAATGAGTGGGTGGGTGAATGAGTGGGTGAGTGAATGTGTGGGTGAGTGAATGTGTGGGTGGGTGAATGAGTGGGTGAGTGAATGTGTGGGTGAGTGAATGAGTGGGTGGGTGAATGAGTGGGTGAGTGAATGTGTGGGTGAGTGAATGAGTGGGTGAGTGAATGAGTGGGTGAGTGAATGAGTGGGTGAGTGAATGTGTGGGTGAGTGAATGTGTGGGTGGGTGAATGAGTGGGTGAGTGAATGAGTGGGTGAGTGAATGTGTGGGTGAGTGAATGTGTGGGTGGGTGAATGAGTGGGTGAGTGAATGTGTGGGTGAGTGAATGAGTGGGTGGGTGAATGAGTGGGTGAGTGAATGTGTGGGTGAGTGAATGAGTGGGTGGGTGAATGAGTGGGTGAGTGAATGAGTGGGTGAGTGAATGTGTGGGTGGGTGAATGTGTGGGTGGGTGAATGAGTGGGTGAGTGAATGTGTGGGTGAGTGAATGTGTGGGTGAGTGAATGAGTGGGTGAGTGAATGTGTGGGTGAGTGAATGAGTGGGTGAGTGGGTGATGATGCTGATGTTATGATGATGTTGTGATGATGTTGTGATGATGATGATGATGTTTTTGTGATGATGTCTCACTAGGGGAGGAAGTTTAACATCATTCCCACGCTGATGAACGTGGGATCGGGAATCGCACTCCTCGGGGTGGTGAGTGAAAAGATGGTGCAGTGCTAGTGGTGTGGTACTAGTGGTACTAGTGGTGTGGTACCAGTGGTACTAGTGGTGTGGTACTAGTGGTACCAGTGGTACTAGTGGTACCAGTGGTACCAGTGGTACTAGTGGTGTGGTACTAGTGGTACTAGTGGTACTAGTGGTACCAGTGGTACTAGTGGTGTGGTACTAGTGGTACCAGTGGTACTAGTGGTACTAGTGGTGTGGTACCAGTGGTACTAGTGGTACTAGTGGTACCAGTGGTACTAGTGGTACCAGTGGTACCAGTGGTACTAGTGGTACTAGTGGTGTGGTACTAGTGGTACCAGTGGTACTAGTGGTACTAACTAGTGGCGTGGTCACAGGCCACGGTGGTGTGTGACGTGCTGGTTCTCTACGTCTTCAAGCGCCGCCACTTGTACCGCGAGAAGAAGTTCAAAGACGCCGGTGACGACGACGACGACGGGGGGGAGGGGGGCCGCACTCCGATGATGTAGTCGGTGAGGACACCACACTCACCACACTCACCACGCCTCACCACACACACTCACCACACTCACCACACTCACCACGCCTCACCACACACACTCACCACACTCACCACGCCTCACCACACTCACTCACCACGCCTCACCACGCCTCACCACACACACTCACCACACTCACCACGCCTCACCACACACACTCACCACACTCACCACGCCTCACCACACTCACTCACCACGCCTCACCACACTCACCACACTCACCACACTCACTCACCACACTCACCACGCCTCACCACACTCACTCACCACGCCTCACCACACTCACCACGCCTCACCACACTCACCACACCTCACCACACTCACCACACCTCGCCACGCCTCACCATAACCTCACCACACTCACCACGCCTGAACACACTCACCACACTCACCACGCCTCACCACACCTCACCACCCCTCACCACACTCACCACACTCACTCACCACACTCACCATGCCTCACCACACTCACCATGCCTCACCACACTCACCATGCCTCACCACACTCACCACACCTCGCCACACCTCACCACGCCTCACCACACTCACCACACTCACTCACCACACTCACCACGCCTCACCACACACACTCACCACACTCACCACGCCTCACCACACACACTCACCACACTCACCACGCCTCACCACACTCACTCACCACGCCTCACCACACTCACCACACTCACTCACCACACTCACCACGCCTCACCACACTCACCACACCTCGCCACGCCTCACCATAACCTCACCACACTCACCACGCCTGAACACACTCACCACACTCACCACGCCTCACCACACCTCACCACCCCTCACCACACTCACCACACTCACTCACCACACTCACCATGCCTCACCACACTCACCATGCCTCACCACACTCACCACACCTCGCCACACCTCACCACGCCTCACCACACTCACCACACTCACTCACCACACTCACCACGCCTCACCACACCTCACCACACCTCACCACACTCACCACACCTCGCCACGCCTCACCATACTCACCATGCCTCACCACACTCACCACGCCTCACCACACTCACCACACCTCACCACACTCACCACACTCACCATGCCTCAACACACTCACCATGCCTCACCACACTCACCACACCTCACCACACCTCACCACGCCTCGCCACGCCTCACCACGCCTCACCACGCCTCACCACACCTCACCACACACCCCTCAACAACAACAACAACCGCCGTTCGCCACTAAGTGGCGGTGACGTCACCACGGCGCTTGTGCCAGGCTAGGTGCACCTTGAGGCCACGTAAGGTCACGGGACAGACCCAGCAGGTGCCATCGGTTGACTGCTGTGCCAGGCTAGGTGCAGGAGGAGGTCACGGGGCAGACTCAGCAAGTGCCATGGGTCGACTGGCTGAGATGACCGGTAGATGCACCACCTGTGTCCCCTACTGTGCCAACAACTTGCTGTGCTTTAGCCACCCGGCGCTCCGCTCGTTGTTGTGAGCGTCGCTCCTCTGCCCTCCGTTGTTGCTGGAGGGCGACTGCCTCCAACTGCCCAGTAGCGTCCTTCACGAGCCTCCTCGTAATTGGCAAGTCCACTCAGCTCCACGTCCTCCTGTACCACATCACTCCATCTCTTCTCTAGCCCGTGCCTCGCCCGTTTAGCCCTCTCTATCCGGCCGAACAAAAGCTGTTTAGGCATGCGGTGGCTGGGCATGCGGTGGCTGGGCATGCGGGCTACATGACCCAGCCAACGCAGCCTTACCTGCTGGAGGAGCTCACCGATGGGACTTTGTCCAGATCCTTCAAGGATTTGTGAGCTCCTTACAAAATCCAGCCTGCAGGTTAAACCCAGGATGGATCATAGGCAGGGCCAGCCTGAATGTTTCTAACCAGGGATGATGCTCCATTAGAGGGGTCCAAGTTTCACAAGCACAGAGAAGGGAGGGCATGACCATGGCCGAGAAGACTCGAAGCTTCGTGTGAAGCGACGGACCATGTAGCTTCCACACAGCAGCAGCGTTACGCAGCCGATGAAAAGATATTGCCAGTCGACTGATTCAGTGAGACCTCTGCTGTCAAACCGGAGCTGGTCATGAGCGCACTGCCGAGGTTTGAGAAACTCTCCACTCTCTCCACAACTGCCCCATCACCAATTGAGAGTGGAGGGGGTGGAGTGTTTGATGGCACAAAATACCCAGGCAATACCCAGGCAGGTGCTTAGTTTCGGTGGGGCTGATGGTAAGGCCCCACCTCTTAGTGGCACGCTCCAGGTTCAGCAGCCGCACCTCCAACTCCTCCTCTGAGTGAGCGGCAATTATCAGATCATCTGCATACATTACATGGTGGAGCAATAGGCAGCCATCCCTTGACCGCACCCGGCCATCGATCAGCCTCCCACTGTATCTGTACCGGATTGAAATTCCTCTGATACAGCCATCGAAGGCTTCACGAACTATGTGGTCGAAAAATATGTTAAATAATGTGGGAGCTAGAGGACATCCCTGTCGCACCCCAAGGTGAACGGAGAATGGCTCCAACTCCTGGCCACGTAGTTTTGCCCGGGCCCGCTCACCATCATGAAGGTCCTTAATGATCGTGAGCAGAGGGTCAGGGACTCCGAAAGCACGAAGAACAACCCAGAGCCCAGGCCTACTGATGGTATCATAGGCCTTGACCAGGTCAATAAAGCAGAGACGTAGGTCTTGTTGGAATTCCCTACATCTCTGCTGTACCACCCTGGCCTCAAACAACGTTGGGGCTCCGCAAGCCTCTCCTCAGCGTGCCTAGCAAGGCAATGTTGGATAATCCTTCCCTTGACCTTTCCCGGCACACTGAGGAGTGAGATGCCCCTGTAGTTGTTACAGTCTGTGTGGTCTGCCTTCTTAAAGAGGGGGACCTCCGGGGCATCCTTCCAATCCTGCGGAACCCGTCCAGTGGTCCAGAGTGTTAGTGTGGGAGATCATCTCTGCCCGATGCCTTTCCTCGTCTCAGACTCTGGATCGCCTTCAGTAATTCCTCAACAGATGTCACCTCAGCCAGCCACTCACAGGGAGTGATTAATTCTTCCAATATTTGAGGCACCGCAGCCTTAGCAGGCTGAGATCCAGGCGGTACCGGTCCAGCTCCCGACAGAGGAGTGGCAGCCTCTCCTCCGCAGTGAGCGTCCGAACATTCCACGTGGCCACACGTAGTGGCTGCTTTTTGCCGTTTCTGGAGGAGCCCCGAGGGTGAAGATTCAGTCTCCTGGCTCCACCAAATGGGGTTTGGCCAGGAGACGTCATAGACGCCTGTCCCCCCGGGGCCTCCGGCACAGGCTTAGCCGGATATTGTCCACGTGGTTCAGTGGAAGTTGAATTGAAGGTGGAGGGGTCACCAGCCCCTCGCACCCATCCAGAGCCCCAATTGGCCGCTGTGGTGGCTACAAGTCCAGCAGCACCCCTCACCACACTCACCACACTCACCACACACCACTCTCCACACTCACCACACCACACTCAGCACTCACCCCTCACCACACACCCCTCACCACTCACCCCTCACCACACTCACCACACTCACCACCCTCACCACACTCAACACACTCACCACACACCCCTCACACTCACCACTCACCACTCACCACACTCACCACCCTCACCACACACCACTCTCCACACTCACCACACCACACTCAGCACTCACCCCTCACCACACTCACCACACACCCCTCACCACTCACCACACTCACCACACTCACCACCCTCACCACACTCAACACACTCACCACACACCCCTCACACTCACCACTCACCACACTCACCACAGCTCTCTCTCTCTCTGTCAGGTGGCACCCGCGATGTGAAGATGACCTCTGACCTCATCCCGCCCAGAGTCCACACGGAGTGGGCGATGGTGACCCCCCCCCACCTCTCACTCCTCACTCCTCATCCATCGCTCACCCATCACCTCTCACTCCTCACCCATCGCTCACCCATCACCTCTCACTCCTCACCCATCGCTCACCCATCACCTCTCACTCCTTACCCATCGCTCACCCATCACCTCTCACTCCTCACCCATCGCTCACCCATCACCTCTCACCCATCGCTCACCCATCACCTCTCACTCCTTACCCATCGCTCACCCATCACCTCTCACTCCTTACCCATCGCTCACCCATCACCTCTCACTCCTCACCCATCGCTCACCCATCACCTCTCACTCCTCACCCATCGCTCACCCATCACCTCTCACTCCTCACCCATCGCTCACCCATCACCTCTCACTCCTTACCCATCGCTCACCCATCACCTCTCACTCCTCACCCATCGCTCACCCATCACCTCTCACTCCTCACCCATCGCTCACCCATCACCTCTCACTCCTCACCCATCGCTCACCCATCGCTCACCCATCCCCCCACCTCTCACTCCTCACCCATCACTCACTCACCCCTCACCTCTCCTCCCTCCTCACCCATCGCTCACCCATCCCACCACCTCTCCTCACTCCTCACCCATCACTGACCCCTCACCTCACCTCTCACTCCTCACCCATCGCTCACCCCTCACCTCACCTCTCACTCCTCACCCATCGCTCACTCATCCCCTCACCCCTCACTCATCCCCTCACCCCTCACTCCTCACCAATTACTCACCCCTCACCTCTCCTCACCTCGCCCATCGCTCACCCATCTCTTACCTCTACAACGATTGCTGTTGCGTTTTGCACTTGAATGATGTCATGTCCATCACCACCATTACCACCATCACCACCATTACATCACCACCACCACCATCACCACCACCACCATCACCACCACCATCACCACCATCACCACCACCACCATCACCACCACCATCACCACCATCACCACCACCACCATCACCACCACCACCATCACCACCATCACCACCATCACCACCACCACCATCACCATCATCACCACCATCACCACCACCATCACCACCACATCACCACCATCACCACCACCATCACCACCATCACCTGACGCCTGCACTATTAAACGGGATAATGCTGATGATTCTGGTTTCAGTCCAATCTGTCTCTCTCCCATCAGAGTGTTCACAGACACTGCGTGCTATGATGGGGCTCTCTATAGACAACGCGGCCAGGGGAACGTGGAGTGGACACGCCGAGTTTGTAGCACATGGGGAGGGGTTACCCAGATTCTCACACGGACACAGCCCCTCGCATAGAGATCCACAGACTCACACGGAGACCCACAGACTTACACAGAGACCCACAGACTCACACAGAGACCCACAGACTCGCACAGAGACCCACAGACTCGCACAGAGACCCACAGACTCGCACAGAGACCTACAGACTCACACAGAGACCCACAGACTTACACAGAGACCCACAGACTCACACAGAGACCCACAGACTCGCACAGAGACCCACAGACTCACACAGAGACCCACAGACTCACACAGAGACCCACAGACTCGCACAGAGACCTACAGACTCACACAGAGACCCACAGACTTACAGAGACCCACAGACTTACACAGAGACCCACAGACTCACACAGAGACCCACAGACTCGCACAGAGACCCACAGACTCACACAGAGACCCACAGACTTACACAGAGACCCACAGACTCATACAGAGACCCACAGACTCACACAGAGACCCACAGACTCACACAGAGACCCACAGACTCACACAGAGACCCACAGACTCACACAGAGACCCACAGACTTACACAGAGACCCACAGACTCACACAGAGACCCACAGACTTACACAGAGACCCACAGACTCACACAGAGACCCACAGACTCACACAGAGACCCACAGACTCGCACGGCCAGGTACGGGTAGCCGGGTATCGGGTAGGGTACGGGTATCGGGTAGGGTACGGGTATCGGGTAGGGTACGGGCATCGGGTAGGGTACGGGCATCGGGTAGGGTACGGGTATCGGGTAGGGTACGGGCATCGGGTAGGGTACGGGAATCGGGTAGGGTACGGGTATCGGGTAGGGTACGGGCATCGGGTAGGGTACGGGTATCGGGTAGGGTACGGGCATCGGGTAGGGTACGGGTATCGGGTAGGGTACGGGTATCGGGTAGGGTAGACGGGTATCGGGTACCCGGTTGCGACCTCTGGCCTGTAGGCACTGGGAAGGTTTTGCCAGCTAAGACAACGCGACAAGTCCATCAAAGTCCTGTCACAAGACGTCCTATCAGGAGGTGCTTCTGCGCCAGTCGGAGTGCCGCGCTGCTGCACATGATTCTAACGCTGCTGCGGGTTTCATCTTGAATGTGTCATGCGAGTGTCAATGGGGTTGCTGCTGGGCTCTGGTCCAATCACGCGGCCCGGGGTACTGGGGGGCGGAGCCTGGTCTGTGTGTGGGAGGGGCCGCCGTTCACCTCTCCTCCAATGGGAGGAGGCGGCGAGGTGAATGGGGGCGGAGCCAGCGGGGCAGTATGGGAAGGCCGGATGTGACGACCCGGAGGGGGAGGAGTCAGGGTCACGTGGGGGGAGTGTATATAAGTGGGAGCCCGCAGGAGGTCGGGGCAGTCGGGGAAGTGAAGAGTCTGAGCCGCGTTGGGCGGCGAGGGAGAGAGATCCGCGCCATCGGCCACGTGGCCCAAGGAGCTCGGCATGCCGTCGGCCAGCGGAGTGCGGGAGTGGAGGAGCTAACGGGGGAGGGTGCGGGGCACGCGAGAGAGAGAGGGAGAGAGAGTGAGAGAGTGAGTGAGAGAGTGAGTGAGTGTGAGAGTGAGTGTGAGAGTGAGAGAGAGTGTGTGGCACGCGAGACGACGCTGCTCCGTGGAGGAGGCCAGCATCGGGGTGCGGAGAAGAAGCTGAATAAGAGGCAAGCGTAGACCAGCGGAGACCAGCGGAGACCAGCGGAGACCAGCGGAGACCAGCGTCGCCTGACGGAGTCTTTTATTACAAATGTTTCAACGTTCCCGGCACCACCGCGGCGGCGGCGGTGGTGGTGATGGTGGTGGTGGTAATGGTGGTGGTGGTGGTGGTGGTGGCGGCGGCGGTGGTGGTGGTGATGGTGGTGGTGGTGGTGGCGGCGGCGGCGTTGGGGTTTGTTCATCCAGAGTCGTGGGGACACCAAGGGGCAGGCCTCGTGCCTCTCGCCTCCTGGCCCCGGGGTGGACAGCCAGTTTGGTGAGGCTCCTCCCTGCGCTGAGCCTCACCAGGTGAGCCTCACCGGATGAGGCCCCTCACCAGGTGAGGCTCCCCGCTAGAGCGCCGTCTGTGCGGTGACCTCAGGGTCAGGGTCACCGGGTGAGGCTCCTCACCAGGTGAGGCCCCCCCTCACTAGGTGAGGCCCCCCCTCACCAGGTGAGGCCCCCCCTCACCGGATGAGGCCCCCCCTCACCAGGTGAGCTCCCCGCTAGAGCGCCGTCTGCACGGTGACCTCAGGGTGAGTTGGTGAGGGGCACCGCTTGGACTGAGTCGCCTCCTCCCAGTCGGAGCGGCGAACAGCACGGGGAGTCACGGAGCTCTTGAGGCGCTGGGGAGGGGGGCGGGGGGGAGGGGGGAGGGGGGAGGGGGGCGGGGGGAGGGGGGAGGGGGGGAGGGGGGAGGGGGGGGAGGGGGGGGAGGGGGGGGAGGGGGGAGGGGGGGGGGGGGGGAGGGGGGGAGGGGGGGAGGGGGGGAATGAGAGGCACGGTGTTGGTGGTGGTTCCAGTGTGTGTGGTACAGGTTTGTGTGTGTGAGTGTGTGTGAGTGTGTGAGTGTCTGGACCACTGGACGGGTTCCGCAGGACTGGAAGGATGCCCTGGTGGTCCCCCTCTTTAAGAAGGGGGACCGTACCGACTGTAACAACTACAGGGGCATCTCACTCCTCAGTGTGCCGGGTAAGGTCCTGGCAAGGATTATTCAACATCGCCTTGCTAGGCACGCTGAGGAGAGGCTTGCGGAGCCCCAATGCGGTTTCAGGAAAGGGCGGTCCTGCACAGATGCCATATTTTCTGTCCGTCTGCTACAGCAGAGGTGTAGGGAATTCCAAAAAGACCTACATCTCTGCTTTATTGACCTGGTCAAGGCCTATGATACCATCAGTAGGACTGGGCTCTGGGTTGTTCTTCGTGCTTTCGGAGTCCCTGACCCTCTGCTCACGATCATTAAGGACCTTCATGATGGTGAGCGGGCCCGGGTAAAACTACGTGGCCGGGAGTCGGAGCCTTTCCCTGTACACCTTGGGTTGCGACAGGGATGTCCTCTGGCTCCCACATTATTTAACATCTATTTCGACTGCGTAGTTCGTGAAGCCTTCAATAGCTGTACCGGGGGAATTACCATTTGGTACAGATATAATGGGAGGCTGATCGACGCCCGGGTGCGATCAAGGGATGGCTCCCTATTGGTCAACCACGTTATGTATGCCGATGATTTGGTAATAGCTGCTCATTCAGAAGAGGAGTTGGAGACGCTGCTGCTGAGACTGGAGCGTGCCACTAAGAGGTGGGGCCTTACCATCAGCCCCACCAAAACTAAGCACCTGCCTGGGTATTTTGTACCATCGAGCACTCCACCCCCACAACTCCCAATCGGTGATGGGGCAGTTGTGGAGAGAGTGGAGAGTTTCCCATACCTGGGCAGTGTGCTTATGACCGGCTCCAGTTTATCAGCAGAGGTCTCACTCCGAATCAGTCGAGCGGCAATATCTTTTCATCGGTTGCGTAACGCTGTGTGGAAGCTACCTGGTCTGTCGCTCCGCACGAAGCTTCAGGTCTTCTCGGCCACGGTCATTCCCTCCCTTCTCTACGCTTGCGAAACGTGGACCCCCCTAGTGGAGCATCTTCGCCGGTTGGAAACATTTAGGCTGGCCTGCCTACGATCCATCCTGGGTTTAACCAGGCTGGATTGTGTGAGGAGCTCACAAGTCCTTGAAAGATCTGGGCAAAGTCCCATCAGTGAGCTCCTCCGGCAGGCAAGGCTGCGTTGGCTGGGTCATGTAGCCCGCATGCCCAGCCACCGCATGCCTAAACAGCTTTTGTTCGGCCGGATCGAGGGGGCTAAACGGGCGCGGCACGGGCTAGAGAAGAAATGGAGTGATGTGGTACAGGAGGACGTGGAGCTGAGTGGACTTGCCGATGACTGGTACCAGCGATGTCAAGATCGGCCTCAGTGGAGGAGGCTCGTGAAGGACGCTACTGGGCAGTTGGAGGCAGTCGCCCTCCAACAACAATGGAGGGCGGAGGAGCGACGCTCACAACAACGAGCGGAGCGCCGGGTGGCTAAAGCACAGCAAGTTGGCACAGTAGGGGGCACAGGTGGTGCATCAGCCAGTCATCTCGGTCATCTCGGTCAGTCGACCCGTGGCACCTGGGTCTGCCCCGTGACCTCCTGTCAGCGGGCGTTCGACACTTCACGTGGCCTCAGGGTGCACATGGCCTGGCACAAGCGTCGTGGTGACGTCACCGCCACTTAGTGGCGAATGGCGGTTGTTGTTGTTGTTGTGTGAGTGTGAGTGAGTGTGTGAGTGTGTGAGTGTGTGTAGACTCACCTGCATGAAGGTGCCCTGCGCTGTGTAGAGGGTGTGCGCCATGCCCAGGGGGATCCAGCCGATGGAGAGGAGTGACACGGCCCAGCCGAGGCCCTCTGCCCAGGCCGGGTAGACGTAGTCCCCGTAGCGCACCGGCTCGTACTGCAGCACGCTGAACACCAGGATGGCCTGCGCACACACACACACAGAGCACTCGACGCGTGTCCGTGTGTGTCAGTCGGTGTGTGTCTACCTGTGTGTGTGTCAGTCTGTGTCAGTCTGTGTCTACCTGTGTGTGTGTGTGTGTCAGTCTGTGTGTGTCTACCTGTGTGTGTGTGTCAGTCTGTGTCAGTCTGTGTGTGGGTCAGTCTGTGTGTGTCTGTGTGTGTGTCTACCTGTGTGTGTGTCTACCTGTGTGTGTCAGTCTGTGTGTCAGTCTGTGTGTGTGTCTACCTGTGTGTGTGTGTCAGTCTGTGTCTACCTGTGTGTGTGTGTACCTGTGTGTGTGTGTGTCAGTGTGTGTCTCCCTGTGTGTGTGTGTGTCAGTCTGTGTCAGTCTGTGTCTACCTGTGTGTGTGTCTACCTGTGTGTGTGTGTGCGTGTCAGTGTGTGTCTACCTGTGTGTGTGTGTCAGTCTGTGTCAGTCTGTGTCTACCTGTGTCTACCTGTGTGTGTGTCAGTGTGTGTCTACGGTCCGGCAAAACAACCTCCTACCTCCTCGCGGTGCCGGACGGGCAACATTGTCGTGGGCAGTGCTGTGGGGGGAGGGCCAATGCCCATTGGCCCTCTCCCCTCATGGCGTCTGTGACCACCACAGTGGCTAAACGGGGGCTCTGGACGGGTGCGAGGGGCTGGTAACCCCTCCACCTTCAATTAACCACCACTAAACTACGAAGTAAACATAAACCTGTAATTAATAAGCTTGTGCCGGAGGCCCCGGGGGGTCAGGCTTTTATGACGTCTCCTGGCCAAACCCCGTTTGGCGGAGCCAGGAGATTGAATTTTAACCCTCGGGGCTCCTCCAGAAACAACGAAAAACCATTGCGGATGGCCACGTGGAATGTTCGAACGCTCACTGCGGAGGAGAGGCTGCCACTCCTCTGTCGGGAGCTGGACCGGTACCGCCTGGATCTCTGTGGCATTCAGGAGGTCCGGTGGACCGGTTCTGGCTCCTGCCACCATGAGGGGTGGACAGTCCTCTACTCGGGGCAGGAGACTGCCAAACAACAGGGTGTGGCTCTTCTTCTGAACAAAAGAATGAAGGGGGCGTGGGAGCGTGGCGGTGAGGTGTGGGAAGCTGTAAGCCCCAGGATACTTTGGGCTCGCCTTCCCATCAACCAGAGGCGAGGAGTGGTGGTCGTGGTTACTTATGCCCCCACCGAAGACGAACATCTGTGGAGGGATGCAGGCAAAGCCGATGAGTCGGACGCTTTCTATGACCTCCTGTCACAGGTGCTGGCTAAAGTGGCCACTCGGGATAGAGTCATCTTGTTGGGTGACTTCAATGCCCGAGTTGGTCATGATACTGGCACCTGGTCTGGAGTGATTGGAAGGCATGGGCCAGATCAGCTCAATAATAACGGTAGGAGGCTGCTAGATTTTTGTGCAGCCCATGGGCTTGTAATTACCAACACGCTCTTCCGGCATCGGCGCATCCACACAACATCATGGATGCATGCCGGGTCCAAGCAAGAACATCTGCTGGACTACGTAGTGACGGACCAGCGGATGCGAGCCCATGTCCTTGACACCAGGACCTACCGTGGAGCTGATCTGCCCTCTGACCATCGACTAGTCATCTGTAAGATGCGCCTGCCATTCTTCCACTCCGGTGGTGGGTGTACACCCAGGATCCCATTCCAACCAAAAGTGGCCTGGTCTAAGTTAGCTGATGAAAGTTGCAAGCGAGAATTTCATCATCGCTTGCAGCTGGGGTTGGCATCGTCCCCCACTCCACCTGATGTCGAGGGTAAATGGGCGAGGTTTAAGACTGTGACTCATGCAGCTGCAATGGCTGCTTTGGGTACGCGGTCCAGACCTCCCCGGGAACCCTGGCTGACGGAGGAGGTGTTCAGGTTAATTGAGAAAAAGCGACAGGCCCACTCTCATCGCCTACAGCATCCCACGTCAGAGAATGAGGAGGTTTACCGCAGTCTTCGCTCGGAGGTTCGGAGAGCCGTGAGGCGCTGTAAGGATGGGTGGTGGTCGCGGGTTGCTGAGGAGATGGAGTCTGCCTCAGTGGCCCGCGATCACAAATCACTATTTAACTCCATCAAAAAAGTAACCTGCAGCGCCACACCTATTACCATCATTAGAGGAAAAAACGGTGATCCAATCTCCGACCCCCAGGAACAGGTTTGCAGATTTGCTGAGCATTTCTGTGAGGTCCTGGGGGAGGGAAAATCTCTCAGCCAGGAAAACATCATGGCACAAAGTGGGGATAACCCTGCTGAGGCTGCGGTGCCTCAAATATTGGAAGAGGTCACCCCCTGTGAGTGGCTGGCTGAGGTACCGGCTGTTGAGGAAGTACTGAGGGCGATCCGGAGTCTGAGACCAGGGAAGGCACCGGGCAGAGATGATCTCCCAGGCGAAATGCTGAGGGAGGGTGGCGTTTGTGCACAGACTGCCCTATATGACATCATAACAACAGTCTGGACCACTGGACGGCTTCCGCAGGACTGGAAGGATGCCCTGGTGGTCCCCCTCTTTAAGAAGGGGGACCGTACCGACTGTAACAACTACAGGGGCATCTCACTCCTCAGTGTGCCGGGTAAGGTCCTGGCAAGGATTATTCAACATCGCCTTGCTAGGCACGCTGAGGAGAGGCTTGCGGAGCCCCAATGTGGTTTCAGGAAAGGGCGGTCCTGCACAGATGCCATATTTTCTGTCCGTCTGCTACAGCAGAGGTGTAGGGAATTCCAAAAAGACCTACATCTCTGCTTTATTGACCTGGTCAAGGCCTATGATACCATCAGTAGGACTGGGCTCTGGGTTGTTCTTCGTGCTTTCGGAGTCCCTGACCCTCTGCTCACGATCATTAAGGACCTTCATGATGGTGAGCGGGCCCGGGTAAAATTACGTGGCCGGGAGTCGGAGCCTTTCCCTGTACACCTTGGGGTGCGACAGGGATGTCCTCTGGCTCCCACATTATTTAACATCTATTTCGACTGCGTAGTTCGTGAAGCCTTCAATAGCTGTACCGGGGGAATTACCATTTGGTACAGATACAATGGGAGGCTGATCGACGCCCGGGTGCGATCAAGGGATGGCTCCCTATTGGTCAACCACGTTATGTATGCCGATGATTTGGTAATAGCTGCTCATTCAGAAGAGGAGTTGGAGACGCTGCTGCTGAGACTGGAGCGTGCCACTAAGAGGTGGGGCCTTACCATCAGCCCCACCAAAACTAAGCACCTGCCTGGGTATTTTGTACCATCGGGCACTCCGCCCCCACAACTCCCAATCGGTGATGGGGCAGTTGTGGAGAGAGTAGAGAGTTTCCCATACCTGGGCAGTGTGCTCATGACCGGCTCCAGTTTATCAGCAGAGGTCTCACTCCGAATCAGTCGAGCGGCAATATCTTTTCATCGGTTGCGTAACGCTGTGTGGAAGCTACCTGGTCTGTCGCTCCGCACGAAGCTTCAGGTCTTCTCGGCCACGGTCATTCCCTCCCTTCTCTATGCTTGCGAAACGTGGACCCCCCTAGTGGAGCATCTTCGCCGGTTGGAAACATTTAGGCTGGCCTGCCTACGATCCATCCTGGGTTTAACCAGGCTGGATTGTGTGAGGAGCTCACAAGTCCTTGAAAGATCTGGGCAAAGTCCCATCAGTGAGCTCCTCCGGCAGGCAAGGCTGCGTTGGCTGGGTCATGTAGCCCGCATGCCCAGCCACCGCATGCCTAAACAGCTTTTGTTCGGCCGGATCGAGGGGGCTAAACGGGCGCGGCACGGGCTAGAGAAGAGATGGAGTGATGTGGTACAGGAGGACGTGGAGCTGAGTGGACACGCCGATGACTGGTACCAGCGGTGTCAAGATCGGCCTCAGTGGAGGAGGCTCGTGAAGGACGCTACTGGGCAGTTGGAGGCAGTCGCCCTCCAACAACAACGGAGGGCGGAGGAGCGACGCTCACAACAACGAGCGGAGCGCCGGGTGGCTAAAGCACAGCAAGTTGGCACAGTAGGGGGCACAGGTGGTGCATCAGCCAGTCATCTCGGTCATCTCGGTCAGTCGACCCGTGGCACCTGGGTCTGCCCCGTGACCTCCTGCCAGCGGGCGTTCGACACTTCACGTGGCCTCAAGGTGCACATGGCCTGGCACAAGCATCGTGGTGACGTCACCGCCACTTAGTGGCGAATGGCGGTTGTTGTTGTTGTGTGTGTCTACCTGTGTGTGTGTGTCAGTGTGTGTCTCCCTGTGTGTGTGTGTGTCAGTCTGTGTCAGTCTGTGTCTACCTGTGTGTGTGTCTACCTGTGTGTATGTGTGTGTCAGTGTGTGTCTACCTGTGTGTGTGTGTCAGTCTGTGTCAGTCTGTGTCTACCTGTGTGTGTGTGTGTCTACCTGTGTGTGTGTGTCAGTGTGTGTCTTCCTGTGTGTGTGTGTGTCTACCTGTGTGTGTGTGTGTGTCAGTGTGTGTCTCCCTGTGTGTGTGTGTGTGTCAGTCTGTGTCAGTCTGTGTCTACCTGTGTGTGTGTCTACCTGTGTGTGTGTGTGTCAGTGTGTGTCTACCTGTGTGTGTGTGTGTGTGTCTCCCTGTGTATGTGTGTGTCAGTCTGTGTCTACCTGTGTGTGTGTGTGTCTACCTGTGTGTGTGTGTCAGTGTGTGTGTGTCTCACAGTGACGAGGCAGGGAGAGGCGACCATCCAGCACAGACGGAAGAAGACATTCGGCTTCCTGCCCAACATCTCCTCGATGTTGCTGCTCAGCCTGGAGCTCCCTGCACACGCACACAGACACAGCTCCCCCAGGTAGCCTCTAGCAGGATGTAGGGGCAAGTGCTCCTATTAGCGAATAGCACCACCTATGAAGGCTACCGGCACTGTGGCTACACACAGAGAGGGGGTGGGTGGCCAGCACCACGCCCGGCCGCCTTTGTCTCCCCAGTGGCGATGTTTTACTAGACACAGCACACACCACACACTCACCACACACTCACCCACACAATCACCCACTCACTCACACACTCACCACACACTCACCCACACACTCACCCACACACTCACTCACCCACTCACTCACACACTCACCCACACACTCACCCACACACTCACCCACACACTCACCCACACACTCACCCACACACTCACTCACCCACTCACTCACACACTCACCCACACACTCACCCACACACTCACCCACACACTCACCACACACACACTCACCCACACACTCACCTACACACTCACCACACACACACTCACCACACACTCACCACACACTCACCCACACACTCACCACACACTCACCCACACACTCACCACACTCACCACACACACACTCACCCACACACTCACCACACACACACTCACCTACACACTCACCACACACACACTCACCACACACTCACCACATACTCACCCACACACTCACCCACACACTCACCCACACACACACTAACCCACTCACCCACACACTCACCCACACACTCACCACACACTCACCACACACTCACCACACACTCACCCACACACTCACCACACTCACCACACTCACCCACACACTCACCACACACTCACCACACACACACTCACCCACACACACACTCACCACACACTCAGCACACACTCAGCACACACTCACCACACACTCACCACACACTCACCCACACACTCACCCACACACCACACTCACCACACTCACCACACACACACTCACCCATACACTCACCACACACTCACCACACACACACTCACACACTCACCACACACACACCCACACACTCACCACACACACACTCACCCACACACACACTCACCACACACTCACCACACACTCACCACACACTCACCACACACACACCCACACACTCACCACACACACTCACCACACACTCACCACACACTCACCACACACACTCACCACACACTCACCACACACTCACCACACACACACCCACACACTCACCACACACTCACCACACACTCACCACACACTCACCACACACACACCCACACACTCACCACACACACTCACCACACACCACACACTCACCACACACACTCACCACACACTCACTCACCCACACACACACTCCCCACACACTCACCACACACTCACCACACACTCACCACACACTCACCCACACACTCACCCACACACTCACCCACACACACACTAACCCACTCACCCACACACTCACCCACACACTCACCACACACACACTCACCCACACACTCACCCACACACTCACCACACACACACTCACCACACACTCACCACACACTCACCACACACACACTCACCACACACTCACCACACACTCACCCACACACTCACTCACCCACTCACTCACACACTCACCCACACACTCACCCACACACTCACCCACACACTCACCCACACACTCACCACACACACACTCACCCACACACTCACCTACACACTCACCACACACACACTCACCACACACTCACCACACACTCACCCACACACTCACCACACACTCACCCACACACTCACCACACTCACCACACACACACTCACCCACACACTCACCACACACACACTCACCCACACACTCACCTACACACTCACCACACACACACTCACCACACACTCACCACACACTCACCCACACACTCACCCACACACTCACCCACACACACACTAACCCACTCACCCACACACTCACCCACACACTCACCACACACTCACCACACACTCACCACACACTCACCCACACACTCACCACACTCACCACACTCACCCACACACTCACCACACACTCACCACACACACACTTACCCACACACACACTCACCACACACTCAGCACACACTCAGCACACACTCACCACACACTCACCACACACTCACCCACACACCACACTCACTACACTCACCACACACACACTCACCCACACACTCACCACACACTCACCACACACACACTCACACACTCACCACACACACACCCACACACTCACCACACACACACTCACCCACACACACACTCACCACACACTCACCACACACTCACCCACACACTCACCACACACACTCACCACACACTCACCACACACACTCACCACACACTCACCACACACACACTCACACACTCACCACACACACACCCACACACTCACCACACACACACTCACCACACACTCACCACACACTCACCACACACTCACCACACACACACCCACACACTCACCACACACAATCACCACACACTCACCACACACTCACCACACACACTCACCACACACTCACCACACACACACTCACCCACACACACACTCACCACACACTCACCACACACTCACCACACACACCCACACACTCACCACACACACACTCACCCACACACACACTCACCACACACTCACCACACACTCACCACACACTCACCCACACACTCACCACACACTCACCCACACACTCACCACACTCACCACACACACACTCACCCACACACTCACCACACACACACTCACCACACTCACCACACACTCACCACACACTCACCACACACTCACCACACACTCACCACACACTCACCGTACACCAAGCAGACTGCCACCACCTCAAAGCAGGCGAGGAAGGTGAGGGAGATGATCGCCGTGTAGTGGTCCATCAGCTGGAAGAAGTAGATGCCTCCCTACGCCACCATCATCATCACCACCATCATCATCACTATCATCATCACCATCACTATCATCATCACCATCATCACCAACATCACCATCATCACGATCATCATCATCATCACCATGTGGTGGAGCTCCACACCTGTGGTAGAGCTCCCCACCTCTGTGGTGGAGCTCCACCCCTGCGTCATGGAGGTGCCCACCTCCGTGATGTTAGGCAGGCCCAGCAGCAGGGCGAGGCTGCAGACTGCCGCCACCAGCAGCTCCCTCCTGCCCAGCAGCCGCAGCAGCGTCGCTCCGTAGCTGTCCATCAGCGTGGTCACCATCACCTCCACCATGGCGAACTGCAGCACCACCATCACCACCATCACCACCATCATCACCAACACCATTACCACCACCACCATCACCACCACCATCACCACCAACATCACCATCACCACCATCACCACCATCATCATCACCATCGTCATCATCACCACCATCACCACCATCATCGTCACCGTCACCACCACCATCACCACCGTCACCACCACCACCACCGTCACCACCATCACCACCATCACCACCATCAGCACCCTCGCCGTGGGTGCACATCCCCTGGCACCTGGCTGTCGAGTCCCAGGCAGAGCAGCATGAAGAAGAAGAGGACAGCCCAGAGGGGAGACACGGGGAGGGTGGAGAACACCTCGGGGTAGACCACGAACACCAGGCCAGGGCCTGGGGAGACACGGGGAGACACGGGGAGACGTGGTAGAGACACGGGGAGACATGAGACACGGGGAGACACGGGGAGACGTGGTAGAGACACGGGGAGACACGGGGAGACGTGGTGGAGACACGGGGAGACATGAGACATGGGGAGACACGGGGATACGTGGTGGAGACACGGGGAGACATGAGACACGGGGAGGCGTGGTAGAGACACGGGGAGACACGGGGAGTCGTGGGGGAGACACGGGGAGACACGGGGAGACGTGGTAGAGACACGGGGAGACATGAGACATGGGGAGACACGGGGATACGTGGTGGAGACACGGGGAGACATGAGACACGGGGAGGCGTGGTAGAGACACGGGGAGACATGAGACATGGGGAGGCGTGGTAGAGACACGGGGAGACATGAGACACGGGGAGACACGGGGAGACGTGGTAGAGACACGGGGAGACATGAGACACGGGGAGACACGGGGAGACGTGGTAGAGACACGGGGAGACATGAGACACGGGGAGACACGGGGAGACGTGGTAGAGACACGGGGAGACACGGGGATATGTGGTGGAGACACGGGGAGACATGAGACACGGGGAGACGTGGTAGAGACACGGGGAGACACGGGGAGACGTGGGGGAGACACGGGGAAGACTCAGGGAGAGTTAAATGAGTGGGTAGGTGAGTGAGTGGGTTGCCGAGTGGGTAGGTGAGTAAGTGGGTAGGTGAGTGGGTGGCTAAGTGAGTGGGTGGGTGGGTGAGTGAGTGAGTGGGTTGCCGAGTGAGTAGGTGAGTAAGTGGGTAGGTGAGTGGGTGGGTGAGTAGGTGAGTGGGTAGGTGAGTGAGTGAGTGGGTAGGTGAGTGGGTGGCTAAGTGAGTGGGTGGGTGGGTGAGTGAGTGAGTGGGTAGGTGAGTAAGCGGGTGGGTGGGTGGGTAGGTGAGTGGGCGGCTAAGTGAGCGGGTGGGTAGGTGAGTGAGCGGGTAGATGAGTGGGTGGGTAAGTGAGTGAGCGGGTAGGTGAGTAAGCGGGTGGGTGAGTGGGTGGGTAAGTGAGTGGGTAGGTGGGTGGGTAGGTGAGTGAGCGGGTGGGTGGGTAGGTGAGTGAGCGGGTGGGTAGGTGAGTGAGCGGGTGGGTGGGTAGGTGAGTGAGCGGGTGGGTAGGTGAGTGAGCGGGTGCGTGAGTGGGTGGGTAAGTTAGTGGGTAGGTGGGTGGGTAGGTGAGTGAGCGGGTGGGTGGGTAGGTGAGTGAGCGGGTGGGTAGGTGAGTGAGCAGGTGGGTGGGTAGGTGAGTGAGCGGGTGGGTGGGTAGGTGAGTGAGCGGGTGGGTGGTTGGGTAGGTGAGCGAGCGGGCGGGTGGGTAGGTGAGCGAGCGGGTGGGTGGGTAGGTGAGCGAGCGGGTGGGTGGGTAGGTGAGTGAGCGGGTGGGTGGGTGGGTAGGTGAGTGGGTGGGTGGGTAGGTGAGTGAGCGGGTGGGTGGGTAGGTGAGTGAGCGGGTGGATGGGTGGGTAGGTGAGTGAACGGGTGGGTGGGTGGGTAGGTAGGTGAGTGAGTGAGCGGGTGGGTGGGTGGGTAGGTGAGCAAGCGGGCGGGTGGGTAGGTGAGTGAGCGCGTGGGTGGGTGGGTAGGTGAGTGAGCGGGTGGGTGGGTAGGTGAGTGAACGGGTGGGTAGGTGAGTGAGCGGGTGCGTGAGTGGGTGGGTAAGTTAGTGGGTAGGTGGGTGGGTAGGTGAGTGAGCGGGTGGGTAGGTGAGTGAGCAGGTGGGTGGGTAGGTGAGTGAGCGGGTGGGTGGGTAGGTGAGTGAGCGGGTGGGTGGTTGGGTAGGTGAGCGAGCGGGCGGGTGGGTAGGTGAGCGAGCGGGTGGGTGGGTAGGTGAGCGAGCGGGTGGGTGGGTAGGTGAGTGAGCGGGTGGGTGGGTGGGTAGGTGAGTGAACGGGTGGGTGGGTGGGTAGGTGAGTGGGTGGGTGGGTAGGTGAGTGAGCGGGTGGGTGGGTAGGTGAGTGAGCGGGTGGATGGGTGGGTAGGTGAGTGAACGGGTGGGTGGGTGGGTAGGTAGGTGAGTGAGTGAGCGGGTGGGTGGGTGGGTAGGTGAGCAAGCGGGCGGGTGGGTAGGTGAGTGAGCGCGTGGGTGGGTGGGTAGGTGAGTGAGCGGGTGGGTGGGTAGGTGAGTAAACGGGTGGGAAGGTGGGTGGGTGAGTGGGCGAGTGGGTAGGTGGGTGGGTGAGTGGGCGAGTGGGTGGGTGGGTAGGTAAGTGAGCGGATGGGTAGGTGGGTGGGTGGGTGAGTGGGTGAGTGGGTGAGCGAGTGGGGTAGGTGAGCGAGTGGGTGAGTTGGTGGGTAGTCTCACCGTCTGTGGCGATGTCCTGCACGGGCACCCCGTGCGTGTGGGACATGAAGCCGATGGCCGAGAAGACGACGAATCCGGCGAAGATGCTGGTGGCCGAGTTGAGGATGGAGACGAAGAGCGTGTCCCTGTGCACAGCAGCACCACCCACCCACACCGCCCTCGCTACAGCCCAGCTACCTACACAGCTACCCACACAGCCCTCGCTACAAGCCCAGCTACAACCCCCACCCCGCTACCCACAGCCCCCACCCCGCTACCCACAGCCCCCACCCCGCTACCCACAGCCCCCACCCCGCTACCCACAACCCCCACCCCGCTACCCACAGCCCCCACCCCGCTACCCACAGCCCCCACCCCGCTACCCACAACCCCCACCCCGCTACCCACAGCCCCCACCCCGCTACCCACAGCCCCCACCCCGCTACCCACAGCCCCCACCCCGCTACCCACAGCCCCCACCCCGCTACCCACAGCCCCCACCCCGCTACCCACAGCCCCCACCCCGCTACCCACAGCCCCCACCCCGCTACCCACAGCCCCCACCCCGCTACCCACAGCCCCCACCCCGCTACCCACAGCCCCCACCCTCATGTTGCCTGCAGGTGACGCCGCGTGCCTCAAGCGAGTGGGTGAGGCTGTAGGCGAGTGGATGGATGGGCGGGTGAGTTGAGTGGGTGAGCGGGTGAGTGGGTGAGTTGAGTGGGTGAGCGGGTGAGCGGGCGGGTGGGCGGGCGGGTGAGCGGGTGGGTGAGCGGGTGGGTGAGCGGGTGGGTGAGTGGGTAAGCGGGTGGGTGGGTGAGCGGGTGGGTGAGTGGGTGAGTGGGTGAGTGGGTGGGTGCGCGGGTGGGTGAGTGGGTGAATGGGTGAATGGGTGGGTGAATGAGTGGGTGAGTGAGTGAGCGGGTGAGTGAGTGAGTAAGTGAGCGGGTGAGTGAGTGGGTGAGCAGGTGAGCGGGTGGGTGGGTGAGCGTGTGGGTCCGCACTGGATGATGTTCTTGTCGAAGGCGTTGTAGCTGGACATGGAAATGAGGGAGCCGAACCCAATCCCAATGGAGTTGAAGATCTGAGCGGCAGCATTGACCCAGACCTGGGGCAGACACACACACACAGACACACACACACAGACACACACACAGACACACACACACAGACACACGCACACACAGTTACACACACAGACACACACACAGTCACACACACACACAGACACACACAGACACACACAGACACAACAACAACAACCGCCATTCGCCACTAAGTGGCGGTGACGTCACCACGACGCTTGTGCCAGGCCAAGTGCACCTTGAGGCAACGTGAAGTGTCATACGTCCGCTGGCAGGAGGTCACGGGGCAGACCCAGCAGGTGCCACGGGTCGACTGACTGAAATGACCGAGATGACTGGCTGATGCACCACCTGTGCCCCCTACTGTGCCAACTTGCTGTGCTTTAGCCACCCGGCGCTCCGCTCGTTGTTGTGAGCGTCGCTCCTCCGCCCTCCGTTGTTGTTGGAGGGCGACTGCCTCCAACTGCCCAGTAGCATCCTTCACGAGCCTCCTCCACTGAGGCCGATCTTGACACCGCTGGTACCAGTCATCGGCAAGTCCACTCAGCTCCACGTCCTCCTGTACCACATCACTCCATCTCTTCTCTAGCCCTTGCCGCGCCCGTTTAGCCCCCTCGATCCGGCCGAACAAAAGCTGTTTAGGCATGCGGTGGCTGGGCATGCGGGCTACATGACCCAGCCAACACAGCCTTGCCTGCCGGAGGAGCTCACCGATGAGACTTTGCCCAGATCTTTCAAGGATTTGTGAGCTCCTCACACAATCCAGCCTGCAGGTTAAACCCAGGATGGATCGTAGGCAGGCCAGCCTAAATGTTTATAACCGGCGAAGGTGCTCCATTAGGGGGGTCCACGTTTCGCAAGCGTAGAGAAGGGAGGGAATGACCGTGGCCGAGAAGACCTGAAGCTTCGTGCGGAGCGACAGACCAGGTAGCTTCCACACAGCGTTACGCAACCGATGAAAAGATATTGCCGCTCGACTGATTCTGAGTGAGACTTCTGCTGCTAAACCGGAGCCGGTCATAAGCACACTGCCCAGGTATGGGAAACTCTCCACTCTCTCCACAACTGCCCCATCACCAATTGGGAGTTGTGGGGGTGGAGTGTCCGATGGTACAAAATACCGAGGCAGGTGCTTAGTTTTGGTGGGGCTGATGGTAAGGCTCCACCTCTTAGTGGCACGCTCCAGTCTCAGACACACACACGCACACAGACACACACACAGCCACACACGCACAGGAGGTAGGCGGGGTGGTACCTGCGCGTTGAGAAGTTGATCCCACTGCGGGCTCATGTAGTAGAGGACTCCCTCCAAGGCTCCGGGCAGCATGGCGTTGTTGATGAGCAGGGCCAGGAGGACCAGGTAGGGGAACGTGGCCGTGAAGTACACCACCTGGTACGCACGGAGAGACACGCGGAGACACGGGGAGACACGTGGAGACACGGGGAGACACGGGAGACACGGGGAGACGCGGGGAGACACGGGAGACACGGGGAGACACGGGGAGACACGTGGAGACACGTGGAGACACGGGGAGACACGGGAGACACGGGGAGACGCGGGGAGACACGGGAGACACGGGGAGACACCGGGAGACGCGGGGAGACGCGGGGAGACACGGGAGACACGGGGAGACACGGGGAGACACGGGAGACACGGGGAGACACGGGAGACGCGGGGAGACACGGGGAGACACGGGAGACGCGGGGAGACACGGGGAGACACAGGAGACACGGGGAGACGCGGGGAGACGCGGGGAGACACGGGAGACACGGGGAGACACCGGGAGACGCGGGGAGACGTGGGGAGACACGGGAGACACGGGGAGACACGGGAGACACGGGGAGACGTGGGGAGACACGGGAGACACGGGGAGACGCGAGGAGACGCGGGGAGACGTGGGGAGACACGGGAGAAACGGGGAGACACGGGAGACACGGAGAGACACGGGGAGACACAGGAGACACGGGAGACACGGGGAGACACGGGAGACGCGGGGAGACACGGGAGACGTGGGGAGACACGGGAGACGCGGGGAGACACGGGGAGACACAGGAGACACGGGAGACGCGGGGAGACACCGGGAGACGCGGGGAGACGCGGGGAGACGTGGGGAGACACGGGAGACACGGGAGACACTGGAAGACACGGGGAGACGCGGGAGACACGGGTAAAGGGGACTCACATGAAGGGGACACCCAGAGAGAGGGGATCGAGGGGATGAGGCCCCTGCCCTCACCTTGCCCGTGGACTTGACCCCCTTGAAGACGCACAGGTAGACCAGCGCCCAGGCGAGAACCAGGAGGCCGAACAGCTCCGCTCCCAGCGCATCGAGCCGCCATGCTCCAGACCGCCACTCAAGGCGAGCACGCGCTTGCTGGAGAGCACGTGACAGGGGTCACGTGGGTGGGGGTCACGGTGGTGGGGGTCACGGTAGTGGGGGTCACGGTGGGGGTGGTGGTGGTGATGATGGTAGTAGTGGTAGTGGTGATGGTGGTGATGGTGGTGGTGGTGATGGTGGGGGTCACGGTGGTGATGGTGGTGATGGTGGTGGTGGTAGTGGTGGTGGTGATGGTGGTGGTGATGGTGGTGGGTGTGATGGTGATGGTGGTGATGGTGGGAGTAGTGGTGGTGGTGGGAGTAGTGGTGGTGATGGCGGTGATGGTGGTGATGATGGTGGTGATGGTGGTCGTGATGGTGGTGGTGTGTGATGGTGGTGGTGATGGTGATGATTGTAGTGGTGGTGGGGGTGGTGGTGGTGGTGATGGTGGTGGTGATGGTGGTTGATGGTGGTGGTGGTGATGGTGATGGTGGTGGTGATGGTGGTGGTGATGGTGGTGATGGTGGTGGTGATGGTGGTGGGTGTGATGGTGATGGTGGTGATGGTGGGAGTAGTGGTGGTGGTGGGAGTAGTGGTGGTGATGGTGGTGATGGTGGTGGTGATGGTGGTGGTGGTGATGGTGGTGGTGATGGTGATGATTGTGGTGGTGGTGGGGGTGGTGGTGGTGGTGATGGGGGTGATGGTGGTGGTGGTGATGGTGGTGGTGATGGTGGTGGTGGTGATGGTGGTGGTGATGATGGTGATGGTGATGGTGGTTGATGGTGGTGGTAGTGGTAGTACTGCTGACTGGTGGTGAAGTTGTCCACCACCTCACCTGTAGCACTGGTGGTGAAGTTGTCCACCTCCTCACCTGTATCACTGCTGGTGAAGTTGTCCACCTCCTCACCTGTAGCACTGCTGACTGGTGGTGTAGTTGTCCACCACCTCACCTGTAGTCCTCCTCACTGGTGGTGAAGTTGTCCACCACCTCACCTGTAGCACTGCGGGTGAAGTTGTCCACCACCTCACCTGTAGTACTGCTGACTGGAGGACTGGAGGGTGGAGTTGGGGCGAGTCACCCCGTCCGAGCACGAGTCCACCTCGTTCCAGGAGTTGTTGCAGCTCAGCCAGGGGAGCGGCTGCTGGAACGAGTTGACGAGGTAGAAGAGAGACCACGTGATGATGACGTTGTAGTAGGTGCACAGCAGGAACGAGATGGCCACCGTGGCCAGACCCACACCTACACAGAGAGAGACAGGGGTGATGGTGGTGGTGATGGTGGTGGTGGTGGTGATGGTGGTGGTGATGGTGGTGGTGGTGGAGGTGGAGGTGGTGGTGGTGGTGATGGTGGTGGTGGTGGAGGTGGTGATGGTGGTGGTGATGGTGATGGTGGTGGAGGTGGTGATGGTGGTGGTGATGGTGATGGAGGTGGTGGTGAAGGTGGTGGTGATGGTAGTGGTGATGGTGGTGATCATGGTGGTGATCATGGTGGTGATCATGGTGGTGATGGTCGTGGTGGTGATGATGGTGGTCGTGGTGATGGTCGTGGTGGTGGTGAATCTGTAGGCCGTCTCAGTCGATCAACCCATGGCAGCTGCGGGGGAGACGTGGGGGAGAGACACGTGACGTGCCTTTGAAGAGGGGGCAGATGGCCGCCATGGCCCTGACTGGCCCCAGGCCCGTGTACTGCCCCACGGTCATCTCCATGAGCAGCAGGGGGACCCCGCACAGCGCGAGCATCACCAGGTAGGGCAGCAGGAACGCGCCTGGACACGCACACAGACAACAAGACAAAGATCCCCCAGGTAGCCCCTAGCAGGGCGGTAGGGGCAAGTGCTGCTAGTAGCGAGTAGCACCACCTATGATGCACACACAGGCAAAGCTCCCCCAGGTAGCCTCTAGCAGGGATGTAGGGGCAAGTGCTGCTAGTATCGAGTAGCACCACCTATGACACACAGACAAAGCTCCCCCCCCTTCATCTTACCCCTCTCCCCTCCCCTTCACCTTGCACCCGTCTCCTCCCCTCACCTGTCATCACCTCCTCCCCCCACCCCCCACCCCACCCCCATCCACCTCCTCCCACCCCCCCCCCACCCACCTCCCCCACCACCACCCCCCACCCCCACCCCCCACCCACCTCCCCCTCCACCCACCCCCCACCCCCACCCACCCCCCACCAACCCACCCCCCCACCCCCCACCCACCCCCACCCCCCACCCCACCCCCCCCACCCCCACCCACCCCCCACCCCCACCCACCTCCCCCGCTGCGGTAGCACAGGTAAGGGAAGCGCCACACGTTTCCCAGCCCCACGGCGTAGCCGGTGCACGCGAGCGTGAACTCGGCGCCACGACTCCAGCGCTCGCGCGGGGCGGGGGGGGGGCGGGGGGGCGGGGCTGCCCCCCTCGGGGCTGCGGGGAGGGGGAGGGGGGAGGGGGAGGTGGAGGGGGGAGGTAGAGGGGGGAGGTGGAGGGGGGAGGGGGGAGGTGGAGGGGGAGGGGGAGAAGGGATGGGGAGGGGGGAGGTGGGAGGTAGAGGGGGGAGGGGGGAGGGGGGAGGTGGGGAGGGGGGAGAAGGGATGGGGAGGGGGGAGGGGGAGGGGGGAGAAGGGATGGGGAGGGGGGAGAAGGGATGGGGAGGGGGGAGGTTGGAGGTGGAGGGGGGAGAAGGATGGGGAGGGGGGAGGGGGGAGGTGGGGAGGGGGGAGAAGGGATGGGGAGGGGGGAGGTGGGAGGGGGGAGGTGGAGGGGGGGAGGGGGAGGGAGTAGGGGGGAGGGGGCCCACAAGTCAGGACACAGAATTATTATTATTATTATACAGTGATGGTGATGTTGATGAGGTGATGATCATGATGACGATGATGTTGATGGTGATGAGGTGATCATCATGATGGTGATGTTGATGGTGATGAGGTGATCATCATGATGATGTTGATGGTGATGAGGTGATCATCATGATGGTGATGTTGATGGTGATGAGGTGATGATCATCATGATGATGTTGATGGTGATGAGGTGATGATGATCATGATGTTGATGGTGATGAGGTGATGATCATCATGTTGATGTTGATGGTGATGAGGTGATGATCATGATGATGATGATGTTGATGGTGATGAGGTGATCATCATGATGATGTTGATGGTGATGAGGTGATGATGATCATGATGATGATGATGTTGATGGTGATGAGGTGATGCTCATCATGATGATGATGTTGATGGTGATGAGGTGATGATGATCATGATGATGATGATGTTGATGGTGATGAGGTGATGCTCATGATGATGATGATGTTGATGGTGATGAGGTGATGATCATCATGATGATGATGTTGATGAGGTGATGATCATGATGATGATGATGTTGTTAATGGTGATAAAGTGATGATCATCATGATGTTGATGTTGATGAGTTGATGATGATCATCATGATGGTGATGTTGATGTTGATGAGATGATGTCAAGGCCTCACCTGAAGTCCTGAGAGATGGAAGCCGTCTTAGCACTCCGCAGCTTCCCCATGACGAGGTTAGGAGGAAGCGAGGGTGAGGAGGTGGTGAGGGTGAGGAGGAGGTGAGGGTGAGGAGGAGGTGAGGGTGAGGAGGAGGTGAGGGTGAGGAGGTGGTGAGGGTGAGGAGGTGGTGAGGGTGAGGAGGAGGTGAGGGTGAGGAGGTGGTGAGGGTGAGGAGGAGGTGAGGGTGAGGAGGTGGTGAGGGTGAGGAGGAGGTGAGGGTGAGGAGGTGGTGAGGGTGAGGAGGTGGTGAGGGTGAGGAGGAGGTGAGGGTGAGGAGGAGGTGAGGGTGAGGAGGTGGTGAGGGTGAGGAGGAGGTGAGGGTGAGGAGGTGGTGAGGGTGAGGAGGAGGTGAGGGTGAGGAGGAGGTGAGGGTGAGGAGGAGGTGAGGGTGAGGAGGTGGTGAGGGTGAGGAGGAGGTGAGGGTGAGGAGGTGGTGAGGGTGAGGAGGAGGTGAGGGTGAGGAGGTGGTGAGGGTGAGGAGGAGGTGAGGGTGAGGAGGTGGTGAGGGTGAGGAGGTGGTGAGGGTGAGGAGGAGGTGAGGGTGAGGAGGAGGTGAGGGTGAGGAGGTGGTGAGGGTGAGGAGGTGGTGAGGGTGAGGAGGAGGTGAGGGTGAGGAGGAGGTGAGGGTGAGGAGGTGGTGAGGGTGAGGAGGAGGTGAGGGTGAGGAGGTGGTGAGGGTGAGGAGGAGGTGAGGGTGAGGAGGAGGTGAGGGTGAGGAGGTGGTGAGGGTGAGGAGGTGGTGAGGGTGAGGAGGAGGTGAGGGTGAGGAGGAGGTGAGGGTGAGGAGGTGGTGAGGGTGAGGAGGAGGTGAGGGTGAGGAGGAGGTGAGGGTGAGGAGGTGGTGAGGGTGAGGAGGAGGTGAGGGTGAGGAGGAGGTGAGGGTGAGGAGGTGGTGAGGGTGAGGAGGAGGTGAGGGTGAGGAGGAGGTGAGGGTGAGGAGGTGGTGAGGGTGAGGAGGTGGTGAGGGTGAGGAGGAGGTGAGGGTGAGGAGGAGGTGAGGGTGAGGAGGAGGTGAGGGTGAGGAGGTGGTGAGGGTGAGGAGGAGGTGAGGGTGAGGAGGAGGTGAGGGTGAGGAGGAGGTGAGGGTGAGGAGGAGGTGAGGGTGAGGAGGTGGTGAGGGTGAGGAGGAAGTGAGGGTGAGGAGGAGGTGAGGGTGAGGAGGTGGTGAGGGTGAGGAGGTGGTGAGGGTGAGGAGGAGGTGAGGGTGAGGAGGAGGTGAGGGTGAGGAGGAGGTGAGGGTGAGGAGGTGGTGAGGGTGAGGAGGAGGTGAGGGTGAGGAGGAGGTGAGGGTGAGGAGGTGGTGAGGGTGAGGAGGTGGTGAGGGTGAGGAGGAGGTGAGGGTGAGGAGGTGGTGAGGGTGAGGAGGAGGTGAGGGTGAGGAGGAGGTGAGGGTGAGGAGGTGGTGAGGGTGAGGAGGAGGTGAGGGTGAGGAGGTGGTGAGGGTGAGGAGGAGGTGAGGGTGAGGAGGAGGTGAGGGTGAGGAGGAGGTGAGGGTGAGGAGGAGGTGAGGGTGAGGAGGTGGTGAGGGTGAGGAGGTGGTGAGGGTGAGGAGGAGGTGAGGGTGAGGAGGTGGTGAGGGTGAGGAGGAGGTGAGGGTGAGGAGGAGGCGAGGGTGAGGAGGAGGTGAGGGTGAGGAGGAGGTGAGGGTGAGGAGGAGGCGAGGGTGAGGAGGTGGTGAGGGTGAGGAGGAGGTGAGGGTGAGGAGGTGGTGAGGGTGAGGAGGAGGTGAGGGTGAGGAGGAGGCGAGGGTGAGGAGGTGGTGAGGGTGAGGAGGAGGTGAGGGTGAGGAGGTGGTGAGGGTGAGGAGGAGGTGAGGGTGAGGAGGAGGCGAGGGTGAGGAGGAGGCGAGGGTGAGGAGGAGGCGAGGGTGAGGAGGAGGCGAGGGTGAGGAGGAGGCGAGGGTGAGGAGGAGGTGAGGAGGCGAGGGTGAGGAGGAGGTGAGGAGGAGGTGAGGGTGAGGTGAGGGTGAGGAGGCGAGGTGAGGAGGTGAGGAGGTGAGGAGGAGGTGAGGCGGTGGTGAGGGTGAGAAGGCGAGGGTGAGGAGGTGGTGAGAGTGAGGAGGTGGTGAGGGTGAGGAGGTGAGGAGGTGGTGAGGGTGAGGAGGAGGCGAGGGTGAGGAGGCGAGGGTGAGGAGGAGGCGAGGTGAGGGTGAGGAGGAGGTGAGGAGACACGGAGAGGCGAGGTGAACGAGTCGAGGCGAGCTGAGCGTGCTCCGTGTCGCCGCTCCGCGCGAGTTGAACTTCCACCTTAGTCCGGCGGTGACTGGAGACTCATTAACGGCTGAGGGGGGGGGGGCAGCACGCGCATCAGTGGGGCTCGTCACGTGTCACGGCCTCGGAGTGCACCTAGCCTGGCACAGGCGCCGTGACGATTCCCGATCATCACGGCACCACCACCACCACCACCGCCATCACCACCACCACCACCACGACCGCCACCGCTGACCGATGTCTGAACTGGCCTTGGGCCTCCCCCTAGGGAGACTCAAATGGGCACCTCGTGCGGTGGGTGGGTGGCAAACATCGCCACTGGGGAGACAATGGCGGCCGGGCGGGCGTGGTGGTGCTGGCCACCACCCCCCTCTGTGTGTGCCACAGTGGGGGCCTTCATAGGTGCCGCTGCTACTCGCCACTTGCCCCTGCAGCCCTGCCAGAGGCTACCTGGGGGAGCTTTGTCTGTGTGTGCAGATTACCTGCTGGATCTCCTCTCTGTTTCAAAGAACAAATGTGACCTCAGGTCTTCTTGGTTCTTTCGGTAAAGTCACGTAGAATTGAATAATAAATTAATAAAAATAAAACATAATAAAATAATTCTCACGACGTTTCGGCCACAACGCAAGTAGCCGTCCTCAGGTGGAGAACAGGTCTGTCGAGGAGACAGCGTCTGAATGTTATTATTTTTATTATTTTATTGTTTCAATTCTACGTGACTTTACCGAAAGAACCAAGAAGATGAATCCCTGCAGTCACGAAAGCTTTACATCGAAATTTGACCTAAGGTCTTCGCTCATTTACCAGCTTCACATTCCTTATTGCCGTACAAATACTGGAGGAAGGGCCTTTGATATTGATGCCCCCAGGGTCTGGAATGCTATTGCCAATAAACTGCAACTTGAATCACTAACTATGAGATCTTCACTCAAAACTGCTCGAGAGGAGTTGTACACCCCGAGCTGCCACTGCAATTTAGTGGCCTAAAATACAAAGTTTCGCTCCGGATGATCGCTGCAAAGTATGATCTGTGTTTAGATTTAGTGTGTTGATCTTAAAGGTGCATTGAAACATGTTGACACTCCGACTGATGCTCCTGCTGTTGCGGAGTGACTCATGCAGCCAGCTATGGCTGCAGAGTTTGGTGGTACATGTTGTTTACGTCGTTCATTGTGAAAATTCGGTCACAGTTCCTATGACCTGCACTGTTTCATTGCTTTCATGGCTTTATTTTGGTGATTTTCGATCAGTTTTTTGGTTTGGCCATGTTTGTTTGTTGTAGTACAGAGTTAGACTGATGGCCTTAATCTAAGTTGTGTTGTGGTTGTTGTTGTTTGACTTGCATCCCACTGGGATTTTTGCACATTTTTGTGTACGGTGCCTTTTCTGCAATATTTTGCTGTCTTTTCTGGGATTTTCTGTTTTCACTCAGTCACATATTCACTTTAAGATGTTTTTTGTTCATGTTTTTGTTTTTTGTTTGTTGCGGTTGCACCCGATTCAAGAGCCGAATGGCTCACAGGGCTATACCTAATAAATAAACTTGAATAGGTGTTGCTACTCGCTACTAGCAGCACTTGCCCCTGCAGCCCTGCTAGAGGCTACCTGGGGGAGCTTTGTCTGTGTGTGCATCATAGGTGGTGCTACTCGCCACTAACAGCCCTTGCCCCTGCAGCCTGCGATAAGCTACATGGGGGAGCTTTGCGATTGTTTATTCGCGTGGCAATGAATGACCGGCTGGGTGATAATGAGTCAATGCGTCACTCAGTAATCCGTATCGCCGCATTCATCTCCCCAACCCCCCCACTGATGGTGAATGAGTGTGGGGGTCGTGGCCTGCGCAATGCCTGCCCTAGATTTGAAGCTTTCGTGACTGCAAGGATTCATATTCTTAAGTTTTTTCGGTAAAGTCACGCAGGTAAAACATTTAAATTAATAAAAATAAATTAAAAAATCACGACGATTCGGAGGCAACGATAGCTGTATCACTGCACGATTGCTGTATCACGTGATACAGCAATCGTGCTGTGACTGTTCCACTTGAAGACGGAAGCTTGTGTTGCCTCCGAAACGTCGTGATTTTTTATTTTATTTTTATTTAACTTTTATTAATTTAAAATGTTTTACCTACGTGGTGACTTTACCGAAAACACCTAAGAATAACAATGCCAGCCCGTCCGCCTGTGTCTCCCCAGTGGCTATGTTTAAACTACGCACCACTGCACCAGGTACTCATTTTAGGCTGAGTCGACCTAGGCGAGAGGGGGAGGGGGCGAGGTCCACATGGGTACCGGTTTTGCAGAGAAGCTCCATGTAGAATGGAAAAAATAAAATAATAAAAATAAAACATTATAAAATAATTCTCACGACGTTTCGGCCACAACGCAAGCAGCCGTCCTCAGGTGAAGAATAGGTCTGTCGAGAAGACAGACCTGTTCAGACGCTGTCTTCTCGACAGACCTGTTCTTCACCTGAGGACGGCTGCTTGCGTTGTGGCCGAAACGTCGTGAGAATTAATTTATGTTTTTTTTCCCTTCTACGTGATGACTTTACCGAAAGAACCAAGAAGATGAATCCCTGCAGTCACGAAAGCTTTAAATCGAAATTTAAGCTCCATGTAGTTGCTGGTTACGAGGTGCAGAGGTCGCAAACGGGTTTTGATTCCTTACCCCCCGTACCCGTACCCGGCCGCACCAGGGTCGCAAACGGGTACCCGTACCCGGCCGTACCCGTACCCTACCCATACCCGGCGGGGTACGGGTAGGGTACGGGTATCGGGTACCCAATTGCGACCTCTGGGATGAAGCCATGTTGCAGGCGCGGGTGGGTTGATTCTAGGAACTTGAATTGTGAGAAGAGACAAGACGTTGAGAAATGAGTGACAAACGGTGACTCACCAATGACTCACGGCCTACCCGTACCCGGCCGCACCAGGGTCACAAACGGCTACCCGTACCCGGCCGGGTACGCGGCCGGGTACGGGTAGCCGGGTATCGAGTAGGGTACCTAGCCTGGCATAGCAGTCAACCCAAGGCACCTGCAGGGTCTGTCCTGTGACAATCCTGCACCTAGCCTGGCACAGCAGTCAGCCCAAGGCACCTGCTGGGTCTGTCCCGTGACCTCCTCCTGCACCTCGGGGGAGGAGGTGAGGGGGGGTGAAGGGGGGGGCGAAGGGGGGGGCGAGGTGAGGGGGGGGGGCGAGGTGAGGGGGGGGCGAGGTGAGGGGGGGGGCGAGGGGAGGGGGGGGGGCGAGGGGGGGGGCGAGGGGAGGGGGGGGGCGAGGTGAGGGGGGGGGGGCGAGGGGAGGGGGGGGCGAGGGGAGGGGGGGGGCGAGGTGAGGGGGGGGGCGAGGGGAGGGGGGCGAGGTGAAGAGGGGGCGAGACGAGGGGGGGCAAGATGAGGGGGGGGGGCGAGGTGAGGGGGGGTGAAGGGGGGGGGCGAGGTGAGGGGGGGGGCGAGGTGAGGGGGGGTGAAGGGGGGGGCGAGGTGAGGGGGGGGGGCGAGGTGAGGGGGGGGGCGAGGGGAGGGGGGGGGCGAGGTGGAGGGGCGAGGTGAGGGGGGGGGCGAGAGGTGAGGGAGCGGCGAGAGAGGGGGAGGGGCGGCGGCAAAGTGGGCGGGGCGAGGGAGGTGGACGGGGCGAGGGAGGTGGGCGGGGCGAGGGAGGTGGGCGGGGCGAGGGAGGTGGGCGGGGCGAGGGAGGTGGGCGGGGCGAGGGAGGTGGGCGGGGCGAGGGAGGTGGGCGGGGCGAGGGAGGTGGGCGGGGCGAGGGAGGTGGGCGGGGCGAGGGAGGTGGGCGGGGCGAGGGAGGTGGGCGGGGCGAGGGAGGTGGGCGGGGCGAGGGAGGTGGGCGGGGCGAGGGAGGTGGGCGGGGCGAGGGAGGTGGGCGGGGCGAGGGAGGTGGGCGGGGCGAGGGAGGTGGGCGGGGCGAGGGAGGTGGGCGGGGCGAGGGAGGTGGGCGGGGCGAGGGAGGTGGGCGGGGCGAGGGAGGTGGGCGGGGCGAGGGAGGTGGGCGGGGCGAGGGAGGTGGGCGGGGCGAGGGAGGTGGGCGGGGCGAGGGAGGTGGGCGGGGCGAGGGAGGTGGGCGGGGCGAGGGAGGTGGGCGGGGCGAGGGAGGTGGGCGGGGCGAGGGAGGTGGGCGGGGCGAGGGAGGTGGGCGGGGCGAGGGAGGTGGGCGGGGCGAGGGAGGTGGGCGGGGCGAGGGAGGTGGGCGGGGCGAGGGAGGTGGGCGGGGCGAGGGAGGTGGGCGGGGCGAGGGAGGTGGGCGGGGCGAGGGAGGTGGGCGGGGCGAGGGAGGTGGGCGGGGCGAGGGAGGTGGGCGGGGCGAGGGAGGTGGGCGGGGCGAGGGAGGTGGGCGGGGCGAGGGAGGTGGGCGGGGCGAGGGAGGTGGGCGGGGCGAGGGAGGTGGGCGGGGCGAGGGAGGTGGGCGGGGCGAGGGAGGTGGGCGGGGCGAGGGAGGTGGGCGGGGCGAGGGAGGTGGGCGGGGCGAGGGAGGTGGGCGGGGCGAGGGAGGTGGGCGGGGCGAGGGAGGTGGGCGGGGCGAGGGAGGTGGGCGGGGCGAGGGAGGTGGGCGGGGCGAGGGAGGTGGGCGGGGCGAGGGAGGTGGGCGGGGCGAGGGAGGTGGGCGGGGCGAGGGAGGTGGGCGGGGCGAGGGAGGTGGGCGGGGCGAGGGAGGTGGGCGGGGCGAGGGAGGTGGGCGGGGCGAGGGAGGTGGGCGGGGCGAGGGAGGTGGGCGGGGCGAGGGAGGTGGGCGGGGCGAGGGAGGTGGGCGGGGCGAGGGAGGTGGGCGGGGCGAGGGAGGTGGGCGGGGCGAGGGAGGTGGGCGGGGCGAGGGAGGTGGGCGGGGCGAGGGAGGTGGGCGGGGCGAGGGAGGTGGGCGGGGCGAGGGAGGTGGGCGGGGCGAGGGAGGTGGGCGGGGCGAGGGAGGTGGGCGGGGCGAGGGAGGTGGGCGGGGCGAGGGAGGTGGGCGGGGCGAGGGAGGTGGGCGGGGCGAGGGAGGTGGGCGGGGCGAGGGAGGTGGGCGGGGCGAGGGAGGTGGGCGGGGCGAGGGAGGTGGGCGGGGCGAGGGAGGTGGGCGGGGCGAGGGAGGTGGGCGGGGCGAGGGAGGTGGGCGGGGCGAGGGAGGTGGGCGGGGCGAGGGAGGTGGGCGGGGCGAGGGAGGTGGGCGGGGCGAGGGAGGTGGGCGGGGCGAGGGAGGTGGGCGGGGCGAGGGAGGTGGGCGGGGCGAGGGAGGTGGGCGGGGCGAGGGAGGTGGGCGGGGCGAGGGAGGTGGGCGGGGCGAGGGAGGTGGGCGGGGCGAGGGAGGTGGGCGGGGCGAGGGAGGTGGGCGGGGCGAGGGAGGTGGGCGGGGCGAGGGAGGTGGGCGGGCGGAGGGGGGAGGGTGGGGCGGGGCGAGGGAGGTGGGCGGGGCGAGGGAGGTGGGCGGGGCGAGGGAGGTGGGCGGGGCGAGGGAGGTGGGCGGGGCGAGGGAGGTGGGCGGGGCGAGGGAGGTGGGCGGGGCGAGGGAGGTGGGCGGGGCGAGGGAGGTGGGCGGGGCGAGGGAGGTGGGCGGGGCGAGGGAGGTGGGCGGGGCGAGGGAGGTGGGCGGGGCGAGGGAGGTGGGCGGGGCGAGGGAGGTGGGCGGGGCGAGGGAGGTGGGCGGGGCGAGGGAGGTGGGCGGGGCGAGGGAGGTGGGCGGGGCGAGGGAGGTGGGCGGGGCGAGGGAGGTGGGCGGGGCGAGGGAGGTGGGCGGGGCGAGGGAGGTGGGCGGGGCGAGGGAGGTGGGCGGGGCGAGGGAGGTGGGCGGGGCGAGGGAGGTGGGCGGGGCGAGGGAGGTGGGCGGGGCGAGGGAGGTGGGCGGGGCGAGGGAGGTGGGCGGGGCGAGGGAGGTGGGCGGGGCGAGGGAGGTGGGCGGGGCGAGGGAGGTGGGCGGGGCGAGGGAGGTGGGCGGGGCGAGGGAGGTGGGCGGGGCGAGGGAGGTGGGCGGGGCGAGGGAGGTGGGCGGGGCGAGGGAGGTGGGCGGGGCGAGGGAGGTGGGCGGGGCGAGGGAGGTGGGCGGGGCGAGGGAGGTGGGCGGGGCGAGGGAGGTGGGCGGGGCGAGGGAGGTGGGCGGGGCGAGGGAGGTGGGCGGGGCGAGGGAGGTGGGCGGGGCGAGGGAGGTGGGCGGGGCGAGGGAGGTGGGCGGGGCGAGGGAGGTGGGCGGGGCGAGGGAGGTGGGCGGGGCGAGGGAGGTGGGCGGGGCGAGGGAGGTGGGCGGGGCGAGGGAGGTGGGCGGGGCGAGGGAGGTGGGCGGGGCGAGGGAGGTGGGCGGGGCGAGGGAGGTGGGCGGGGCGAGGGAGGTGGGCGGGGCGAGGGAGGTGGGCGGGGCGAGGGAGGTGGGCGGGGCGAGGGAGGTGGGCGGGGCGAGGGAGGTGGGCGGGGCGAGGGAGGTGGGCGGGGCGAGGGAGGTGGGCGGGGCGAGGGAGGTGGGCGGGGCGAGGGAGGTGGGCGGGGCGAGGGAGGTGGGCGGGGCGAGGGAGGTGGGCGGGGCGAGGGAGGTGGGCGGGGCGAGGGAGGTGGGCGGGGCGAGGGAGGTGGGCGGGGCGAGGGAGGTGGGCGGGGCGAGGGAGGTGGGCGGGGCGAGGGAGGTGGGCGGGGCGAGGGAGGTGGGCGGGGCGAGGGAGGTGGGCGGGGCGAGGGAGGTGGGCGGGGCGAGGGAGGTGGGCGGGGCGAGGGAGGTGGGCGGGGCGAGGGAGGTGGGCGGGGCGAGGGAGGTGGGCGGGGCGAGGGAGGTGGGCGGGGCGAGGGAGGTGGGCGGGGCGAGGGAGGTGGGCGGGGCGAGGGAGGTGGGCGGGGCGAGGGAGGTGGGCGGGGCGAGGGAGGTGGGCGGGGCGAGGGAGGTGGGCGGGGCGAGGGAGGTGGGCGGGGCGAGGGAGGTGGGCGGGGCGAGGGAGGTCGGGCGGGGCGAGGGAGGTGGGCGGGGCGAGGGAGGTGGGCGGGGCGAGGGAGGTGGGCGGGGCGAGGGAGGTGGGCGGGGCGAGGGAGGTGGGCGGGGCGAGGGAGGTGGGGCGGGGCGAGGGAGGTGGGCGGGGCGAGGGAGGGGGCGGGCGAGGGAGTGGGCGGGGAGGGGGCGGGGCGAGGGAGGTTGGGCGGGGGGGGGGGGGGGGGGGGGGGGGGGGGGGGGGGGGGGAGG
>NC_136345.1:3265016-3272516 GCF_964198595.1 Lampetra fluviatilis | reverse complement strand
CACAGCGACACACACAGTGAGACACACACACACAGCGTCACACACACAGCGTCACACACACAGCGACACACACAGTGAGACACACACACACAGCGAAACACACAGCGACACACACACAGCGTCACACACACAGCGACACACACACAGCGACACACACAGTGACACACACACACAGCGACACACACACAGCGACACACACAGTGACACACACACACAGCGACACACACACAGCGACACACACACACAGCGTCACACACACAGCGACACACACACAGCGACACACACACACAGCGTCACACACACAGCGACACACACAGTGACACACACACACAGCGTCACACACACACAGCGACACACACACAGCGACACACACACACAGCGTCACACACACAGCGACACACACAGCGTCACACACACAGCGACACACACACACAGCGACACACACACAGCGACACACACACACAGCGAAACACACACAGCGACACACACACACAGCGTCACACACACAGCGTCACACACACAGCGACACACACACAGCGACACACACACAGCGACACACACACACAGCGTCACACACACAGCGACACACACAGTGACACACACACACACAGCGACACACACACAGCGACACACACAGCGTCACACACACAGCGACACACACAGCGTCACACACACAGCGACACACACAGCGTCACACACACAGCGACACACACACACAGCGTCACACACACAGCGACACACACAGCGACACACACACAGCGTCACACACACAGCGACACACACACACAGCGACACACACACAGCGACACACACACAGCGACACACACACACAGTGACACAAACACACAGCGACACACACACAGCGACACACACACACAGCGTCACACACACAGCGACACACACACAGCGACACACACACACAGCGTCACACACACAGCGACACACACAGTGACACACACACACACAGCGACACACACACAGCGACACACACAGCGTCACACACACAGCGACACACACAGCGTCACACACACAGCGACACACACAGCGTCACACACACAGCGACACACACACACAGCGTCACACACACAGCGACACACACAGCGACACACACACACAGCGTCACACACACAGCGACACACACACACAGCGAAACACACACAGCGACACACACACAGCGACACACACACACAGCGTCACACACACAGCGACACACACAGTGACACACACACACAGCGTCACACACACAGCGACACACACAGTGACACACACACAGCGACACACACAGCGTCACACACACAGCGACACACACACAGCGTCACACACACAGCGACACACATACACACACAGCGACACACACACAGCGACACACACACAGCGACACACACAGTGACACACACACACACAGCGTCACACACACAGCGACACACACAGTGACACACACACACAGCGTCACACACACAGCGACACACACACAGCGTCACACACACAGCGACACACACACACACAGCGACACACACACAGCGACACACACACACAGCGAAACACACACAGCGACACACACACAGCGACACACACACACAGCGTCGCACACACAGCGACACACACAGCGTCACACACACAGCGACACACACAGTGACACACACACACAGCGTCACACACACAGCGACACACACAGTGACACACACACACAGCGTCACACACACAGCGACACACACAGTGACACACACACACAGCGTCACACACACAGCGACACACACAGTGACACACACACAGCGACACACACAGCGTCACACACACAGCGACACACACACAGCGTCACACACACAGTGACACACACACACAGCGTCACACACAGTGACACACACACACAGCGACACACACACACACAGCGACACACACACACACAGCGACACACACACAGCGACACACACACAGCGACACACACACACAGCGTCACACACACAGCGTCACACACAGTGACACACACACACAGCGTCACACACACAGCGTCACACACACAGCGACACACACAGTGACACACACACACAGCGTCACACACACAGCGACACACACAGTGACACACACACACACAGCGTCACACACACACACAGCGTCACACACACACAGCGTCACACACACAGCGTCACACACACAGCGTCACACACATAGTGTCACACACACAGTGACACACACACACAGCGTCACACACACAGCGTCACACACACAGCGTCACATACACAGCGTCACACACACAGCGTCACACACAGCGTCACACACACAGCGACACACACACACAGCGACACACACAGCGTCACACACACAGCGACACACACAGCGTCACACACACAGCGACACACACAGTGACACACACACACACAGCGTCACACACACACACAGCGTCACACACACACACAGCGTCACACACACACAGCGTCACACACACAGTGACACAAACACACAGCGTCACACACACAGCGACACACACAGCGTCACACACACAGCGACACACACAGTGACACACACACACAGCGACACACACAGAGACACACACAGTGACACAAACACACAGCGTCACACACAGCGACACACACAGCGTCACACACACAGCGTCACACACACAGCGTCACACACACAGCGTCACACACACACAGCGTCACACACACAGCGTCACACACACAGCGTCACACACACAGCGTCACACACAGCGTCACACACACAGCGACACACACACAGCGACACACACAGCGTCACACACACAGCGACACACACAGCGACACACACACACAGCGTCACACACACAGCGACACACACAGCGACACACACAGTGACACACACACACACAGCGTCACACACACACACAGCGTCACACACACACAGCGTCACACACAGTGACACAAACACACAGCGTCACACACACAGCGACACACACAGTGACACACACACACAGCGTCACACACACAGCGACACACACAGTGACACAAACACACAGCATCACACACACAGCGACACACACAGCGTCACACACACAGCGACACACACACAGCGACACACACAGTGACACACACACACAGCGTCACACACACAGCGACACACACAGCGTCACACACACAGCGACACACACAGTGACACACACACACAGCGTCACACACACAGCGACACACACAGCGTCACACACACAGCGACACACACACACAGCGTCACACACACAGCGACACACAGTGACACAAACACACAGCGTCACACACACAGCGACACACACAGCGTCACAGACACAGCGACACACACAGCGTCACACACACAGCGACACACACAGTGACACACACACACAGCGTCACACACACAGCGACACACACAGTGACACACACACACAGCGTCACACACACAGCGACACACACACACAGCGTCACACACACAGCGACACACACAGTGACACACACACAGCGTCACACACACAGCGTCACACACACAGTGACACACACACACAGCGTCACACACACAGCGACACACAGCGTCACACACACAGCGACACACACAGCGACACACACAGCGACACACACAGCGACACACACACACAGCGTCACACACACAGCGACACACACAGTGACACACACACACAGCGTCACACACACAGCGACACACACAGCGTCACACACACAGCGACACACACAGCGACACACACACACACAGCGTCACACACACACACAGCGTCACACACACACAGCGTCACACACACAGTGACACAAACACACAGCGTCACACACACAGCGACACACACAGCGTCACACACACAGTGTCACACACAGTGACACACACACACAGCGTCACACACACAGCGACACACACAGTGTCACACACACAGCGACACACACAGCGTCACACACACAGCGACACACACAGTGACACACACACACAGCATCACACACACAGCGACACACACAGCGTCACACACACAGCGTCACACACAGCGTCACACACACAGCGTCACACACACAGCGACACACACACAGCGTCACACACACAGTGTGAGACTAGGCTCTAAGGAAAGCTGTCTCGGGTGTGGACCAATCAACTTCAAGGACCATGTGAGACTAGGCTCTAAGGAAAGCTGTCTCGGGTGTGGACCAATCAACTTCAAGGACCATGTGAGACTAGGCTCTAAGGAAAGCTGTCTCGGGTGTGGACCAATCAACTTCAAGGACCATGTGAGACTAGGCTCTAAGGAAAGCTGTCTCGGGTGTGGACCAATCAACTTCAAGGACCATGTGAGACTAGGCTCTAAGGAAAGCTGTCTCGGGTGTGGACCAATCAACTTCAAGGACCATGTGAGACTAGGCTCTAAGGAAAGCTGTCTCGGGTGTGGACCAATCAACTTCAAGGACCATGTGAGACTAGGCTCTAAGGAAAGCTGTCTCGGGTGTGGACCAATCAACTTCAAGGACCATGTGAGACTAGGCTCTAAGGAAAGCTGTCTCGGGTGTGGACCAATCAACTTCAAGGACCATGTGAGACTAGGCTCTAAGGAAAGCTGTCTCGCGTGTGGACCAATCAACTTCAAGGACCATGTGAGACTAGGCTCTAAGGAAAGCTGTCTCGGGTGTGGACCAATCAATTTCAAGGACCATGTGAGACTAGGCTCTAAGGAAAGCTGTCTCGCGTGTGGACCAATCAACTTCAAGGACCATGTGAGACTAGGCTCTAAGGAAAGCTGTCTCGCGTGTGGACCAATCAACTTCAAGGACCATGTGAGACTAGGCTCTAAGGAAAGCTGTCTCGCGTGTGGACCAATCAACTTCAAGGACCATGTGAGACTAGGCTCTAAGGAAAGCTGTCTCGGGTGTGGACCAATCAACTTCAAGGACCATGTGAGACTAGGCTCTAAGGAAAGCTGTCTCGGGTGTGGACCAATCAACTTCAAGGACCATGTGAGACTAGGCTCTAAGGAAAGCTGTCTCGGGTGTGGACCAATCAACTTCAAGGACCATGTGAGACTAGGCTCTAAGGAAAGCTGTCTCGGGTGTGGACCAATCAACTTCAAGGACCATGTGAGACTAGGCTCTAAGGAAAGCTGTCTCGGATGTGGACCAATCAACTTCAAGGACCATGTGAGACTAGGCTCTAAGGAAAGCTGTCTCGCGTGTGGACCAATCAACTTCAAGGACCATGTGAGACTAGGCTCTAAGGGAAGCTGTCTCGGGTGTGGACCAATCAACTTCAAGGACCACGTGAGACTAGGCTCTAAGGAAAGCTGTCTCGGGTGTGGACCAATCAACTTCAAGGACCATGTGAGACTAGGCTCTAAGGAAAGCTGTCTCGGGTGTGGACCAATCAACTTCAAGGACCATGTGAGACTAGGCTCTAAGGAAAGCTGTCTCGCGTGTGGACCAATCAACTTCAAGGACCATGTGAGACTAGGCTCTAAGGAAAGCTGTCTCGGGTGTGGACCAATCAACTTCAAGGACCATGTGAGACTAGGCTCTAAGGAAAGCTGTCTCGGGTGTGGACCAATCAACTTCAAGGACCATGTGAGACTAGGCTCTAAGGAAAGCTGTCTCGGGTGTGGACCAATCAACTTCAAGGACCGTGTGAGACTAGGCTCTGAGGAAAGCTGTCTCGGGTGTGGACCAATCAACTTCAAGGACCATGTGAGACTAGGCTCTAAGGAAAGCTGTCTCGCGTGTGGACCAATCAACTTCAAGGACCATGTGAGACTAGGCTCTAAGGAAAGCTGTCTCGGGTGTGGACCAATCAACTTCAAGGACCGTGTGAGACTAGGCTCTAAGGAAAGCTGTCTCGGGTGTGGACCAATCAACTTCAAGGACCATGTGAGACTAGGCTCTAAGGAAAGCTGTCTCGCGTGTGGACCAATCAACTTCAAGGACCATGTGAGACTAGGCTCTAAGGAAAGCTGTCTCGGGTGTGGACCAATCAACTTCAAGGACAGTGTGAGACTAGGCTCTAAGGAAAGCTGTCTCGGATGTGGACCAATCAACTTCAAGGACCATGTGAGACTAGGCTCTAAGGAAAGCTGTCTCGGGTGTGGACCAATCAACTTCAAGGACCACGTGAGACTAGGCTCTAAGGAAAGCTGTCTCGGGTGTGGACCAATCAACTTCAAGGACCATGTGAGACTAGGCTCTAAGGAAAGCTGTCTCGGGTGTGGACCAATCAACTTCAAGGACCATGTGAGACTAGGCTCTGAGGAAAGCTGTCTCGCGTGTGGACCAATCAACTTCAAGGACCATGTGAGACTAGGCTCTAAGGAAAGCTGTCTCGGGTGTGGACCAATCAACTTCAAGGACAGTGCACATACATCATCAGAGTTGTGTTTTTTGCTGTCTGCATTACGACCGCAGGTATTGCGGTCTATGCAAACATGACTCCTTGTGTGTAAAAAAAACGGTGTCGGTTTTGTTGCCAGATAGAAGGGTACAAAAAAACAATCATCATATTTGTTTACTGCCAAATGAGGTTCCAACGGTGACTCAAAACCCATCTGCGACCTCAGCGTGCCTAGCAAGGCGATGTTGAATAAATAAAATCCTTGCCAGAGTGAGATGCCCCTGTAGTTGTCACAGTGACATTAAAGTTGTGGTTTCGTGGTAATTCCTTGAAGTTGGAGGCGCTACCAGCCCCTCGCACCCGTCCAGAGCCCCCCATTTGGCCGCTGTGGTGGTACACACAGTCGCCGTGGTTACCGTGTGCGGTCGCCGTGGTTGCCGTGCATTCGGTTTGCCGTGGTTGCGGGGCGCGGTCGCCGTGGTTACAGGGGATGGAGTGGATGGTCTCCAAGGGCAACAGGAATGGGGAGGTCCAGGCTGCGTGTAACCGTGGCTACCGCATTGGGTCGCCGCGGTTACCGGGGATGGAGTGGATGGTCTCCAAGGGCAACAGGAATGGGCAGCTCCAGGCTGCGTGTAACCGTGGCTACCGCATTGGGTCGCCGCGGTTACCGGGCGCGGTCGCCGTGGTTACCGGGGATGGAGTGGATGGTCTCCAAGGGCAACAGGAATGGGGAGGTCCAGGCTGCGTGTAACCGTGGCTACCGCATTGTGTCGCCGCGGTTACCGGGCGCGGTCGCCGTGGTTACCGGGCGCGGTCGCCGTGGTTACCGGGGATGGAGTGGATGGTCTCGACGGGCAAGAGGAAGGGCAGGTCCAGGCTGCGAGTGGGCAGGGGGATGAACGAATCGACGGCTTCAAGCAGCTTCAGCACCGCGTCACGGCCAATCTCCACACTGCGATCCTAGATAGAGATACACAGACACACACACAGAGATAGATACATATAGATAGACACACAGACATACACAGAGACACAGACACACACACACACAGACACACACACACACACACAGAGATCTACACACAGACACACACACACAGACACACACACACAGACACACACAGAAACACAGACACACACATACACACACACAGACACACACACACACACAGACACACACACAGAGATCTACACACACACAGCTTCAGCACCACGTCA
>NC_136345.1:3240016-3262516 GCF_964198595.1 Lampetra fluviatilis | reverse complement strand
ACATACACAGAGATACACACACAGAGACACACACAGACACACACACAGAGACACACACAGAGACACACACAGAGACACACACAGAGACACACACAGACACACACAGAGAGACACACACAGAGAGACACACACAGAGAGACACACAGAGACACACACAGAGATACACACACAGAGATACACACACAGAGACACACACAGATACACACACAGACACACACAGAGACACACACAGAAACTCTATACAACATTCCCCCCCTACACGCCTACCACACCCCCTTCTCCTCACCTCCATCGCACAGAGCGCCGATCCAGTCGAGGTGGTGTCGTCATCGTAGCCAAACTCGTAGAGTAGTTCCCTAAGCTCTACTTCCTTAACCTCCAGTTCCACCCCCTCCACAAAGACTCTATACAACATTCCCCCACCACCCACCCCCCCACCCCCTTCCCCTCACCTCCATCGCACAGAGCGCCGATCCGGTCGAGGTGGTGTCACCATCGTAGCTAAACTAGTAGAGAAGTTCCCTAAGCTCTACTTCCTTAACCTCCAGTTCCACCCCCTCCACAGAAACTCTATACAACATTCCGCCCCCCCTACCCGCCTACCACGCCCCCTTCTCCTCACCTCCATCGCGCAGAGCGCCGATCCGGTCGAGGTGGTGTCACCATCGTAGCTAAACTAGTAGAGAAGTTCCCTAAGCTCTACTTCCTTAACCTCCAGTTCCACCCCCTCCACAGAAACTCTATACAACATTCCGCCCCCCCCCACCCGCCTACCACGCCCCCTTCTCCTCACCTCCATCGCGCAGAGCGCCGATCCGGTCGAGGTGGTGTCACCATCGTAGCTAAACTCGTAGAGAAGTTCCCTAAGCTCTACTTCCTTAACCTCCAGTTCCACCCCCTCCACGGAAGCTCTATACAACATTCCCCCACCACCCACCCCCCCCACCCCCTTCCCCTCACCTCCATCGCGCAGAGCGCCGATCCGGTCGAGGTGGTGTCACCATCGTAGCTAAACTAGTAGAGAAGTTCCCTAAGCTCTACTTCCTTAACCTCCAGTTCCACCCCCTCCACAGAAACTCTATACAACATTCCGCCCCCTACCCGCCTACCACGCCCCCTTCCCCTCATCTCCATCGCGCAGAGCCCCGATCCAGACGAGGTGGTGTCACCATCGTAGCCAAACTCGTAGAGCAGTTCCCTAAGCTCTACTTCCTTAACCTCCAGTTCCACCCCCTCCACAGAAACTCTATACAACATTCCCCCACCACCCACCCCCCCCACCCCCTTCCCCTCACCTCCATCGCGCAGAGCGCCGATCCGGTCGAGGTGGTGTCACCATCGTAGCTAAACTAGTAGAGAAGTTCCCTAAGCTCTACTTCCTTAACCTCCAGTTCCACCCCCTCCACGGAAGCTCTATACAACATTCCGCCCCCCCTACCCGCCTACCACGCCCCCTTCTCCTCACCTCCATCGCGCAGAGCGCCGATCCGGTGATGACCGGGGTGCCGTCGCTGTCGTATCCAAACTCGGAGAGTAGTTCCCTGATCTCCAGTTCCACCAGCTCCAACATCTCCTGGTCAACCTGGTCGGCCTTGTTCACAAACACCACCACGTGTTCGATGCCAATCTGTGTGCCGGAAGCAGAGATGCACGCACGCACGCACACACACACAGAGAGGGAGGGAGAAATGTTCAATCTCTCTCGCCTAGTGCCGAGGGATGTGTAGACGTTTATAGAACGCACTGTACGCGCGTGGGTACTGGTGTGTGTGCGTGTGTGTGTCTGGTATCAGCGGTGTCAAGATCGGCCTCAGTGGAGGAGGAGGCTCGTGAAGGACGCTACTGGGCAGTTGGAGGCAGTCGCCCTCCAACAACAACGGAGGGCGGAGGAGCGACGCTCACAACAACGAGCGGAGCGCCGGGTGGCTAAAGCACAGCAAGTTGGCACAGTAGGGGGCACAGGTGGTGCATCAGCCAGTCATCTCGGTCATCTCGGTCAGTCGACCCGTGGCACCTGCTGGGTCTGCCCCGTGACCTCCTCATGCACCTAGCCTGGCACAGCAGTACAACCCATGGCACCTGCTGGGTCTGCCCCGAGACCTCCTGCCAGCGGGCGTTCGACACTTCACGTGGCAGCCTCAAGGTGCACGTGGCCTGGCACAAGCGTCGTGGTGACGTCACCGCCACTTAGTGGCGAATGGCGGTTGTTGTTGCTGTCTGTGTGTGTGCGTGCGCGTGCGTGTGTGCGTACTGGTGTGTGTGTGTGTGTGCGTGTGTGTGCGTGTGTGTACTGGTGTGTGTGTGTGTGCGTGCGTGTGTGCGTACTGGTGTGCGTGCGTCTGTGTGCGTGTGTGTACTGGTGTGTGTGTGCGTGCGTGTGTACTGGTGTGCGTGCGTCTGTGTGCGTGCGTGTGTGCGTGTGTGTACTGGTGTGTGTGTGTGTGCGTGTGTACTGGTGTGCGTGCGTCTGTGTGCGTGTGTGTGTGCGTGTGTGTACTGGTGTGTGTGTGCGTGCGTGTGTACTGGTGTGCGTGCGTCTGTGTGCGTGCGTGTGTGCGTGTGTGTACTGGTGTGTGTGTGTGCGCGTGCATGTGTCTGTGCGTGTGTCCGCGTGGCCGTACTTCACCTGCTTGGCGAGTAGCAGGTGTTCCCGCGTCTGAGGCATCTGTCCGTCGGTGGCGGCCACCACGAGGATGCAGCCGTCCATCTGCGCCGTGCCCGTTATCATGTTCTGCGTGGACACGGCGGGCGGGCGGGTGGGAACAAACCCAGGGGTCGCGACGCAAAGCGGGGCGAGCCGAGGGAGCGGGATTGAGGGGGGGGACAACAAACACGACCAGAACGGAACTACGACAGAAACGGAACCACGACCGAAACGGAACCACGACAGAAACGGAACTACGACAGAAACGGAACTACGACAGAAACGGAACTACGACAGAAACGGAACCACGACCGAAACGGAACCACGACAGAAACGGAACTACGACAGAAACGGAACCACGACCCAAACGGAACTACGACAGAAACGGAACCACGACCGAAACGGAACCACGACAGAAACGGAACCACGACCCAAACGGAACTACGACAGAAACGGAACCACGACCGAAACGGAACCACGACCGAAACGGAACCACGACAGAAACGGAACCACGACCGAAACGGAACCACGACAGAAACGGAACCACGACCCAAACGGAACTACGACAGAAACGGAACTACGACAGAAACGGAACCACGACCGAAACGGAACCACGACAGAAACGGAACCACGACAGAAACGGAACCACGACAGAAACGGAACTACGACAGAAACGGAACTACGACAGAAACGGAACTACGACTGAAACGGAACTACGACAGAAACGGAACCACGACCGAAACGGAACCACGACAGAAACGGAACCACGACTGAAACGGAACTACGACTGGAACGGAACTACGACCGAAACAACAACCAGGAGTCTCTACCAGGAGTAGTCTCTACCAGGAGTCCCACCTTGACGTAGTCCGCGTGCCCCGGGCAGTCCGTGTGAGCGTAGTGGCGTGACGCGGTGGAGTACTCCACGTGCGACGCGTTGATGGTGATGCCCCGGGCCTTCTCCTCCGGAGCGTTGTCAATCTCCTCGTACTTCTTGAAGCGCGCCGCTCCCGACTCAGCCAGCACTGCGGGGTAGAGTGGGGGGGGGGGGGGTAGAGTGGGGGGTAGAGTGGGGGGTAGAGTGGGGGGTAGAGTGGGGGGGGGTAGAGTGGGGGGGGGTAGAGTGGGGGGTAGAGTGGGGGGGGGGGTAGAGTGGGGGGGTAGAGTGGGGGGTAGAGTGGGGGGGGGAGGGTAGAGTGGGGGGGCATGGGTAGTAGTGAGTCTATGGGTCTCTCTGTGGGGAGTTTATCGGTCTCTGAGTGGTGAGTCTGTGGGTCTCTGAGTGGTGAGTCTGTGGGTCTCTGAGTGGTGAGTCTGTGGGTCTCTGTGTGGTGAGTCTGTGGGTCTCTGAGTGGTGAGTCTGTGGGTCTCTCTGTGTGGTGAGTCTGTGGGTCTCTGTGTGGTGAGTCTGTGGGTCTCTGTGTGGTGAGTCTGTGGGTCTCTGTGTGGTGAGTCTGTGAGTCTCTGTGTGGTGAGTCTGTGGGTCTCTGTGTGGTGAGTCTGTGGGTCTCTGTGTGGTGAGTCTGTGGGTCTCTCTGTGTGGTGAGTCTGTGGGTCTCTGTGTGGTGAGTCTGTGGGTCTCTGTGTGGTGAGTCTGTGGGTCTCTGTGTGGTGAGTCTGTGGGTCTCTGTGTGGTGAGTCTGTGGGTCTCTCTGTGTGGTGAGTCTGTGGGTCTCTGTGTGATGAGTCTGTGGGTCTCTGTGTGGTGAGTCTGTGGGTCTCTCTGTGTGATGAGTCTGTGGGTCTCTCTGTGTGGTGAGTCTGTGGGTCTCTCTGTGTGGTGAGTCTGTGGGTCTCTGTGTGGTGAGTCTGTGGGTCTCTGTGTGGTGAGTCTGTGGGTCTCTGTGTGGTGAGTCTGTGGGTCTCTGTGTGATGAGTCTGTGGGTCTCTGTGTGGTGAGTCTGTGGGTCTCTGTGTGGTGAGTCTGTGGGTCTCTGTGTGGTGAGTCTGTGGGTCTCTGTGTGAGTGATGAGTCTGTGGCTGTGTGTGTGATGAGTCTGTGGCTGTGTGTGTGATGAGTCTGTGGCTGTGTGTGTGATGAGTCTGTGGCTATGTGTGTGATGAGTCTGTGGCTATGTGAGTGGTGAGTCTGTGGCTGTGTGAGTGATGAGTCTGTGGCTGTGTGTGTGATGAGTCTGTGGCTATGTGTGTGATGAGTCTGTGGCTGTGTGAGTGATGAGTCTGTGGCTGTGTGAGTGATGAGTCTGTGGCTATGTGTGTGATGAGTCTGTGGCTGTGTGTGTGGTGAGTCTGTGGCTGTGTGTGTGATGAGTCTGTGGCTGTGTGAGTGATGAGTCTGTGGCTGTGTGTGTGATGAGTCTGTGGCTGTGTGTGTGATGAGTCTGTGGCTGTGTGAGTGATGAGTCTGTGGCTGTGTGTGTGGTGAGTCTGTGGCTATGTGTGTGATGAGTCTGTGGCTGTGTGTGTGATGAGTCTGTGGCTGTGTGAGTGATGAGTCTGTGGCTGTGTGTGTGATGAGTCTGTGGCTGTGTGTGTGATGAGTCTGTGGCTGTGTGTGTGATGAGTCTGTGGCTATGTGTGTGATGAGTCTGTGGCTATGTGTGTGATGAGTCTGTGGCTATGTGAGTGATGAGTCTGTGGCTGTGTGAGTGATGAGTCTGTGGCTGTGTGAGTGATGAGTCTGTGGCTGTGTGTGTGATGAGTCTGTGGCTGTGTGAGTGATGAGTCTGTGGCTGTGTGTGTGATGAGTCTGTGGCTGTGTGAGTGATGAGTCTGTGGCTGTGTGTGTGGTGAGTCTGTGGCTGTGTGTGTGATGAGTCTGTGGCTGTGTGTGTGATGAGTCTGTGGCTGTGTGAGTGATGAGTCTGTGGCTGTGTGTGTGATGAGTCTGTGGCTGTGTGTGTGATGAGTCTGTGGCTGTGTGTGTGATGAGTCTGTGGCTATGTGTGTGATGAGTCTGTGGCTATGTGTGTGATGAGTCTGTGGCTATGTGAGTGATGAGTCTGTGGCTGTGTGAGTGATGAGTCTGTGGCTGTGTGAGTGATGAGTCTGTGGCTGTGTGAGTGATGAGTCTGTGGCTATGTGAGTGATGAGTCTGTGGCTATGTGAGTGATGAGTCTGTGGCTGTGTGAGTGATGAGTCTGTGGCTGTGTGAGTGATGAGTCTGTGGCTATGTGAGTGATGAGTCTGTGGCTGTGTGTGTGATGAGTCTGTGGCTGTGTGTGTGATGAGTCTGTGGCTGTGTGTGTGATGAGTCTGTGGCTGTGTGTGTGATGAGTCTGTGGCTATGTGTGTGATGAGTCTGTGGCTGTGTGTGTGATGAGTCTGTGGCTGTGTGTGTGATGAGTCTGTGGCTGTGTGTGTGATGAGTCTGTGGCTGTGTGTGTGATGAGTCTGTGGCTGTGTGTGTGATGAGTCTGTGGCTGTGTGAGTGATGAGTCTGTGGCTGTGTGTGTGATGAGTCTGTGGCTGTGTGTGTGATGAGTCTGTGGCTGTGTGTGTGATGAGTCTGTGGCTATGTGAGTGATGAGTCTGTGGCTGTGTGTGTGATGAGTCTGTGGCTATGTGTGTGATGAGTCTGTGGCTGTGTGTGTGATGAGTCTGTGGCTGTGTGTGTGGTGAGTCTGTGGCTATGTGAGTGATGAGTCTGTGGCTGTGTGTGTGATGAGTCTGTGGCTGTGTGAGTGATGAGTCTGTGGCTGTGTGTGTGATGAGTCTGTGGCTATGTGAGTGATGAGTCTGTGGCTATGTGTGTGATGAGTCTGTGGCTGTGTGTGTGATGAGTCTGTGGCTATGTGTGTGATGAGTCTGTGGCTGTGTGTGTGATGAGTCTGTGGCTATGTGTGTGATGAGTCTGTGGCTGTGTGTGTGATGAGTCTGTGGCTATGTGTGTGATGAGTCTGTGGCTGTGTGAGTGATGAGTCTGTGGCTGTGTGTGTGATGAGTCTGTGGCTGTGTGTGTGATGAGTCTGTGGCTATGTGTGTGATGAGTCTGTGGCTGTGTGTGTGATGAGTCTGTGGCTGTGTGTGTGATGAGTCTGTGGCTATGTGTGTGATGAGTCTGTGGCTATGTGTGTGATGAGTCTGTGGCTGTGTGAGTGATGAGTCTGTGGCTGTGTGTGTGGTGAGTCTGTGGCTATGTGTGTGATGAGTCTGTGGCTATGTGAGTGATGAGTCTGTGGCTGTGTGAGTGATGAGTCTGTGGCTGTGTGAGTGGTGAGTCTGTGGCTATGTGTGTGATGAGTCTGTGGCTATGTGTGTGTTGAGTCTGTGGCTGTGTGTGTGATGAGTCTGTGGCTGTGTGTGTGATGAGTCTGTGGCTGTGTGAGTGATGAGTCTGTGGCTGTGTGTGTGGTGAGTCTGTGGCTGTGTGTGTGATGAGTCTGTGGCTGTGTGAGTGATGAGTCTGTGGCTGTGTGTGTGATGAGTCTGTGGCTGTGTGAGTGATGAGTCTGTGGCTGTGTGTGTGATGAGTCTGTGGCTGTGTGAGTGATGAGTCTGTGGCTGTGTGTGTGATGAGTCTGTGGCTGTGTGAGTGATGAGTCTGTGGCTGTGTGTGTGATGAGTCTGTGGCTGTGTGAGTGATGAGTCTGTGGCTGTGTGTGTGGTGAGTCTGTGGCTGTGTGAGTGGTGAGTCTGTGGCTGTGTGTGTGGTGAGTCTGTGGCTATGTGTGTGATGAGTCTGTGGCTGTGTGTGTGGTGAGTCTGTGGCTGTGTGAGTGATGAGTCTGTGGCTATGTGTGTGATGAGTCTGTGGCTGTGTGAGTGATGAGTCTGTGGCTGTGTGTGTGGTGAGTCTGTGGCTGTGTGAGTGGTGAGTCTGTGGCTGTGTGTGTGGTGAGTCTGTGGCTATGTGTGTGATGAGTCTGTGGCTGTGTGTGTGGTGAGTCTGTGGCTGTGTGTGTGATGAGTCTGTGGCTGTGTGAGTGATGAGTCTGTGGCTGTGTGTGTGGTGAGTCTGTGGCTATGTGAGTGATGAGTCTGTGGCTGTGTGTGTGGTGAGTCTGTGGCTGTGTGTGTGATGAGTCTGTGGCTGTGTGTGTGATGAGTCTGTGGCTGTGTGTGTGATGAGTCTGTGGCTGTGTGAGTGATGAGTCTGTGGCTGTGTGTGTGATGAGTCTGTGGCTATGTGTGTGGTGAGTCTGTGGCTGTGTGTGTGATGAGTCTGTGGCTATGTGTGTGATGAGTCTGTGGCTGTGTGAGTGATGAGTCTGTGGCTGTGTGAGTGATGAGTCTGTGGCTGTGTGTGAGTGATGAGTCTGTGGCTGTGTGTGTGATGAGTCTGTGGCTGTGTGAGTGATGAGTCTGTGGCTGTGTGTGTGATGAGTCTGTGGCTGTGTGAGTGATGAGTCTGTGGCTATGTGAGTGATGAGTCTGTGGCTGTGTGAGTGATGAGTCTGTGGCTGTGTGTGTGATGAGTCTGTGGCTATGTGAGTGATGAGTCTGTGGCTGTGTGTGTGATGAGTCTGTGGCTGTGTGTGTGATGAGTCTGTGGCTGTGTGTGTGATGAGTCTGTGGCTATGTGAGTGATGAGTCTGTGGCTGTGTGTGTGATGAGTCTGTGGCTGTGTGTGTGATGAGTCTGTGGCTATGTGTGTGATGAGTCTGTGGCTGTGTGAGTGATGAGTCTGTGGCTGTGTGTGTGATGAGTCTGTGGCTGTGTGAGTGATGAGTCTGTGGCTGTGTGTGTGATGAGTCTGTGGCTGTGTGTGTGGTGAGTCTGTGGCTGTGTGTGTGATGAGTCTGTGGCTATGTGAGTGGTGAGTCTGTGGCTGTGTGAGTGATGAGTCTGTGGCTGTGTGAGTGATGAGTCTGTGGCTGTGTGTGTGATGAGTCTGTGGCTGTGTGAGTGATGAGTCTGTGGCTGTGTGTGTGATGAGTCTGTGGCTATGTGTGTGATGAGTCTGTGGCTATGTGAGTGATGAGTCTGTGGCTATGTGTGTGATGAGTCTGTGGCTGTGTGTGTGATGAGTCTGTGGCTATGTGAGTGATGAGTCTGTGGCTGTGTGTGTGATGAGTCTGTGGCTGTGTGAGTGATGAGTCTGTGGCTGTGTGTGTGATGAGTCTGTGGCTGTGTGTGTGATGAGTCTGTGGCTGTGTGAATGATGAGTCTGTGGCTGTGTGTGTGATGAGTCTGTGGCTGTGTGTGTGATGAGTCTGTGGCTGTGTGAGTGATGAGTCTGTGGCTGTGTGAGTGATGAGTCTGTGGCTGTGTGTGTGGTGAGTCTGTGGCTGTGTGAGTGGTGAGTCTGTGGCTGTGTGTGTGATGAGTCTGTGGCTGTGTGAGTGATGAGTCTGTGGCTGTGTGAGTGGTGAGTCTGTGGCTATGTGAGTGATGAGTCTGTGGCTGTGTGAGTGGTGAGTCTGTGGCTGTGTGTGTGGTGAGTCTGTGGCTGTGTGAGTGGTGAGTCTGTGGCTGTGTGAGTGATGAGTCTGTGGCTGTGTGTGTGATGAGTCTGTGGCTATGTGTGTGATGAGTCTGTGGCTGTGTGAGTGATGAGTCTGTGGCTGTGTGAGTGGTGAGTCTGTGGCTGTGTGTGTGATGAGTCTGTGGCTGTGTGTGTGATGAGTCTGTGGCTATGTGTGTGATGAGTCTGTGGCTGTGTGAGTGATGAGTCTGTGGCTGTGTGTGTGATGAGTCTGTGGCTGTGTGTGTGATGAGTCTGTGGCTGTGTGTGTGATGAGTCTGTGGCTGTGTGTGTGATGAGTCTGTGGCTGTGTGTGTGATGAGTCTGTGGCTGTGTGTGATGAGTCTGTGGCTGTGTGAGTGGTGAGTCTGTGGCTGTGTGTGTGATGAGTCTGTGGCTGTGTGTGTGATGAGTCTGTGGCTGTGTGTGTGATGAGTCTGTGGCTGTGTGAGTGATGAGTCTGTGGCTGTGTGTGATGAGTCTGTGGCTGTGTGTGTGATGAGTCTGTGGCTATGTGTGTGATGAGTCTGTGGCTATGTGTGTGATGAGTCTGTGGCTGTGTGTGTGATGAGTCTGTGGCTATGTGTGTGATGAGTCTGTGGCTATGTGAGTGATGAGTCTGTGGCTGTGTGTGTGATGAGTCTGTGGCTGTGTGTGTGATGGGTCTGTGGCTATGTGTGTGATGAGTCTGTGGCTGTGTGAGTGATGAGTCTGTGGCTGTGTGTGTGGTGAGTCTGTGGCTGTGTGTGTGATGGGTCTGTGGCTGTGTGAGTGGTGAGTCTGTGGCTGTGTGTGTGATGAGTCTGTGGCTGTGTGTGTGATGGGTCTGTGGCTATGTGTGTGATGAGTCTGTGGCTGTGTGAGTGATGAGTCTGTGGCTGTGTGTGTGGTGAGTCTGTGGCTGTGTGTGTGATGGGTCTGTGGCTGTGTGAGTGGTGAGTCTGTGGCTATGTGTGTGATGAGTCTGTGGCTGTGTGTGTGATGGGTCTGTGGCTGTGTGTGTGGTGAGTCTGTGGCTATGTGTGTGATGAGTCTGTGGCTGTGTGAGTGATGAGTCTGTGGCTATGTGAGTGATGAGTCTGTGGCTCTGTGAGTGATGAGTCTGTGGCTATGTGTGTGTGGTGAGTCTGTGGCTATGTGTGTGATGAGTCTGTGGCTATGTGTGTGATGAGTCTGTGGCTATGTGAGTGATGAGTCTGTGGCTGTGTGTGTGATGAGTCTGTGGCTGTGTGAGTGATGAGTCTGTGGCTGTGTGTGTGATGAGTCTGTGGCTGTGTGTGTGATGAGTCTGTGGCTGTGTGTGTGATGAGTCTGTGGCTGTGTGTGTGATGAGTCTGTGGCTGTGTGTGATGAGTCTGTGGCTGTGTGAGTGGTGAGTCTGTGGCTGTGTGTGTGATGAGTCTGTGGCTGTGTGTGTGATGAGTCTGTGGCTGTGTGTGTGATGAGTCTGTGGCTGTGTGAGTGATGAGTCTGTGGCTGTGTGTGATGAGTCTGTGGCTGTGTGTGTGATGAGTCTGTGGCTATGTGTGTGATGAGTCTGTGGCTATGTGTGTGATGAGTCTGTGGCTGTGTGTGTGATGAGTCTGTGGCTATGTGTGTGATGAGTCTGTGGCTATGTGAGTGATGAGTCTGTGGCTGTGTGTGTGATGAGTCTGTGGCTGTGTGTGTGATGAGTCTGTGGCTGTGTGTGTGATGGGTCTGTGGCTATGTGTGTGATGAGTCTGTGGCTGTGTGAGTGATGAGTCTGTGGCTGTGTGTGTGGTGAGTCTGTGGCTGTGTGTGTGATGGGTCTGTGGCTGTGTGAGTGGTGAGTCTGTGGCTGTGTGTGTGATGAGTCTGTGGCTGTGTGTGTGATGGGTCTGTGGCTATGTGTGTGATGAGTCTGTGGCTGTGTGAGTGATGAGTCTGTGGCTGTGTGTGTGGTGAGTCTGTGGCTGTGTGTGTGATGGGTCTGTGGCTGTGTGAGTGGTGAGTCTGTGGCTATGTGTGTGATGAGTCTGTGGCTGTGTGTGTGATGGGTCTGTGGCTGTGTGTGTGGTGAGTCTGTGGCTGTGTGTGTGATGAGTCTGTGGCTGTGTGTGTGGTGAGTCTGTGGCTATGTGTGTGATGAGTCTGTGGCTGTGTGTGTGGTGAGTCTGTGGCTGTGTGTGTGATGAGTCTGTGGCTGTGTGTGTGATGGGTCTGTGGCTGTGTGTGTGGTGAGTCTGTGGCTGTGTGTGTGATGGGTCTGTGGCTGTGTGTGTGGTGAGTCTGTGGCTATGTGTGTGATGAGTCTGTGGCTGTGTGTGTGGTGAGTCTGTGGCTGTGTGTGTGATGAGTCTGTGGCTGTGTGAGTGATGAGTCTGTGGCTGTGTGTGTGATGAGTCTGTGGCTGTGTGTGTGATGAGTCTGTGGCTGTGTGTGTGATGAGTCTGTGGCTATGTGTGTGATGAGTCTGTGGCTGTGTGTGTGATGAGTCTGTGGCTATGTGTGTGATGAGTCTGTGGCTGTGTGTGTGATGAGTCTGTGGCTGTGTGAGTGATGAGTCTGTGGCTGTGTGAGTGGTGAGTCTGTGGCTGTGTGTGTGATGAGTCTGTGGCTGTGTGTGTGATGAGTCTGTGGCTGTGTGTGTGATGAGTCTGTGGCTATGTGAGTGATGAGTCTGTGGCTGTGTGAGTGGTGAGTCTGTGGCTGTGTGAGTGATGAGTCTGTGGCTGTGTGAGTGATGAGTCTGTGGCTGTGTGTGTGATGAGTCTGTGGCTGTGTGTGTGATGAGTCTGTGGCTGTGTGAGTGATGAGTCTGTGGCTATGTGTGTGATGAGTCTGTGGCTGTGTGTGTGATGAGTCTGTGGCTGTGTGAGTGATGAGTCTGTGGCTGTGTGAGTGGTGAGTCTGTGGCTGTGTGAGTGATGAGTCTGTGGCTGTGTGTGTGATGAGTCTGTGGCTATGTGTGTGATGAGTCTGTGGCTGTGTGTGTGATGAGTCTGTGGCTGTGTGTGTGATGAGTCTGTGGCTGTGTGTGTGATGAGTCTGTGGCTATGTGAGTGATGAGTCTGTGGCTATGTGTGTGGTGAGTCTGTGGCTATGTGTGTGATGAGTCTGTGGCTGTGTGAGTGATGAGTCTGTGGCTATGTGAGTGATGAGTCTGTGGCTGTGTGTGTGATGAGTCTGTGGCTATGTGTGTGATGAGTCTGTGGCTGTGTGTGTGATGAGTCTGTGGCTATGTGAGTGATGAGTCTGTGGCTGTGTGAGTGATGAGTCTGTGGCTGTGTGTGTGATGAGTCTGTGGCTGTGTGTGTGATGAGTCTGTGGCTATGTGAGTGATGAGTCTGTGGCTGTGTGAGTGATGAGTCTGTGGCTGTGTGAGTGGTGAGTCTGTGGCTATGTGAGTGATGAGTCTGTGGCTATGTGAGTGATGAGTCTGTGGCTGTGTGAGTGATGAGTCTGTGGCTGTGTGAGTGATGAGTCTGTGGCTATGTGAGTGATGAGTCTGTGGCTGTGTGTGTGATGAGTCTGTGGCTGTGTGAGTGATGAGTCTGTGGCTGTGTGAGTGATGAGTCTGTGGCTGTGTGAGTGATGAGTCTGTGGCTGTGTGTGTGATGAGTCTGTGGCTGTGTGTGTGATGAGTCTGTGGCTGTGTGAGTGATGAGTCTGTGGCTGTGTGTGTGATGAGTCTGTGGCTGTGTGTGTGATGAGTCTGTGGCTATGTGAGTGATGAGTCTGTGGCTGTGTGTGTGATGAGTCTGTGGCTGTGTGAGTGATGAGTCTGTGGCTGTGTGAGTGATGAGTCTGTGGCTGTGTGTGTGATGAGTCTGTGGCTGTGTGAGTGATGAGTCTGTGGCTATGTGTGTGATGAGTCTGTGGCTGTGTGAGTGATGAGTCTGTGGCTGTGTGAGTGATGAGTCTGTGGCTGTGTGTGTGATGAGTCTGTGGCTATGTGTGTGATGAGTCTGTGGCTGTGTGAGTGATGAGTCTGTGGCTGTGTGAGTGGTGAGTCTGTGGCTGTGTGAGTGATGAGTCTGTGGCTATGTGAGTGATGAGTCTGTGGCTATGTGAGTGATGAGTCTGTGGCTATGTGTGTGATGAGTCTGTGGCTATGTGAGTGATGAGTCTGTGGCTATGTGAGTGATGAGTCTGTGGCTGTGTGAGTGATGAGTCTGTGGCTGTGTGTGTGATGAGTCTGTGGCTATGTGAGTGATGAGTCTGTGGCTATGTGAGTGATGAGTCTGTGGCTGTGTGAGTGATGAGTCTGTGGCTGTGTGTGTGATGAGTCTGTGGCTATGTGAGTGATGAGTCTGTGGCTATGTGAGTGATGAGTCTGTGGCTATGTGTGTGATGAGTCTGTGGCTGTGTGAGTGATGAGTCTGTGGCTGTGTGTGTGATGAGTCTGTGGCTATGTGAGTGATGAGTCTGTGGCTATGTGTGAGTGATGAGTCTGTGGCTGTGTGAGTGATGAGTCTGTGGCTATGTGTGAGTGATGAGTCTGTGGCTGTGTGTGTGATGAGTCTGTGGCTATGTGTGTGATGAGTCTGTGGCTGTGTGTGTGATGAGTCTGTGGCTGTGTGTGTGATGAGTCTGTGGCTGTGTGTGATGAGTCTGTGGCTGTGTGTGTGATGAGTCTGTGGCTATGTGAGTGATGAGTCTGTGGCTGTGTGAGTGATGAGTCTGTGGCTGTGTGTGTGATGAGTCTGTGGCTATGTGAGTGATGAGTCTGTGGCTGTGTGTGTGATGAGTCTGTGGCTATGTGAGTGATGAGTCTGTGGCTGTGTGTGTGATGAGTCTGTGGCTGTGTGAGTGATGAGTCTGTGGCTGTGTGTGTGATGAGTCTGTGGCTATGTGAGTGATGAGTCTGTGGCTATGTGTGTGATGAGTCTGTGGCTGTGTGTGTGATGAGTCTGTGGCTATGTGAGTGATGAGTCTGTGTGTGTGATGAGTCTGTGGCTATGTGTGTGATGAGTCTGTGGCTGTGTGTGTGATGAGTCTGTGGCTGTGTGTGTGATGAGTCTGTGGCTATGTGTGTGATGAGTCTGTGGCTGTGTGTGTGATGAGTCTGTGGCTGTGTGTGTGATGAGTCTGTGGCTGTGTGTGTGATGAGTCTGTGGCTGTGTGTGTGATGAGTCTGTGGCTGTGTGAGTGATGAGTCTGTGGCTGTGTGAGTGGTGAGTCTGTGGCTGTGTGTGTGATGAGTCTGTGGCTGTGTGTGTGATGAGTCTGTGGCTGTGTGTGTGATGAGTCTGTGGCTGTGTGTGTGATGAGTCTGTGGCTGTGTGAGTGATGAGTCTGTGGTGTGTGATGAGTCTGTGGCTGTGTGTGTGATGAGTCTGTGGCTGTGTGAGTGATGAGTCTGTGGCTATGTGTGTGATGAGTCTGTGGCTGTGTGTGTGATGAGTCTGTGGCTGTGTGTGTGATGAGTCTGTGGCTGTGTGAGTGATGAGTCTGTGGCTGTGTGAGTGATGAGTCTGTGGCTGTGTGTGTGATGAGTCTGTGGCTGTGTGAGTGATGAGTCTGTGGCTGTGTGAGTGATGAGTCTGTGGCTGTGTGTGTGATGAGTCTGTGGCTGTGTGTGTGATGAGTCTGTGTGTGTGATGAGTCTGTGGCTATGTGAGTGATGAGTCTGTGGCTCTGTGAGTGGTGAGTCTGTGGCTGTGTGAGTGATGAGTCTGTGGCTGTGTGAGTGATGAGTCTGTGGCTGTGTGTGTGATGAGTCTGTGGCTGTGTGAGTGATGAGTCTGTGGCTGTGTGTGTGATGAGTCTGTGGCTATGTGAGTGATGAGTCTGTGGCTGTGTGAGTGATGAGTCTGTGGCTGTGTGAGTGATGAGTCTGTGGCTCTGTGAGTGATGAGTCTGTGGCTGTGTGAGTGATGAGTCTGTGGCTGTGTGTGTGATGAGTCTGTGGCTGTGTGTGTGATGAGTCTGTGGCTATGTGAGTGATGAGTCTGTGGCTGTGTGTGTGATGAGTCTGTGGCTGTGTGTGTGATGAGTCTGTGGCTATGTGAGTGATGAGTCTGTGGCTATGTGAGTGATGAGTCTGTGGCTGTGTGTGTGATGAGTCTGTGGCTGTGTGAGTGATGAGTCTGTGGCTGTGTGAGTGATGAGTCTGTGGCTGTGTGAGTGATGAGTCTGTGGCTGTGTGAGTGATGAGTCTGTGGCTGTGTGTGTGATGAGTCTGTGGCTGTGTGTGTGATGAGTCTGTGGCTGTGTGTGTGATGAGTCTGTGGCTATGTGAGTGATGAGTCTGTGGCTGTGTGTGTGATGAGTCTGTGGCTGTGTGTGTGATGAGTCTGTGGCTATGTGAGTGATGAGTCTGTGGCTATGTGAGTGATGAGTCTGTGGCTATGTGTGTGATGAGTCTGTGGCTATGTGTGTGATGAGTCTGTGGCTGTGTGAGTGATGAGTCTGTGGCTATGTGTGTGATGAGTCTGTGGCTGTGTGTGTGATGAGTCTGTGGCTATGTGAGTGATGAGTCTGTGGCTGTGTGAGTGATGAGTCTGTGGCTATGTGTGTGATGAGTCTGTGGCTGTGTGTGTGATGAGTCTGTGGCTATGTGTGTGATGAGTCTGTGGCTGTGTGAGTGATGAGTCTGTGGCTGTGTGAGTGATGAGTCTGTGGCTGTGTGTGTGATGAGTCTGTGGCTGTGTGTGTGATGAGTCTGTGGCTATGTGTGTGATGAGTCTGTGGCTATGTGAGTGATGAGTCTGTGGCTGTGTGAGTGATGAGTCTGTGGCTATGTGAGTGATGAGTCTGTGGCTATGTGAGTGATGAGTCTGTGGCTGTGTGAGTGATGAGTCTGTGGCTATGTGAGTGATGAGTCTGTGGCTGTGTGAGTGATGAGTCTGTGGCTGTGTGAGTGATGAGTCTGTGGCTGTGTGAGTGATGAGTCTGTGGCTGTGTGAGTGATGAGTCTGTGTGTGTGATGAGTCTGTGGCTGTGTGTGTGATGAGTCTGTGGCTATGTGAGTGATGAGTCTGTGGCTGTGTGAGTGGTGAGTCTGTGGCTGTGTGAGTGATGAGTCTGTGTGTGTGATGAGTCTGTGGCTATGTGAGTGATGAGTCTGTGGCTGTGTGAGTGATGAGTCTGTGGCTATGTGAGTGATGAGTCTGTGGCTATGTGAGTGATGAGTCTGTGGCTATGTGAGTGATGAGTCTGTGGCTGTGTGAGTGATGAGTCTGTGGCTATGTGTGTGATGAGTCTGTGGCTGTGTGTGTGATGAGTCTGTGTGTGTGATGAGTCTGTGGCTGTGTGTGTGATGAGTCTGTGGCTGTGTGTGTGATGAGTCTGTGGCTGTGTGTGTGATGAGTCTGTGGCTGTGTGTGTGATGAGTCTGTGGCTGTGTGTGTGATGAGTCTGTGGCTGTGTGAGTGGTGAGTCTGTGGCTATGTGTGTGATGAGTCTGTGGCTGTGTGTGTGATGAGTCTGTGGCTGTGTGTGTGATGAGTCTGTGGCTGTGTGTGTGATGCGTCTGTGGCTGTGTGAGTGGTGAGTCTGTGGCTGTGTGAGTGATGAGTCTGTGGCTGTGTGTGTGATGAGTCTGTGGCTGTGTGTGTGGTGAGTCTGTGGCTGTGTGTGTGATGAGTCTGTGGCTGTGTGTGTGATGAGTCTGTGGCTATGTGTGTGGTGAGTCTGTGGCTATGTGTGTGATGAGTCTGTGGCTGTGTGAGTGGTGAGTCTGTGGCTGTGTGTGTGGTGAGTCTGTGGCTATGTGAGTGATGAGTCTGTGGCTGTGTGTGTGATGAGTCTGTGGCTGTGTGTGTGGTGAGTCTGTGGCTATGTGTGTGATGAGTCTGTGGCTGTGTGAGTGGTGAGTCTGTGGCTGTGTGTGTGATGAGTCTGTGGCTGTGTGTGTGGTGAGTCTGTGGCTGTGTGAGTGATGAGTCTGTGGCTGTGTGAGTGGTGAGTCTGTGGCTATGTGTGTGATGAGTCTGTGGCTGTGTGAGTGATGAGTCTGTGGCTATGTGTGTGATGAGTCTGTGGCTGTGTGTGTGGTGAGTCTGTGGCTGTGTGTGTGATGAGTCTGTGGCTGTGTGTGTGATGAGTCTGTGGCTGTGTGTGTGATGAGTCTGTGGCTGTGTGAGTGATGAGTCTGTGGCTGTGTGTGTGATGAGTCTGTGGCTGTGTGAGTGATGAGTCTGTGGCTGTGTGAGTGATGAGTCTGTGGCTGTGTGAGTGATGAGTCTGTGGCTATGTGTGTGATGAGTCTGTGGCTGTGTGAGTGATGAGTCTGTGGCTGTGTGTGTGATGAGTCTGTGGCTGTGTGTGTGATGAGTCTGTGGCTATGTGTGTGATGAGTCTGTGGCTGTGTGTGTGATGAGTCTGTGGCTGTGTGTGTGATGAGTCTGTGGCTATGTGAGTGGTGAGTATGTGGCTGTGTGAGTGATGAGTCTGTGGCTATGTGTGTGATGAGTCTGTGGCTATGTGAGTGGTGAGTATGTGGCTATGTGTGTGATGAGTCTGTGGCTGTGTGTGTGATGAGTCTGTGGCTGTGTGAGTGATGAGTCTGTGGCTATGTGTGTGATGAGTCTGTGGCTGTGTGTGTGATGAGTCTGTGGCTGTGTGTGTGATGAGTCTGTGGCTGTGTGAGTGATGAGTCTGTGGCTATGTGTGTGATGAGTCTGTGGCTGTGTGTGTGATGAGTCTGTGGCTGTGTGAGTGATGAGTATGTGGCTATGTGTGTGATGAGTCTGTGGCTGTGTGTGTGATGAGTCTGTGGCTGTGTGTGTGATGAGTCTGTGGCTGTGTGTGTGATGAGTCTGTGGCTATGTGTGTGATGAGTCTGTGGCTGTGTGTGTGATGAGTCTGTGGCTATGTGTGTGATGAGTCTGTGGCTATGTGAGTGATGAGTCTGTGGCTATGTGTGTGATGAGTCTGTGGCTGTGTGAGTGATGAGTCTGTGGCTGTGTGAGTGATGAGTCTGTGGCTATGTGTGTGATGAGTCTGTGGCTATGTGAGTGATGAGTCTGTGGCTATGTGTGTGATGAGTCTGTGGCTGTGTGTGTGATGAGTCTGTGGCTGTGTGAGTGATGAGTCTGTGGCTGTGTGTGTGATGAGTCTATGGGTCTCTGTGTGGTGAGTCTGTGGGTCTCTGTGTGGTGAGTCTATGGGTCTCTGTGTGGTGAGTCTATGGGTCTCTGTGTGGTGAGTCTGTGGGTCTCTGTGTGGTGAGTCTATGGGTCTCTGTGTGGTGAGTCTATGGGTCTCTGTGTGGTGAGTCTATGGGTCTCTGAGTGGTGAGTCTGTGGGTCTCTGTGTGGTGAGTCTATGGGTCTCTGTGTGGTGAGTCTATGGGTCTCTGTGTGGTGAGTCTATGTGTCTCTCTGTGTGACGAGTCTGTGTGTGTGGCACATTAGGAATGGATCACTCTTTTAATTGTATCCTTGTGCAGCAAGGGAGTCAAGTGTGGTTCTGTGAAGGTCCTGGTGCGCTGTGCAGTGCATCAACGCACGTGTACAGGAGGAAGTGATGACTGAGTCGGGCCTGTAGGTGGCTGGCAGGGTTATCGAATGAGCGCGCGTGTGAACCAGCCACGTGGCTAATGGCGTCTCGGAAGAATTGCTGCGTGTCGCACGCGCGCTGTTGCATTCTACGCGTAAAGGACACCCCCCCCAAAGGTTGTTTTTGATCGTTACATAAATGTTCTAGACTTGTTCTAGACTTTACGCTTGGCTTTGAATTGTTCGCTTGTGATTATGTGCAATTAGAGGCGTTTTAGCAACTGCGCATTGCAAAGGGATGACGCACTGCAATCAGTTACTGTCATTGTAATTCTCTAACTCTCATACTGTCTAGTCTATAACCACACTACTATACACTACACTATACACTACACTACTATACACTACACTACTATACACTACACTACTATACACTATACACTACTATACACTACACTACTATACACTACACTACTATACACTACACTACTATACACTATACACTACTATACACTACACTACTATACACTACACTACTATACACTATACACTACACTACTATACACTACACTACTATACACTACACTACTATACACTACACTATACACTACACTACCATACACTACACTACTATACACTACACTACTATACACTACACTATACACTACACTACTATACACTACACTACTATACACTACACTATACACTACACTATACACTACACTACTATACACTACACTACTATACACTACACTACTATACACTATACACTACACTATACACTACACTATACACTACACTACTATACACTACACTATACACTACACTACTATACACTACACTACTATACACTACACTACTATACACTACACTACTATACACTATACACTACACTCTAGTCTATAACCATGCCCATGTGCCCAGAGTATGACTACTTGCAATGCTATTGAGAATAGAACACGTGTAAAGTAGCAAGGTGTACAATGGCGAGATACAGTACGTATACTGTACACACACAGTACATATAATGGGTGTAATATACCGATGTAAGTATAGATAGGCATACAGCTTAGGATTAAAGTAATAGTCGAACAGTGATGTGCAAATGTGATTGTTAAAGACAAGGATGAATTCTAGATTTGAAGCTTTCGTGACTGCAAGGAATCATCTTCTTAGGTTTTTTCGGTAAAGTCACGTAGAAAGTAAAATAAAATAAACACAACACAAGTCTCCGTCATCATCCCACCTGATGACGGAGACTTGTGCTGCCACCGAAACGTCGTGATTTTTGTTTTTATTTAAATTTTACTTTCTACGTGACTTTACCGAAAAAACCTACGAAAAAGACAAGGATGGTTTATAAGTAGTAGACTTGGGTTCAAGAGAAAGGGTTCAAGAGTAACCGCACGTGTAAGCCAGCGACATGCTTAATGGCGTCTCGAAAGAATTTCTGCGTGTAAACGCACGCGCTGTTGCATTTCACAGAGTGACGGTGCTGCACTTCGCAAGATTAACATCAACCACAATCAATCAATGTGCTTGCCCTCAATTTGGAGCACCTGTCCACTCACTCTCCCTCTCTCTCCGCGTGTGTGCGGTGAGCCCACGTCTCCCTCTCTCCCTCCCTCCCTCTCCCTCTCTCTCGCCCCGCTCACCCTTGGTGATGGCGGCGGTGAGCGTGGTCTTGCCGTGGTCCACGTGGCCGATGGTGCCGATGTTGACGTGCGGTCGGTCGCGAACGAACGTTCGCTTGGCCTCCGCCGCGTACCCCCTCGACGACGACACCTGGCAGCCACCGGCTACGCCGAGAAGGGCACGTGGCGGCGTCTACAATGCCGGGTGAGGGGGGTGGACTGTGGTTATAGACTCTTGGTAGAGACTACTCCTGGTAGAGACTACTCCTGGTAGAGACTACCCCTAGACTCCTGGTAGAGACTACCCCTAGACTCCTGGTAGAGACTACCCCTAGACTCCTGGTAGAGACTACCTCTAGACTCCTGGTAGAGACTACCCCTAGACTCCTGGTAGAGACTACCCCTAGACTCCTGGTAAAGACTACCCCTAGACTCCTGGTAGAGACTACCCCTAGACTCCTGGTAGAGACTACCCCTAGACTCCTGGTAGAGACTACCCCTAGACTCCTGGTAGAGACTACTCCTAGACTCCTGGTAAAGACTACCCCTAGACTCCTGGTAGAGACTACCCCTAGACTCCTGGTAGAGACTACCCCTAGACTCCTGGTAGAGACTACTCCTAGACTCCTGGTAGAGACTACCCCTAGACTCCTGGCAGAGACTACCCCTAGACTCCTGGTAGAGACTACTCCTAGACTCCTGGTAGAGACTACTCCTAGACTCCTGGTAGAGACTACCCCTAGACTCCTGGTAGAGACTACCCCTAGACTCCTGGTAGAGACTACCCCTAGACTCCTGGCAGAGACTACCCCTAGACTCCTGGTAGAGACTACCCCTAGACTCCTGGTAGAGACTACCCCTAGACTCCTGGTAGAGACTACCCCTAGACTCCTGGTAGAGACTACCCCTAGACTCCTGGTAAAGACTACCCCTAGACTCCTGGTAGAGACTACCCCTAGACTCCTGGTAGAGACTACCCCTAGACTCCTGGTAGAGACTACCCCTAGACTCCTGGTAGAGACTACCCCTAGACTCCTGGTAGAGACTACTCCTAGACTCCTGGTAAAGACTACCCCTAGACTCCTGGTAGAGACTACCCCTAGACTCCTGGTAGAGACTACCCCTAGACTCCTGGTAGAGACTACCCCTAGACTCCTGGTAGAGACTACTCCTAGACTCCTGGTAGAGACTACCCCTAGACTCCTGGCAGAGACTACCCCTAGACTCCTGGTAGAGACTACTCCTAGACTCCTGGTAGAGACTACTCCTAGACTCCTGGTAGAGACTACCCCTAGACTCCTGGTAGAGACTACCCCTAGACTCCTGGTAGAGACTACCCCTAGACTCCTGGCAGAGACTACCCCTAGACTCCTGGTAGAGACTACTCCTGGTAGAGACTACCCCTAGACTCCTGGTAGAGACTACCCCTAGACTCCTGGTAGAGACTACCCCTAGACTCCTGGTAGAGACTACCCCTAGACTCCTGGCAGAGACTACCCCTAGACTCCTGGTAGAGACTACTCCTAGACTCCTGGTAGAGACTACTCCTAGACTCCTGGTAGAGACTACCCCTAGACTCCTGGTAGAGACTACTCCTAGACTCCTGGTAAAGACTACCCCTAGACTCCTGGTAGAGACTACCCCTAGACTCCTGGTAGAGACTACCCCTAGACTCCTGGTAGAGACTACCCCTAGACTCCTGGTAGAGACTACTCCTAGACTCCTGGTAGAGACTACCCCTAGACTCCTGGTAGAGACTACCCCTAGACTCCTGGCAGAGACTACCCCTAGACTCCTGGTAGAGACTACTCCTAGACTCCTGGTAGAGACTACTCCTAGACTCCTGGTAGAGACTACCCCTAGACTCCTGGTAGAGACTACCCCTAGACTCCTGGTAGAGACTACTCCTAGACTCCTGGTAGAGACTACCCCTAGACTCCTGGTAGAGACTACCCCTAGACTCCTGGTAGAGACTACCCCTAGACTCCTGGTAGAGACTACCCCTAGACTCCTGGTAGAGACTACCCCTAGACTCCTGGTAGAGACTACCCCTAGACTCCTGGTAGAGACTACCCCTAGACTCCTGGTAGAGACTACTCCTAGACTCCTGGCAGAGACTACCCCTAGACTCCTGGCAGAGACTACCCCTAGACTCCTGGTAGAGACTACCCCTAGACTCCTGGTAGAGACTACCCCTAGACTCCTGGTAGAGACAACTCCTAGACTCCTGGTAGAGACTACCCCTAGACTCCTGGTAGAGACTACCCCTAGACTCCTGGTAGAGACTACCTCTAGACTCCTGGTAGAGACTACCCCTAGACTCCTGGTAGAGACTACTCCTAGACTCCTGGTAGAGACTACCCCTAGACTCCTGGTAGAGACTACCCCTAGACTCCTGGTAGAGACTACCTCTAGACTCCTGGTAGAGACTACCCCTAGACTCCTGGC
>NC_136345.1:3220016-3235016 GCF_964198595.1 Lampetra fluviatilis | reverse complement strand
GCGACTCACCGGGTACCAGACCACGCGAAACCATGAGCGCCGCCATCTTGCCTGGGGGAAGAGGTCACGTGGGGTCGCCGGAAACGGAAGTGACCGCGGAGGGAGAGAGGGTGGGGGGGGGGGTTTCCGGTTCCGGTGCCCACGTCTCGCCCCGCCCCCTCCCCCGTTGTTGTTGTCATGGAGATCGACTCACCCTGTCAATCAACAACAACAACAACAACCGCCATTGGCCACTAAGTGGCGGTGACGTCACCACGACGCTTGTGCCAGGCTAGGTGCATGAGCAGGAGGTCACGTGACAGACCCAGCAGGTGCCATGGGTTGTACTGCTGTGCCAGGCTAGGTGCATGAGGAGGAGGTCACGTGGCAGACCCAGCAGGTGCCATGGGTTGACTGCTGTGCCAGGCTAGGTGCATGAGGAGGAGGTCACGTGACAGACCCAGCAGGTGCCATGGGTTGACTGCTGTGCCAGGCTAGGTGCATGAGGAGGAGGTCACGTGACAGACCCAGCAGGTGCCATGGGTTGTACTGCTGTGCCAGGCTAGGTGCATGAGGAGGAGGTCACGGGGCAGACCCAGTAGTGCCATGGGTTGACTGCTGTGCCAGGCTAGGTGCATGAGGAGGAGGTCACGTGGCAGACCCAGCAGGTGCCATGGGTTGACTGCTGTGCCAGGCTAGGTGCATGAGGAGGAGGTCACGGGGCAGACCCAGCAGGTGCCATGGGTTGTACTGCTGTGCCAGGCTAGGTGCATGAGCAGGAGGTCACGTGGCAGACCCAGCAGGTGCCATGGGTTGACTGCTGTGCCAGGCTAGGTGCATGAGGAGGAGGTCACGTGGCAGACCCAGCAGGTGCCATGGGTTGACTGCTGTGCCAGGCTAGGTGCATGAGGAGGAGGTCACGGGGCAGACCCAGCAGGTGCCATGGGTTGTACTGCTGTGCCAGGCTAGGTGCATGAGGAGGAGGTCACGTGACAGACCCAGCAGGTGCCATGGGTTGTACTGCTGTGCCAGGCTAGGTGCATGAGGAGGAGGTCACGTGGCAGACCCAGCAGGTGCCATGGGTTGACTGCTGCTGTGCCAGGCTAGGTGCATGAGGAGGAGGTCACGTGACAGACCCAGCAGGTGCCATGGGTTGTACTGCTGTGCCAGGCTAGGTGCATGAGGAGGTCACGTGGCAGACCCAGCAGGTGCCATGGGTTGTGCTGCTGTGCCAGGCTAGGTGCATGAGGAGGAGGTCACGTGGCAGACCCTGCAGGTGCCATGGGTTCTACTGCTGTGCCAGGCTAGGTGCATGAGGAGGTCAGGTGGCAGACCCAGTAGTGCCATGGGTTGACTGCTGTGCCAGGCTTGGTGCATGAGGAGGAGGTCACGTGGCAGACCCAGCAGGTGCCATGGGTTGTACTGCTGTGCCAGGCTAGGTGCATGAGGAGGAGGTCACGTGGCAGACCCTGCAGGTGCCATGGGTTCTACTGCTGTGCCAGGCTAGGTGCATGAGGAGGTCACGTGGCAGACCCAGTAGTGCCATGGGTTGACTGCTGTGCCAGGCTTGGTGCATGAGGAGGAGGTCACGTGGCAGACCCAGCAGGTGCCATGGGTTGTACTGCTGTGCCAGGCTAGGTGCATGAGGAGGAGGTCACGTGGCAGACCCAGCAGGTGCCATGGGTTGTACTGCTGTGCCAGGCTAGGTGCATGAGGAGGAGGTCACGTGGCAGACCCTGCAGGTGCCATGGGTTCTACTGCTGTGCCAGGCTAGGTGCATGAGGAGGTCACGTGGCAGACCCAGTAGTGCCATGGGTTGACTGCTGTGCCAGGCTTGGTGCATGAGGAGGAGGTCACGTGGCAGACCCAGCAGGTGCCATGGGTTGTACTGCTGTGCCAGGCTAGGTGCATGAGGAGGAGGTCACGTGACAGACCCAGCAGGTGCCGTGGGTTGACTGCTGCTGTGCCAGGCTAGGTGCACATGCGCCCCCTACTGTGCCAACTTGCTGTGCTTTAGCCACCCGGCGCTCCGCTCGTTGTTGTGAGCGTCGCTCCTCCGCCCTCCGTTGTTGTTGGAGGGCGACTGCCTCCAACTGCCCAGTAGCGTCCTTCACGAGCCTCCTCCACTGAGGCCGATCTTGACACTCAGTCAATCACTCACCCACTCACCAACTCACCAACTCACCCACTCACTCACCCACTCACTCATTCACTCAGTCATTCACCCACTCACTTACCCACTCACTCACTCACCCACCCACTCACCCACCCACTCACTCACCCACTCACTCACTCACTCCCCCGCTCACTCACTCATACATTCACCAACTAACTCATTCACCCACTCACTCATTCACTCAATCACCCACAAACTCAGTCACCCACAAACTCAGTTACCCATCACCCACTCACTCATTCACCGATTCACTCACTTCCCCGCTCATTCACTCAGCCACCTACTCACTCACCCACTCACCCACTCACTCATTAACTCACCAACTCACTCATTCACCCACTCACTCATTCACTCACCCACTCATTCACTCATTAACTCACCCACTCACTCAGTTACCGACTCACTAACCCACTCACTCAGTCACTCACCCACTCACTCAGTCACTCACCCACTCACTCAGTCACCCACTCACTCACTCACCCACTCACTCACCCACTCACTCAGTCACCCACTCACTCACCCACTCACCCATTCACTCACCCACTCACTCACCCACTCACACAGTCACCCACTCACTCACCAACTCACAAACTCACCCACTCACTCAGTCACTCACCCACTCACTCAGTCACTCACCCACTAACTCAGTCACCCACTCACTCACTCACCCACTCACTCACTCACTCACCCACTCATCCACTCACCCATCCACTCACTCATCTACTGACAGCAGAAAGGGCAGTCGGGTTACGCGTTTATTTTTTTTCTAAATGTACAATCAATCGAATGGCTTCAGTTAAATAGCTAATAAACTCAGCATCACAATCATCAACACAGCACCTATTGTGATATGCACTGAGTGGGTGAGTGAATGAGTTCATGGGTGAGTGAATGGGCAGCTGAGTGAGTGGGTGAATGAGTGAGCTGGTGAGTGAGTGAATGAGTGAGTGGGTGAATGAGTGAGCTGGTGAGTGAGTGAATGAGTGAGTGGGTGAATGAGTGAGCTGGTGAGTGAGTGAATGAGTGAGTGGGTGAATGAGTGAGCTGGTGAGTGAGTGAATGAGTGAGTGGGTGGCTGAGTGAGTGGGTGAATGAGTGAGCTTGTGAGTGAATGAGTGAGCTGGTGAGTGAGTGAATGAGTGAGTGGGTGAATGAGTGAGCTGGTGAGTGAGTGAATGAGTGAGCTGGTGAGTGAGTGAATGGGTGAGTGGGTGAATGAGTGAGCTGGTGAGTGAGTGAATGAGTGAGTGGGTGAATGAGTGAGCTGGTGAGTGAGTGAATGAGTGAGCTGGTGAATGAGTGAATGAGGGAGTGGTTGAATGAGCGAGCTGGTAAGTGAGTGAATGAGTGAGTGAGTGAATGAGTGAGCTGGTGAGTGAGTGAATGAGTGAGTGGGTAGCTGAGTGAATGAGTGAGTGGGTGAATGAGTGAGCTGGTGAGTGAGTGAATGAGTGAGTGGGTGAATGAGTGAGCTGGTGAGTGAGTGAATGAGTGAGTGGGTGAATGAGTGAGCTGGTGAGTGAGTGAATGTGTGAGTGGGTGAATGAGTGAGCTGGTGAGTGAGTGGGTGAATGAGTAAGCTGGTGAGAGAGTGAATGAGTGAGTGGGTGAATGAGTGAGCTGGTGAGAGAGTGAATGAGTGAGTGGGTGAATGAGTGAGCTGTTGAGTGAGTGAATGAGTGAGCTGGTGAGTGAGTGAATGGGTGAGTGGGTGAATGAGTGAGCTGGCGAGTGAGTGAATGCGTGAGTGGGTGAATGAGTGAGCTGGCGAGTGAGTGGGTGAGTGGGTAGCTGAGTGAATGAGCTGGTGAGTGAGTGAATTAGTGAGTGGGTGAATGAGTGGTGCTGGTGAGTGAGTTAATGAATGAGTGGGTGAATGAGTGAGCTGGTGAGTGAGTGAATGAGTGAGCTGGTGAATGAGTGAATGAGGGAGTGGGTGAATGAGTGAGCTGGTGAGTGAGTGAATGAGTGAGTGGGTGAATGAGTGAGCTGGTGAGTGAGTGAGTGGGTGAATGAGTGAGCTGGTAAGTGAGTGAATGAGTGAGTGGGTGAATGAGTGAGCTGGTGAGTGAGTGAGTGGGTGAATGAGTGAGCTGGTGAATGAGTGAATGAGTGAGTGAGTGAATGAGTGAGCTGGTGAGTGAGTGAATGTGTGAGTGGGTGAATGAGTGAGCTGGTGAGTGAGTGAGTGGGTGAATGAGTGAGCTGGTGAATGAGTGAATGAGGGAGTGGTTGAATGAGCGAGCTGGTAAGTGAGTGAATGAGTGAGTGAGTGAATGAGTGAGTGGGTGAATGAGTGAGCTGGTGAGTGAGTGAATGAGTGAGTGGGTGAATGAGTGAGCTGGTGAGTGAGTGAATGAGTGAGTGGGTGAATGAGTGAGCTGGTGAGTGAGTGAATGTGTGAGTGGGTGAATGAGTGAGCTGGTGAGTGAGTGGGTGAATGAGTGAGCTGGTGAGAGAGTGAATGAGTGAGTGGGTGAATGAGTGAGCTGGTGAGAGAGTGAATGAGTGAGTGAGTGAGTGGGTGAATGAGTGAGCTGTTGAGTGAGTGAATGAGTGAGTGGGTGAATGAGTGAGCTGGTGAGTGAGTGAATGAGTGAGCTGGTGAGTGAGTGAATGGGTGAGTGGGTGAATGAGTGAGCTGGCGAGTGAGTGAATGCGTGAGTGGGTGAATGAGTGAGCTGGCGAGTGAGTGGGTGAGTGGGTAGCTGAGTGAATGAGCTGGTGAGTGAGTGAATTAGTGAGTGGGTGAATGAGTGAGCTGGTGAGTGAGTGAATTAGTGAGTGGGTGAATGAGTGAGCTGTTGAGTGAGTGAATGAGTGAGTGGGTGAATGAGTGAGCTGGTGAGTGAGTGAATGAGTTAGCTGGTGAGTGAGTGAATGAGTGAGCTGGTGAGTGAGTGAATGAGGGAGTGGTTGAATGAGTGAGCTGGTGAGTGAGTGAATGAGTGAGTGAGTGAATGAGTGAGTGGGTGAATGAGTGAGCTGGTGAGTGAGTGAGTGAGTGAGTGAATGAGTGAGTGGGTGAATGAGTGAGCTGGTGAGTGAGTGAATGAGTGAGTGGGTGAATGAGTGAGCTGGTGAGTGAGTGAATTAGTGAGCTGGTGAGTGAATGAATGAGTGAGTGGGTGAATGAGTGAGCTGGTGAGTGAGTGAATGAGTGAGTGGGTGAATGAGTGAGCTGGTGAGTGAGTGAATGAGTGAGTGGGTGAATGAGTGAGCTGGTGAGTGAGTGAATGAGTGAGTGGGTAGCTGAGTGAATGGGTGAGTGGGTGAATGAGTGAGTTGGTGAGTGAGTGGGTGAGTGGGTAGCTGAGTGAATGAGTGAGTGGGTGAATGAGTGAGCTGGTGAGTGAGGTAATGAATGAGTGGGTGAATGAGTGAGCTGGTGAGTGAGGTAATGAGTGAGTGGGTGAATGAGTGAGCTGGTGAGTGAGGTAATGAGTGAGTGGGTGAATGAGTGAGCTGGTGAGTGAGGTAATGAATGAGTGGGTGAATGAGTGAGCTGGTGAGTGAGTGAATGAGTGAGTGGGTGAATGAGTGAGCTGGTGAGTGAGTGAATGAGTGAATGAGTGAGTGGGTGAATGAGTGAGCTGGTGAGTGAGTGAATGAGTGAATGAGTGAGTGGGTGAATGAGTGAGCTGGTGAGTGAGTGAATGAGTGAGCTGGTGAGTGAGTGAATGAGTGAGCTGGTGAGTGAGGTAATGAGTGAGTGGGTGAATGAGTGAGCTGGTGAGTGAGTGAATGAGTGAGCTGGTGAGTGAGTGAATGGGTGAGTGGGTGAATGAGTGAGCTGGTGAGTGAGTGAATGAGTGAGTGGGTGAATGAGTGAATGAGTGAGTGGGTGATTGAGTGAGCTGGTGAGTGAGTGAATGAGTGAGCTGGTGTGTGAGTGAGCTGGTGAGTGAGTGAATGAGTGAGCTGGTGAGTGAGTGAATGAGTGAGCTGGTGAGTGAGGTAATGAGTGAGTGAGTGAATGAGTGAGCTGGTGAGTGAGTGAATGAGTGAGCTGGTGAGTGAGGTAATGAGTGAGTGAGTGAATGAGTGAGCTGGTGAGTGAGTGAATGAGTGAGCTGGTGAGTGAGTGAATGGGTGAGCTGGTGAGTGAGTGAATGAGTGAGCTGGTGAGTGAGTGAATGGGTGAGTGGGTGAATGAGTGAGCTGGTGAGTGAGTGAATGAGTGAGTGGGTGAATGAGTGAATGAGTGAGTGGGTGATTGAGTGAGCTGGTGAGTGAGTGAATGAGTGAGCTGGTGTGTGAGTGAGCTGGTGAGTGAGTGAGCTGGTGAGTGAGTGAATGAGTGAGTGGGTGAATGAGTGAGCTGTTGAGTGAGTGAATGAGTGAGTGGGTGAATGAGTGAGCTGGTGAGTGAGTGAATGAGTGAGTGGGTGAATGAGTGAGCTGGTGAGTGAGTGAATGAGTGAGTGGGTGAATGAGTGAGCTGGTGAGTGAGTGAATGAGTGAGCTGGTGAGTGAGTGAATGGGTGAGTGGGTGAATGAGTGAGCTGGTGAGTGAATGAGTGAGTGGGTGAATGAGTGAGCTGTTGAGTGAGTGAATGAGTGAGTGGGTGAATGAGTGAGCTGGTGAGTGAGTGAATGAGTGAGCTGGTGAGTGAGTGAATGGGTGAGTGGGTGAATGAGTGAGCTGGTGAGTGAGTGAATGAGTGAGTGGGTGAATGAGTGAATGAGTGAGTGGGTGATTGAGTGAGCTGGTGAGTGAGTGAATGAGTGAGTGGGTGAATGAGTGAGCTGGTGAGTGAGTGAGCTGGTGAGTGAGGTAATGAGTGAGTGGGTGAATGAGTGAGCTGTTGAGTGAGTGAGTGAATGAGTGAGCTGGTGAGTGAGTGAATGAGTGAGTGGGTGAATGAGTGAGCTGGTGAGTGAGTGAATGAGTGAGTGGGTGGCTGAGTGAGTGGGTGAGTGAGTGAATGAGTGAGCTTGTGAGTGAATGAGTGAGCTGGTGAGTGAGTGAATAAGTGAGTGGGTGAATGAGTGAGCTAGCGAGTGAGTGAATGAGTGAGCTGGTGAGTGAGTGAATGAATGAGTGGGTGAATGCGTAGCTGAGTGAATGGGTGAGTGGGTGGTTGAGTGAGTGAGCTGGTGAGTGAGTGAATTAGTGAGTGGGTGAATGAGTGAGCTGGTGAGTGAGTGAATTAGTGAGTGGGTGAATGAGTGAGCTGGTGAGTGAGTTAATGAGTGATTGGGTGAATGAGTGAGCTGGTGAGTGAGTGAATGAGTGAGCTGGTGAGTGAGTGAATGAGTGAGCTGGTGAGTGAGTGAATGAGGGAGTGGTTGAATGAGTGAGCTGGTGAGTGAGTGAATGAGTGAGTGAATGAGTGAGTGGGTGAATGAGTGAGCTGGTGAGTGAGTGAGTGAATGAGTGAGTGGGTGAATTAGTGAGTGAGCTGGTGAGTGAGTGAATGAGTGAGCTGGTGAGTGAGTGAATGAGTGAGTGGGTGAATGAGTGAGCTGTTGAGTGAGTGAATGAGTGAGTGGGTGAATGAGTGAGCTGGTGAGTGAGTGAATGAGTGAGCTGGTGAGTGAGTGAATGGGTGAGTGGGTGAATGAGTGAGCTGGTGAGTGAGTGAGTGAATGAGTGAGTGGGTGAATGAGTGAATGAGTGAGTGGGTGAATGAGTGAGCTGGTGAGTGAGTGAATGAGTGAGTGGGTGAATGAGTGAGCTGGTGAGTGAGTGAATGAATGAGTGGGTTGAATGCGTGAGCTGGTGAGTGGGTGAATGAGTGAGTGGGTGAATGAGTGAGCTGGTGAGTGAGTGAATGAATGAGTGGGTTGAATGCGTAGCTGAGTGAATGGGTGAGTGGGTGGCTGAGTGAGTGGGTGAGTGAGTGGGAGAATGAGTGAGCTGGTGAGTGAGTGAATGAGTGAGTGAGTGAATGAGTGAGCTGGTGAGTGAGTGAATGAGTGAGTGGGTGAATGAGTGAGCTGGTGAGTGAGTGAATGAGTGAGTGGGTGAATGAGTGAGCTGGTGAGTGAGTGAATGAGTGAGTGGGTGAATGAGTGAGCTGGTGAGTGAGTGAATGAGTGAGTGGGTGAATGAGTGAGCTGGTGAGTGAGTGAATGAGTGAGTGGGTGAATGAGTGAGCTGTTGAGTGAGTGAATGAGTGAGTGGGTGAATGAGTGAGCTGGTGAGTGAGTGAATGAGTGAGTGGGTGAATGAGTGAGCTGGTGAGTGAGTGAATGAGTGAGTGGATGAATGAGTGAGCTGGTGAGTGAGTGAATGAGTGAGTGGGTGAATGAGTGAGCTGTTGAGTGAGTGAATGAGTGAGTGGGTGAATGAGTGAGCTGGTGAGTGAGTTAATGAGTGAGTGGGTGAATGAGTGAGCTGGTGAGTGAGTGAATGGGTGAGTGAGTGAATGAGTGAGCTGGTGAGTGAGTGAATGGGTGAGTGGGTGAATGAGTGAGCTGTTGAGTGAGTGAATGAGTGAGTGGGTGAATGAGTGAGCTGTTGAGTGAGTGAATGAGTGAGTGGGTGAATGAGTGAGCTGGTGAGTGAGTGAATGAGTGAGCTGGTGAGTGAGTGAATGGGTGAGTGGGTGAATGAGTGAGCTGGTGAGTGAATGAGTGAATGAGTGAGTGGGTGAATAAGTGAGCTGGTGAGTGAGTTAATGAGTGAGTGGGTGAATGAGTGAGCTGGTGAGTGAGTGAATGGGTGAGTGAGTGAATGAGTGAGCTGGTGAGTGAGTGAATGGGTGAGTGGGTGAATGAGTGAGCTGGTGAGTGAGTGAATGAGTGAGTGAGTGGGTGAATGAGTGAGCTGGTGAGTGAGTGAGTGAATGAGTGAGTGGGTGAATGAGTGAGCTGGTGAGTGAGTTAATAAGTGAGTGGGTGAATGAGTGAGCTGGTGAGTGAGTGAATTAGTGAGTGGGTGAATGAGTGAGCTGGTGAGTGAGTGAATGAGTGAGTGGGTGAATGAGTGAGTTGGTGAGTGAGTGGGTGAGTGGGTAGCTGAGTGAATGAGTGAGTGGGTGAATGAGTGAGCTGGTGAGTGAGTGAATGAGTGAGTGGGTGAATGAGTGAGCTGGTGAGTGAGTGAATTAGTGAGTGGGTGAATGAGTGAGCTGGTGAGTGAGTTAATGAATGAGCTGGTGAATGAGTGAATGAGGGAGTGGTTGAATGAGTGAGTTGGTGAGTGAGTGAATGAGTGAGTGAGTGAATGTGTGAGTGGGTGAATGAGTGAGCTGGTGAGTGAGTTAATGAGTGAGTGGGTGAATGAGTGAGCTGGTGAGTGAGTGAATGAGTGAGTGGGTGAATGAGTGAGCTGGTGAGTGAGTGAGTGAATGAGTGAGCTGGTGAGTGAGTGAATGGGTGAGTGGGTGAATGAGTGAGCTGGTGAGTGAGTGAATGAGTGAGTGGGTGAATGAGTGAATGAGTGAGTGGGTGATTGAGTGAGCTGGTGAGTGAGTGAATGAGTGAGTGGGTGAATGAGTGAGCTGGTGAGTGAGTGAATGAGTGAATGAGTGAGTGGGTGAATGAGTGAGCTGGTGAGTGAGTGAATGAGTGAGTGGGTGAATGAGTGAGCTGGTGAGTGAGTGAATGAATGAGTGGGTTGAATGCGTAGCTGAGTGAATGGGTGAGTGGGTGGCTGAGTGAGTGGGTGAGTGAGATAGTGATTGAGTGAATGAGTGGGTGAATGAGTGAGCTAGTGAGTGAGTGAATGAGTGAGTGGGTGAATGAGTGAGCTGGTGAGTGAGTGAATGAGTGAGTGGGTAGCTGAGTGAATGGGTGAGTGGGTGAATGAGTGAGTTGGTGAGTGAGTGGGTGAGTGGGTAGCTGAGTGAATGAGTGAGTGGGTGAATGAGTGAGCTGGTGAGTGAGTGAATGAGTGAGTGGGTAGCTGAGTGAATGAGTGAGTGGGTGAATGAGTGAGCTGGTGAGTGAGTGAATGTGTGAGTGGGTGAATGAGTGAACTGGTGAGTGAGTGAGTGGGTGAATGAGTGAGCTGGTGAGTGAGTGAGTGGGTGAATGAGTGAGAGAGTGAGTGAGTGAGAGAGTGAGTGAGTGAATGAGTGAGTGGGTGAATGAGTGAGCTGGTGAGAGAGTGAATGAGTGAGTGGGTGAATGAGTGAGCTGTTGAGTGAGTGAATGATTGAGTGGGTGAATGAGTGAGCTGGTGAGTGAGTGAATGAGTGAGCTGGTGAGTGAGTGAATGGGTGAGTGGGTGAATGAGTGAGCTGGTGAGTGAGTGAATGAGTGAGTGGGTGAATGAGTCAGTTGGTGAATGAGTGGGTGAGTGGGTAGCTGAGTGAATGAGTGAGCTGGTGAGTGAGTGAATGAGTGAGTGGGTGAATGAGTGAGTGGGTGAATGAGTGAGCTGGTGAGTGAGTGAATGGGTGAGTGGGTGAATGAGTGAGCTGGTGAGTGAGTGAATGAGTGAGTGGGTGAATGAGTGAGCTGGTGAGTGAGTGAATGAGTGAGTGGGTGAATGTATCTTTATATGTGTCTGTGTGTCTCTATGTATAGGGAGTGGTGGTGCAGTGGTTAGCGCACTGTGTGTTTGTGGGGAGCGGTGGTGCAGTGGTTAGCGCACTGTGTGTGTGTGAGTGGTGGTGCAGTGGTTAGCGCACTGTGTGTGTGTGGAGTGGTGGTGCAGTGGTTAGCGCATTGTGTGTGAGTGGTGGTGCAGTGGTTAGCGCACTGTGTGTGAGTGGGGAGTGGTGGTGCAGTGGTTAGCGCACTGTGTGTGTGATTCCCGCTCACGGTCACCATCACCACCACCACTCAGCGGTGACGATTATCTGAACCGGTCCCTGGGCCTCCCCTAGGTCGACTCAGCCTCAAATGAGCAAACTGGTGTAGCTGTGGTGGTGGTGGTGTGTGCTAGAGGCTACCTGGGGGAGCTTTGCCTGTGTGTACATCACAGCTGCTGCTTCTCGCTACTACTGACAACTAGCCCCGCCCCTACCACCCCAACAGCCAATCAGACACCGCCATAGCCCCCCCCACACCCCTCCCCCTCGGCATCCACAACTAGCCCCGCCCCTAGCACCCCAACAGCCAATCAGACACCACCATAGCCCCCCCCACACCCCTCCCCCTCTTCATCCACAAATAGCCCCGCCCCTAGCACCCCAACAGCCAATCAGACACCACCATAGCCCCCCCCACACCCCTCCCCCTCGGCATCCACAACTAGCCCCGCCCCTAGCACCCCAACAGCCAATCAGACACCGCCATAGCCCCCCCCACACCCCTCCCCCTCGGCATCCACAAGTAGCCCCGCCCCTACCACCCCAACAGCCAATCAGACACCGCCATAGCCCCCCCCACGCCCCTCCCCCTCGGCATCCACAAATAGCCCCGCCCCTAGCACCCCAACAGCCAATCAGACACCGCCATAGCCCCCCCCACACCCCTCCCCTCATCATCCACAACTAGCCCCGCCCCTACCACCCCAACAGCCAATCAGACACCGCCATAGCCCCCCCCACACCCCTCCCCTCATCATCCACAACTAGCCCCGCCCCTAGCACCCCAACAGCCAATCAGACACCGCCATAGCCCCCCCCACACCCCTCCCCCTCGGCATCCACAAGTAGCCCCGCCCCTACCACCCCAACAGCCAATCAGACACCGCCATAGCCCCCCCACACCCCTCCCCCTCATCATCCACAACTAGCCCCGCCCCTACCACCCCAACAGCCAATCAGACACCACCATAGCCCCCCCCACACCCCTCCCCCTCATCATCCACAACTAGCCCCGCCCCTAGCACCCCAACAGCCAATCAGACACCGCCATAGCCCCCCCCACACCCCTCCCCCTCATCATCCACAACTAGCCCCGCCCCTACCACCCCAACAGCCAATCAGACACCGCCATAGCCCCCCCCACACCCCTCCCCCTCGGCATCCACAACTAGCCCCGCCCCTAGCACCCCCAACAGCCAATCAGACACCGCCATAGCCCCCCCCACGCCCCTCCCCCTCGGCATCCACAAGTAGCCCCGCCCCTACCACCCCAACAGCCAATCAGACACCGCCATAGCCCCCCCCACGCCCCTCCCCCTCGGCATCCACAAATAGCCCCGCCCCTAGCACCCCAACAGCCAATCAGACACCACCATAGCCCCCCCTCCTCACCCCTCCCCCTCATCATCCACAAACAACCAATCACGAGCCACTCCCGCGAGCCCCTGAGTAGCCCCGCCTACTTTAAGCCAAGCTCCTCCCCCTTTTCACACAAAAACACGCCCACCCCCACCCAGGCTAAGCTCCTCCTCCTTGTACGGATGAGGCCACGCCCACGACGCCCTCTGAGAGCTAAGCCCCGCCCCCCCCCCTTTGTTTCAAGAAACTTCCAACGGCTACGGAGCGGTGACGTCATCAGCCAAAGCCGCGACACGGTGACGTCGTCAGCCAACTTGATGACGTCATTCGGAGGCTCGCTGCCGTTGTGTCGGTGACGTCATCGCTGCAGTGACGTCACAGACCGAGCGCGATCCAAACGTCGCCAAATCTGGTACAGTAGCGTACAGTAGCGTACAGTAGCGTACAGTAGCGTACAGTAGCGTACAGTAGCGTACAGTAGCGGAGACGCTGGGAGTGACGTCACCACCCCTCCTCCCCTTTATCCCCTCCCCTCCACCCCCTAGCCCCTCCCCTCCACCCCCTAGCCCCTCCCCTCCACCCCCTAGCCCCTCCCCTCCACCCCCTAGCCCCTCCCCTCCACCCCCCCTAGCCCCTCTTCTCCTTCCCCCCAGCCCCTCCCCTCCACCCCCCTAGCCCCTCCCCTCCACCCCCCTAGCCCCTCCCCTCCACCCCCCTAGCCCCTCCCCTCCACCCTCCTAGCCCCTCCCCTCCACCCCCCTAGCCCCTCCCCTCCACTCCCTAGCCCCTCCCCTCCACCCCCCTAGCCCCTCCACTCCCTAGCCCCTCCCCTCCTCCCCCCTAGCCCCTCCCCTCCACCCCCTAGCCCCTCCCCTCCACCCCCTAGCCCCTCCCCTCCACCCCCTAGCCCCTCCCCTCCACCCCCTAGCCCCTCCCCTCCACCCCCTAGCCCCTCCCCTCCACCCCCTAGCCCCTCCCCTCCACCCCCTAGCCCCTCCCCTCCACCCCCTAGCCCCTCCCCTCCACCCCCCCCTAGCCCCTCTTCTCCTTCCCCCAGCCCCTCCCCTCCACCCCCCTAGCCCCTCCCCTCCACCCTCCTAGCCCCTCCCCTCCTCCCCCCCTAGCCCCTCTTCTCCTTCCCCCAGCCCCTCCCCTCCACCCCCCTAGCCCCTCCCCTCCACCCCCCTAGCCCCTCCCCTCCACCCCCCTAGCCCCTCCCCTCCACCCTCCTAGCCCCTCCCCTCCCACCCCCCTAGCCCCTCCCCTCCACTCCCTAGCCCCTCCCCTCCACCCCCCTAGCCCCTCCCCTCCCACTCCCTAGCCCCTCCCCTCCTCCCCCCTAGCCCCTCCCCTCCACTCCCTAGCCCCTCCCCTCCACTCCCTAGCCCCTCCCCTCCTCCCCCCTAGCCCCTCCCCTCCACTCCCTAGCCCCTCCCCTCCTCCCCCCCTAGCCCCTCCCCTCCACCCTCCTAGCCCCTCCCCTCCTCCCCCCCTAGCCCCTCCCCTCCACCCTCCTAGCCCCTCCCCTCCTACCCCCCTAGCCCCTCCCCTCCTCCCCCCCTAGCCCCTCCCCTCCTCCCCCCTAGCCCCTCCCCTCCACTCCCTAGCCCCTCCCCTCCTCCCCCCATAGCCCCTCCCCTCCACCCTCCTAGCCCCTCCCCTCCTCCCCCCCTAGCCCCTCCCCTCCACCCTCCTAGCCCCTCCCCTCCTACCCCCCTAGCCCCTCCCCTCCTCCCCTCCTAGCCCCTCCCCTCCTCCCCCCTAGCCCCTCCACTCCCTAGCCCCTCCCCTCCTCCCCCCCTAGCCCCTCCCCTCCACCCTCCTAGCCCCCCCCCCTCCTCCCCCCCTGGCCCCTCCACCCTCCTAGCCCCTCCCCTCCTACCCCCCTAGCCCCTCCCCTCCTCCCCCCCTAGCCCCTCCCCTCCTCCCCCCTAGCCCCTCCCCTCCACTCCCTAGCCCCTCCCCTCCTCCCCCCCTAGCCCCTCCCCTCCACCCTCCTAGCCCCTCCCCTCCTCCCCCCCTGGCCCCTCCACCCTCCTAGCCCCTCCCCTCCTACCCCCCTAGCCCCTCCCCTCCTCCCCCCTAGCCCCTCCCCTCCTCCCCCCCTAGCCCCTCCCCTCCACCCTCCTAGCCCCTCCCCTCCTCCCCCCCTGGCCCCTCCACCCTCCTAGCCCCTCCCCTCCTCCCCCCCATGCCCCTCCCCTCATCCCTCCCCCCCCGACCACACTTCCGGCCCCTCCCCGCTTCCTGCCCCGCCCAACTTCCGCCGCCACGCGTTGCATTGTGGGGCGAGGCCGTTCAACGCAACAGGAGAGATGGCGGCTGGTGAGGAGATGACGAACGACTCGAGACACAAACACTCACCACTCACCACGAACACTCACCACAAACACTCACCACAAACACTCACCACTCACCACAAACACTCACCACTCACCACCTACTCACCACCTACTCACCACTACTACTATACACTCACCACGAACACTCACCACTCACCACTCGCCACCTACTCACCACTACTACTATACACTCACCACGAACACTCACCACTCACCACCTACTCACCACTCACCACTCGCCACCTACTCACCACCTACTCACCACTACTACTATACACTCACCACTCACCACGAACACTCACCACTCACCACCTACTCACCACTACTACTATACACTCACCACTCACCACCTACTCACCACTCACCACAAACACTCACCACTCACCACAAACACTCACCACTCACCACCTACTCACCACTACTACTATACACTCAC
>NC_136345.1:3168742-3219816 GCF_964198595.1 Lampetra fluviatilis | reverse complement strand
ACACACACACACAGTAACACACACACACACAGTGACACACACACACACAGTGACACACACACACACAGTGACACACACAGTGACACGCACACACGTTGTGACACACACAGTGACACACACACGTACACACACTGACACAGTGACACACACGCCGTGACACACACGTACACACACACGCTCGTGACACACAGTGACACACACAGTGACACACACACAGTGACACACACACAGTGACACACACCTGTGTACCAAGGCCGTGTGTGGGAGAGGCCCTGCCACCGTAGGGCATTGCAAGCCCAGGGTGCTGCTGCTGCTGCTGCCGACGGAGATGTGGAGGCATCACACGCAGAACCTGGACACACGCACACACAGAGAGGTGGGTGGGTGGCACCACCACCACCGCACTCGACCACCCACCCACCCCGCCACCCACCCCGCCACCCACCCACCCACCCCGCCACCCACCCAGCCATCCAGCCAACCACCCACCCAGTCAGCCACCCACCCACCCACCCTCTCACCCACCCACCCTCTCACCCACCCACCCTCTCACCAACCCACTCACCCACCCACCCACCCTTCCAAACGAGAGCCCATCCACCCACCCTGTCACCCATCCACCCACCTACCCCACCCACCCTTCCAAACGAGAGCCCATCCACCCACCCTGTCCACCCATCCACCCTGTCTCCTACCCACCCACCTACCCACCCAACCACCCACCCACCCACTCACCCTCCCACCATTCCAAACGAGAGCCCATCCACCCACCCACTCACCCACCCACCCTCCCACCATTCCAAACGAGAGCCCATCCACCCACATCTCTCACCCACCCACCCACCCACCATTCCAAACGAGAGCCCATCCACCCACATCTCTCACCCACCCACCCACTCAACCCACCCACCCTCCCACCATTCCAAACGAGAGCCCATCCACCCACATCTCTCACCCACCCACCCACTCACCCACCCACCCTCCCACCATTCAAACGAGAGCCCATCCACCCACATCTCTCACCCACCCACCCACTCACCCCACCCACCCACCATTCCAAACGAGAGCCCATCCACCCACATCTCTCACCCACCCACCCACTCACCCACCCACCCTCCCACCATTCCAAACGAGAGCCCATCCACCCACATCTCTCACCCACCCACCCACTCACCCACCCACCCTCCCACCCTTCCAAACGAGAGCCCATCCACCCACATCTCTCACCCACCCACCCACTCACCCACCCACCCACCATTCCAAACGAGAGCCCATCCACCCACATCTCTCACCCACCCACCCACTCACCCACCCACCCTCCCACCATTCCAAACGAGAGCCCATCCACCCACATCTCTCACCCACCCACCCACTCACCCACCCACCCACCCACCATTCCAAACGAGAGCCCATCCACCCACATCTCTCACCCACCCACCCACTCACCACCCACCCACCATTCCAAACGAGAGCCCATCCACCCACATCTCTCACCCACCCACCCACTCACCCACCCACCCACCCACCATTCCAAACGAGAGCCCATCCACCCACATCTCTCACCCACCCACCCACTCACCCACCCACCCACCCCACCATTCCAAACGAGAGCCCATCCACCCACATCTCTCACCCACCCACCCACTCACCCACCCACCCTCCCACCATTCCAAACGAGAGCCCATCCACCCACATCTCTCACCCACCCACCCACTCACCCACCCACCCTCCCACCATTCCAAACGAGAGCCCATCCACCCACATCTCTCACCCACCCACCCACCCACTCACCCACCCACCCACCATTCCAAACGAGAGCCCATCCACCCACATCTCTCACCCACCCACCCACCCACTCACCCACCCACCCTCCCCACCATTCCAAACGAGAGCCCATCCACCCACATCTCTCACCCACCCACCCACTCACCCCACCCACCCACCCACCATTCCAAACGAGAGCCCATCCACCCACATCTCTCACCCACCCACCCACCCACTCACCCCACCCACCCACCCACCATTCCAAACGAGAGCCCATCCACCCACCCTGTCACCCATCCACCCTGTCTCCTACCCACCCAACCACCCAAACACCCACCCACCCACCCACCATTCCAAACGAGAGCCCATCCACCCACATCTCTCACCCACCCACCCACTCACCCACCCACCCACCCACCATTCCAAACGAGAGCCCATCCACCCACCCCTGTCACCCATCCACCCTGTCTCCTACCCACCCAACCACCCAAACACCCACCCACTCACCCACCCACCCACCATTCCAAACGAGAGCCCATCCACCCACCCTGTCACCCATCCACCCTGTCTCCTACCCACCCAACCACCCAAACACCCACCCACCCACCATTCCAAACGAGAGCCCATCCACCCACATCTCTCACCCACCCACCCACTCACCCACCCACCCACCCACCATTCCAAACGAGAGCCCATCCACCCACCCTGTCACCCATCCACCCTGTCTCCTACCCCACCCAACCACCCAAACACCCACCCACTCACCCACCCACCCACCATTCCAAACGAGAGCCCATCCACCCACCCCTGTCACCCATCCACCCTGTCTCCTACCCACCCAACCACCCAAACACCCACCCACCCACCATTCCAAACGAGAGCCCATCCACCCACATCTCTCACCCACCCACCCACCCACTCACCCACCCACCCACCATTCCAAACGAGAGCCCATCCACCCACATCTCTCACCCACCCACCCCACCCACTCACCACCACCCACCCACCATTCCAAACGAGAGCCCATCCACCCACATCTCTCACCCACCCACCCACTCACCCCACCCACCCTCCCACCATTCCAAACGAGAGCCCATCCACCCACCCTGTCACCCATCCACCCTGTCTCCTACCCACCCAACCACCCAAACACCCACCCACCCACCCACCATTCCAAACGAGAGCCCATCCACCCACATCTCTCACGTGATGCTGATGCTGCAGCTGCTGCATCAGCAGCTGCTGCTGCAGCAGCGACGGTGGTGGTGGGGGGGGGTACGTGGGGGGGGGTCCCGAAGGCCTGGGGCTGTCTCAGTGGGGGGGCAGGAGGGCCCCCCACCAAACTCCTCTCCAGCTCCTCCACCATGAGGGGTGGAGCACCACCGCCGCCACCACCACCAACGCCACCAACGCCACCACCGCCACCCGCCACCACCACCGCCACATTCCATCGCATGAAACAGCGAGTGGTCCTGAGGTGGGGGGGGGAATTGTAGCATTAGTGGGGGGAAACAATGAACAAGTGTAGGATTAGTGGGGGGGAGAAGTGTAGGATTAGTGGGGGGGGGGGGGGTAAGTGTAGGGTTAGTGGGGGGAACATTTGTAGGATTAGTGGGGGGAAGTGTAGGATTAGTGGGGGGGGGTAAGTGTAGGATTAGTGGGGGGGGAAGTGTAGGGTTAGTGGGGGGGTAAGTGAAGGATTAGTGGGGGGGTAAGTGAAGGATTAGTGGGGGGGGGAAGTGTAGGGTTAGTGGGGGGGTAAGTGAAGGATTAGTGGGGGGGGTAAGTGTAGGGTTAGTGGGGATGATTGTAGCATTAGTGGGGGGGAACAATTGTAGGATTAGTGGGGGGGGCACACTTGTAGGATTAGTAGGGGGTTGTTATAGGATCAGGGGGAGGGGTTGTTATAGGATCAGGGGGGAGGGGGTTATAGGATCGGGGGGATGTTGTTATAGGATCGGGGGGAGGGTGTTATAGGATCGGGGGGAGGGGGTTATAGGATCGGGAGGTTATAGGATCGGGGGGTTATAGGATCGGGGGGTTATAGGATCGGGGGGGGGGGGGCAGCACTCACCACGTGTGATGGGGGCAGGCTGTGGGTCAGCTGACTCATCACGTGGGCGGGGGGGGGAGCCCCAGATGCTGGGCTGCAGTGGGGGAGGGGGCTACGTCCACCACACGCAGAGACACACACACGCACACAGACACACACACACACACACGCAGAGACACACACACACACACACGCAGAGACACACAGACACAGACGCACACGCACACGCAGAGACACACAGACACACACGCAGAGACACACACACACACGCGCACACACGCAGAGACGCAGAGACACACACACACACACACACGCAGAGACACAGACACGCACACGCAGAGACACACACACACACACACGCAGAGACACGCAGACACACACACACAGAGACACACACACACACGCAGACACACACACGCAGAGACACGCACGCACACGCAGAGACACACACGCAGAGACACACGCACGCACACGCAGAGACACACAGACACACACGCACACGCAGAGACACACACACACACACACAGACACACACAACGCAGAGACACAGAGATACACACACACGCAGAGACACACAGAGATACACACACACGCAGAGACACACACGCAGAGATACACACACAGAGACACAGACACACACAGAGACACGCACAGAAACAGACAGAGACACACAGACACGGAGAGAGACACACAGACACGGAGAGACACACACACAGAGACACACACAGACAGACACAGAGACACACACACACACACACACACACACAGAGACACACGTAGAGACACGCAGAGACACACCCAGAGAGGCACACGTACACACGCAGAGACAAAGACACACACACACAGACACACAGACACAGAGACAGAGACACACACACAGAGACACACACACAGACACGGAGAGACACACACACACACAGAGACAGAGACACACACACACAGACACGGAGAGACACACACACAGAGACACAGAGACACAGAGACACACAGAGACACACAGAGACACGCAGAGACACACACAGAGAGACACGTACACACGCAGAGACAAAGACACACACACACACAAAGACACACAGACACACACAGACAGACACACAGACACAGAGACACACACAGACAGACACACAGACACAGAGACACACACACAGACACACACAGACACACACAGACAAAGCTAGTGTCACACAACAGGGCTGTATGGACACTCCCACACACCCCCCCCCACACAGAACGACAGACACAGGTGCCCCAGGTAGCATCACAGGGCTGCAGGGGCAAGTGCTGCTAGTAACGATCACAAGTGGACAAAGATCCCCCGTGTAGCCTTAACAGACTGTAGGGGCAAGTGCTGTTAGCGAGCACCTATGAAGGCCGGCACGGCACACGAGGGGGTGGGTGGCCAGCACCACCACGCCCGGCCGCCTTTGTCTCCCCAGTGCTAGCGATGTTCACTACACCACACCGCTACACCCAGGTTTACTTATTGAGGCTGAGTCGACCTAGGGGAGGCCCAGGACCGGTTCAGATAATCGTCACTGGGTGTGGTGTTGGCCGTGAGCGGGAATCGAACTCGGGTCGCCGGGTTCATAGCGCAGCGTAGCGCTAACCACTACACCCACCGCTCCCCACACGCACACTCACAGACACACACACTCACAGACACACGCACACACACGTAGAGACACACACACACGTGTACACACACACACGTAGACACGCGCACGCGTAGACAACTTCAAAAGGGTGGCGAGATATTAACCACAAATCATCCAACCACCGTGACAGCAACAACCACCACCACCATGACAACAACCACCACCACCACCGTGACAGCAACCACCACCACCACCACCACCGTGACAGCAACCACCACCACCACCACCGTGACAGCAACCACCGTGACCCCAACAACTAAAACCGTGAGATGCCGCCCCGCTGTGTAGGAAGTCTGCGGCGTTCCCCGCCACCATCACCAACCACAAATCTCAGGGTGAGAGACTCGGGGGAGACCGGGTCTCAGGGTGGGAGAGATTCAGGGTGGGAGAGATTCAGGGAGACCGGGTCTCAGGGTGAGAGACTCAGGGAGACCGGGTCTCAGGGTGGGAGACTCAGGGAGACCTGGTCTCAGGGTGTGAGAGACTCGGGGAGACCGGGTCTCAGGGTGAGAGAGACTCAGGGAGACCGGGTCTCAGGGTGACAGAGACTCAGGGAGACCTGGTCTCAGGGTGGGAGACTCAGGGAGACCGTGTCTCAGGGTGAGAGACTCAGGGAGACCTGGTCTCAGGGTGGGAGACTCAGGGAGACCGTGTCTCAGGGTGAGAGACTCAGGGAGACCGGGTCTCAGGGTGAGAGACTCAGGGAGACCTGGTCTCAGGGTGGGAGACTCAGGGAGACCGTGTCTCAGGGTGAGAGACTCAGGGAGACCGGGTCTCAGGGTGACAGAGACTCAGGGAGACCTGGTCTCAGGGTGAGAGACTCAGGGAGACCGGGTCTCAGGGTGAGAGAGACTCAGGGAGACCGGGTCTCAGGGTGAGAGACTCAGGGAGACCGGGTCTCAGGGTGAGAGAGACTCAGGGAGACCGGGTCTCAGGGTGGGAGACTCAGGGAGACCGGGTCTCAGGGTGAGAGAGACTCAGGGAGACCGGGTCTCAGGGTGGGAGACTCAGGGAGACCTGGTCTCAGGGTGAGAGACTCGGGGAGACCGGGTCTCAGGGTGAGAGACTCAGGGAGACCTGGTCTCAGGGTGAGAGACTCGGGGAGACCGGGTCTCAGGGTGAGAGACTCAGGGAGACCTGGTCTCAGGGTGAGAGACTCGGGGAGACCGGGTCTCAGGGTGAGAGAGACTCAGGGAGACCGGGTCTCAGGGTGAGAGACTCAGGGAGACCGGGTCTCAGGGTGGGAGACTCAGGGAGACCGGGTCTCAGGGTGAGAGACTCAGGGAGACCTGGTCTCAGGGTGAGAGACTCGGGGAGACCGGGTCTCAGGGTGAGAGACTCAGGGAGACCGGGTCTCAGGGTGAGAGACTCAGGGAGACCGGGTCTCAGGGTGGGAGACTCAGGGAGACCGGGTCTCAGGGTGGGAGACTCAGGGAGACCGGGTCTCAGGGTGGGAGACTCGGGGAGACCGGGTCTCAGGGTGAGAGACTCGGGGAGACCGGGTCTCAGGGTGAGAGACTCGGGGAGACCGGGTCTCAGGGTGAGAGAGACTCAGGGAGACCGGGTCTCAGGGTGGGAGACTCAGGGAGACCGGGTCTCAGGGTGGGAGACTCAGGGAGACCGGGTCTCAGGGTGAGAGACTCAGGGAGACCGTGTCTCAGGGTGAGAGACTCAGGGAGACCGGGTCTCAGGGTGAGAGAGACTCAGGGAGACCGTGTCTCAGGGTGAGAGACTCAGGGAGACCGGGTCTCAGGGTGGGAGACTCGGGGAGACCGGGTCTCAGGGTGAGACTCAGGGAGACCGGGTCTCAGGGTGAGACTCAGGGAGACCGGGTCTCAGGGTGGGAGACTCAGGGAGACCGGGTCTCAGGGTGGGAGACTCAGGGAGACCGGGTCTCTGGGTGAGAGACTCAGGGAGACCGGGTCTCAGGGTGGGAGACTCAGGGAGACCGGGTCTCAGGGTGGGAGACTCAGGGAGACCGGGTCTCAGGGTGAGAGACTCAGGGAGACCGGGTCTCAGGGTGGGAGACTCAGGGAGACCGGGTCTCAGGGTGGGAGACTCAGGGAGACCGGGTCTCAGGGTGGGAGACTCAGGGAGACCGGGTCTCTGGGTGAGAGACTCAGGGAGACCGGGTCTCTGGGTGAGAGACTCGGGGAGACCGGGTCTCAGGGTGGGAGACTCAGGGAGACCGGGTCTCAGGGTGAGAGACTCAGGGAGACCGGGTCTCTGGGTGAGAGACTCAGGGAGACCGGGTCTCAGGGTGGGAGACTCAGGGAGACCGGGTCTCAGGGTGGGAGAGACTCAGGGAGACCGGGTTTCAGGGTGAGAGAGACTCAGGGAGACCGGGTCTCAGGGTGAGAGAGACTCAGGGAGACCGGGTCTCAGGGTGGGAGACTCAGGGAGACCGGGTCTCAGGGTGGGAGAGACTCAGGGAGACCGGGTTTCAGGGTGAGAGAGACTCAGGGAGACCGGGTCTCAGGGTGGGAGACTCGGGGAGACCGGGTCTCAGGGTGAGACTCAGGGAGACCGGGTCTCAGGGTGGGAGACTCAGGGAGACCGGGTCTCAGGGTGGGAGACTCAGGGAGACCGGGTCTCTGGGTGAGAGACTCAGGGAGACCGGGTCTCAGGGTGGGAGACTCAGGGAGACCGGGTCTCAGGGTGGGAGACTCAGGGAGACCGGGTCTCAGGGTGAGAGACTCAGGGAGACCGGGTCTCAGGGTGGGAGACTCAGGGAGACCGGGTCTCTGGGTGAGAGACTCAGGGAGACCGGGTCTCTGGGTGAGAGACTCGGGGAGACCGGGTCTCAGGGTGGGAGACTCAGGGAGACCGGGTCTCAGGGTGAGAGACTCAGGGAGACCGGGTCTCTGGGTGAGAGACTCAGGGAGACCGGGTCTCAGGGTGGGAGACTCAGGGAGACCGGGTCTCAGGGTGGGAGAGACTCAGGGAGACCGGGTTTCAGGGTGAGAGAGACTCAGGGAGACCGGGTCTCAGGGTGAGAGAGACTCAGGGAGACCGGGTCTCAGGGTGGGAGACTCAGGGAGACCGGGTCTCAGGGTGGGAGAGACTCAGGGAGACCGGGTTTCAGGGTGAGAGAGACTCAGGGAGACCGGGTCTCAGGGTGGGAGAGACTCAGGGAGACCGGGTCTCAGGGTGAGGGGCTCAGGGAGACCGGGTCTCAGGGTGGGAGACTCAGGGAGACCGGGTCTCAGGGTGAGGGGCTCAGGGAGACCGGGTCTCAGGGTGGGAGACTCAGGGAGACCGGGTCTCAGGGTGAGAGACTCAGGGAGACCGGGTCTCAGGGTGAGAGACTCAGGGAGACCGGGTCTCAGGGTGAGGGGCTCAGGGAGACCGGGTCTCAGGGTGAGAGACTCATGGAGACCGGGTCTCAGGGTGAGAGACTCAGGGAGACCGGGTCTCAGGGTGAGAGACTCAGGGAGACCGGGTCTCAGGGTGAGGGGCTCAGGGAGACCGGGTCTCAGGGTGAGAGACTCATGGAGACCGGGTCTCAGGGTGGGAGACTCAGGGAGACCGGGTCTCAGGGTGAGAGACTCAGGGAGACCGGGTCTCAGGGTGAGAGACTCAGGGAGACCGGGTCTCTGGGTGAGAGACTCAGGGAGACCGGGTCTCAGGGTGGGAGACTCAGGGAGACCGGGTCTCAGGGTGGGAGAGACTCAGGGAGACCGGGTTTCAGGGTGAGAGAGACTCAGGGAGACCGGGTCTCAGGGTGAGAGAGACTCAGGGAGACCGGGTCTCAGGGTGGGAGACTCAGGGAGACCGGGTCTCAGGGTGGGAGAGACTCAGGGAGACCGGGTTTCAGGGTGAGAGAGACTCAGGGAGACCGGGTCTCAGGGTGGGAGACTCGGGGAGACCGGGTCTCAGGGTGAGACTCAGGGAGACCGGGTCTCAGGGTGGGAGACTCAGGGAGACCGGGTCTCAGGGTGGGAGACTCAGGGAGACCGGGTCTCTGGGTGAGAGACTCAGGGAGACCGGGTCTCAGGGTGGGAGACTCAGGGAGACCGGGTCTCAGGGTGGGAGACTCAGGGAGACCGGGTCTCAGGGTGAGAGACTCAGGGAGACCGGGTCTCAGGGTGGGAGACTCAGGGAGACCGGGTCTCTGGGTGAGAGACTCAGGGAGACCGGGTCTCTGGGTGAGAGACTCGGGGAGACCGGGTCTCAGGGTGGGAGACTCAGGGAGACCGGGTCTCAGGGTGAGAGACTCAGGGAGACCGGGTCTCTGGGTGAGAGACTCAGGGAGACCGGGTCTCAGGGTGGGAGACTCAGGGAGACCGGGTCTCAGGGTGGGAGAGACTCAGGGAGACCGGGTTTCAGGGTGAGAGAGACTCAGGGAGACCGGGTCTCAGGGTGAGAGAGACTCAGGGAGACCGGGTCTCAGGGTGGGAGACTCAGGGAGACCGGGTCTCAGGGTGGGAGAGACTCAGGGAGACCGGGTTTCAGGGTGAGAGAGACTCAGGGAGACCGGGTCTCAGGGTGGGAGAGACTCAGGGAGACCGGGTCTCAGGGTGAGGGGCTCAGGGAGACCGGGTCTCAGGGTGGGAGACTCAGGGAGACCGGGTCTCAGGGTGAGGGGCTCAGGGAGACCGGGTCTCAGGGTGGGAGACTCAGGGAGACCGGGTCTCAGGGTGAGAGACTCAGGGAGACCGGGTCTCAGGGTGAGAGACTCAGGGAGACCGGGTCTCAGGGTGAGGGGCTCAGGGAGACCGGGTCTCAGGGTGAGAGACTCATGGAGACCGGGTCTCAGGGTGAGAGACTCAGGGAGACCGGGTCTCAGGGTGAGAGACTCAGGGAGACCGGGTCTCAGGGTGAGGGGCTCAGGGAGACCGGGTCTCAGGGTGAGAGACTCATGGAGACCGGGTCTCAGGGTGGGAGACTCAGGGAGACCGGGTCTCAGGGTGAGAGACTCAGGGAGACCGGGTCTCAGGGAGACGAGAGAGAGAGAGCTACACACCACAGCGCAGAGTCTTACCGTGAGCGACCTATTCATGAGTCCCCTCCAACTGCTCATGGAGCAGAGGCTATCCACAATCGCAGAGTCCTGGAACAGCCATCGTGCACCAAGGGGCACGCACGCGGATACACACACACGCACGCACGCACACACGCGGACACACACACACGCACGCACAAGCACGCGGACACACGCACGCACGCACAAGCACGCGGACACACGCACGCACGCACAAGCACGCGGACACACGCACGCACGCACAAGCACGCGGACACACACACGCACGCACGCACAAGCACGCGGACACACACACGCACGCACGCACAAGCACGCGGACACACACACGCACGCACGCACAAGCACGCGGACACACACACGCACGCACGCACAAGCACGCGGACACACACACGCACGCACGCACAAGCACGCGGACACACACACGCACGCACGCACAAGCACGCGGACACACACACGCACGCACGCACAAGCACGCGGACACACACACGCACGCACGCACAAGCACGCGGACACACACACACGCACGCACGCGCAAGCACGCGGACACACACACGCACGCACGCGCAAGCACGCGGACACACACACGCACGCACGCGCAGGCACGCGGACACACACACACACACGCACGCACGCGCAGGCACGCGGACACACACACACACACGCACGCGCAGGCACGCGGACACACACACACACGCACGCGCAGGCACGCGGACACACACACGCACGCACGCGCAGGCACGCGGACACACACACACACACGCACGCACGCGCAGGCACGCGGACACACACACACACACGCACGCGCAGGCACGCGGACACACACACACACGCACGCGCAGGCACGCGGACACACACACACACGCGCAAGCACGCGGACACACACACACGCGCAAGCACGCGGACACACACACACGCGCAAGCACGCGGACACACACACACACGCGCAAGCACGCGGACACACACACACGCGCAAGCACGCGGACACACACACACGCGCAAGCACGCGGACACACACACACGCGCAAGCACGCGCACACACGCACAAGCACGCGGACACACGCGCACACACGCACAAGCACGCGGACACACACACACACACAAGCACGCGGACACACACACACACACGCACAAGCACGCGGACACACACACACACACGCACAAGCACGCGGACACACACACACACGCGCACAAGCACGCGGACACACACACGCGCACAAGCACGCGGGGACACACACGCGCACAAGCACGCGGACACACACACGCGCACAAGCACGCGGACACACACACACGCGCACAAGCACGCGGACACACACACGCGCACAAGCACGCGGACACACACACACGCACAAGCACGCGGACACACACACACACACGCACAAGCACGCGGACACACACACACACACGCACAAGCACGCGGACACACACACACACACACGCACAAGCACGCGGACACACACACACACACGCACAAGCACGCGGACACACACACACACACGCACAAGCACGCGGACACACACACACGCACAAGCACGCGGACACACACACACACACACACGCGCACAAGCACGCGGACACACACACGCGCACAAGCACGCGGACACACACACGCGCACAAGCACGCGGACACACACACGCGCACAAGCACGCGGACACACACACACACACGCACAAGCACGCGGACACACACACACACGCACAAGCACGCGGACACACACACACACACGCACAAGCACGCGGACACACACACACACACGCACAAGCACGCGGACACACACACGCGCACAAGCACGCGGACACACACACGCGCACAAGCACGCGGACACACACACACGCACAAGCACGCGGACACACACACACACACGCACAAGCACGCGGACACACACACACACGCACAAGCACGCGGACACACACACACACACGCACAAGCACGCGGACACACACACACACACGCACAAGCACGCGGACACACACACACACACGCACAAGCACGCGGACACACACACACGCACGCACGCACAAGCACGCGGACACACACACACGCACGCACGCACAAGCACGCGGACACACACACACGCACGCACAAGCACGCGGACACACACACGCACGCACGCACGCACGCACGCGGACACACACACACGCACGCACGCGGACACACGCACGCACGCGGACACACACACACGCACAAGCACGCGGACACACACACACGCACAAGCACGCGGACACACACACACGCACAAGCACGCGGACACACACACACACACGCACAAGCACGCGGACACACACACACACACGCACAAGCACGCGGACACACACACACACACGCACAAGCACGCGGACACACACACACACACGCACAAGCACGCGGACACACACACACACACGCACAAGCACGCGGACACACACACACGCACGCACGCACAAGCACGCGGACACACACACACGCACGCACGCACAAGCACGCGGACACACACACACGCACGCACGCACAAGCACGCGGACACACACACACGCACGCACGCACAAGCACGCGGACACACACACGCACGCACAAGCACGCGGACACACACACGCACGCACGCACGCGGACACACACACACGCACGCACGCACGCACGCGGACACACACACGCACGCACGCACGCGGACACACGCACGCACGCACGCACGCGGACACACACACGCACGCACGCGGACACACGCACGCACGCACGCACGCGGACACACGCACGCACGCACGCGGACACACGCACGCACGCACGCGGACACACGCACGCACGCACGCGGACACACGCACGCGGACACACGCACGCACGCACGCACACACACGCACGCACGCACGCACGCACGCGGACACACACACACGCACGCACGCACGCGGACACACACACACGCACGCACGCGGACACACACACACACGCACGCACGCGGACACACACACGCACGCACGCGGACACACACACACGCAAGCACGCGGACACACACACACGGACACACACACGGACACACACGCACGCACGCGGACACACACACACGCACGCGGACAAACACACACACACGCGGACACACACACGCGGACACACACACACGCAGACACACGCACGCGGACACACACACACAAACACGCACACACACGCACGCGGACACACACACACACACGCACACACAAGCACGCGGACACACACACACACACAAACGCGCACACACAAGCACGCGGACACACACACGCGCACACACAAGCACGCGGACACACACACGCGCACACACAAGCACGCGGACACACACACGCGCACACACACGCACGCGCACACACAAGCACGCGGACACACACACGCGCACACACAAGCACGCGGACACACACACGCGCACACACAAGCACGCGGACACACACACGCGCACACACAAGCACGCGGACACACACACGCGCACACACAAGCACGCGGACACACACACGCGCACACACAAGCACGCGCACACACAAGCACGCGGACACAAGCACGCGGACACACACACGCGCACACACAAGCACGCGGACACACACAAGCACGCGGACACACACAAGCACGCGGACACACACAAGCACGCGGACACACACAAGCACGCGGACACACACAAGCACGCGGACACACACAAGCACGCGGACACACACAAGCACGCGGACACACACACAAGCACGCGGACACACACACGCGCACACACACACGCGCACACACACAAGCACGCGGACACACACACGCACACACACAAGCACGCGGACACACACACACACAAGCACGCGGACACACACACGCGCACAAGCACGCGGACACACACACGCGCACAAGCACGCGGACACACACACGCGCACAAGCACGCGGACACACACACGCGCACAAGCACGCGGACACACACACGCGCACAAGCACGCGGACACACACACACGCACGCGGACACACACACGCACGCGGACACACACACGCACACACAAGCACGCGGACACACACACACGCACACGCACAAGCACGCGGACACACACGCACACACAAGCACGCGGACACACGCACACACAAGCACGCTGACACACACACACGCACAAGCACGCGGACACACACACACAAGCAAGCGGACACACACACACAAGCAAGCGGACACACACACACACACACGCGGACACACACACACACACAAGCAAGCGGACACACACATACACGCACGCGGACACACACACACACGCGGACACACACACACACACACGCGGACACACAGACACACAGACACACACAGACACACACAGACACACACAAGCACGCACGCACGCACAAAGATCCCCATGTAAATCTTTCTTTGAACCTATCTACGCGACTTTACCCAAAGGCCGGCACTGCACTGCACGACACACACAACAACAACAACCGCCATTCGCCACCAAGTGGCGGTGACGTCACCACGACGCTTGTGCCAGGCCATGTGCACCTTGAGGCCACGTGAAGTGTCGAACGCCCGCTGGCGGGAGGTCACAGACCCAGCAGGTGCCATGGGTCGACTGACCGAGATGACTGGCTGATGCACCACCTGTGCCCCCTACTGTGCCAACTTGCTGTGCCCTAGCCACCCGGCGCTCCGCTCGTTGTTGTGAGCGTCGCTCCTCCGCCCTCCGTTGTTGTTGGAGGGCGACTGCCTCCAACTGCCCAGTAGCGTCCTTCACGAGCCTCCTCCAGAGACCGATCTTGACACCGCTGGTACCAGTCATCGGCAAGTCCACTCAGCCCCACGTCCTCCTGTACCACGTCACTCCATCTCTTCTCTAGCCCGTGCCACTCACTCACTCACTCACCCATCACTCCATCTCTTCTCTAGCCCGTGCCACGCCTGTTAAGCCCCCTCTACGCGGCCAAAGAAAAGCTGCTTGGGCATGCGGTGGCTGGGCATGCGGTGGCTGGGCATGCGGTGGCTGGGCATGCGGTGGCTGGGCATGCGGTGGCTGGGCATGCGGACAACGTGACCCAGCCAACGCAAAACCACAGTGGAAACACACAACACACCTCACCCAAATCTCGCCACTAACCCACACACACCTCGCCCACATACACCTCACACCACACCCACACCACTCACCCACACACCACTCACTCACCCACACACCACTCACTCACACCACACACACTACACATACACCACTCACTCACCCACACACCACTCACTCACACCACACACACACCATACGGCACTCACTCACACCACTCTCACCACATACCACACACCACTCTCACCACATACCACACACTCGCACCACACACCATACCACTCTCACTCACACCACACACTCACACCACACCCCACACCACACCACACCACACACCCCCACCCCACTCACCCCACCACACCCTCACACACACACACCCCTGCAGACCCCCTGCAGACCTCACCTCCGTGAGCAGCCTGCGTACCCCAGCCCGGAGCACCGCCGGGTCCCTCCATCACACACTCACACCACTCGCACAGCATACCACACTCACACCACACACTCTCACCACACACTCTCACCACACACTCGCACCACACACTCGCACCACACACTCGCACCACACACTCGCACCACACACTCGCACCACACACTCGCACCACACACTCGCACCACACACTCGCACCACACACTCGCACCACACACTCGCACCACACACTCGCACCACACACTCGCACCACACACTCGCACCACACACTCGCACCACACACTCGCACCACACACTCGCACCACACACTCTCACCACACACTCGCACCACACACTCGCACCACACACTCGCACCACACACTCACACCACTCGCACAGCATACCACACTCACACCACTCTCACCACACACTCTCACCACACACTCGCACCACACACTCGCACCACACACTCGCACCACACACTCGCACCACACACTCGCACCACACACTCGCACCACACACTCGCACCACACACTCGCACCACACACTCTCACCACACACTCGCACCACACACTCGCACCACACACTCGCACCACACACTCTCACCACACACTCGCACCACACACTCACACCACTCGCACAGCATACCACACTCACACCACTCTCACCACACACTCGCACCACACACTCGCACCACACACTCTCACCACTCGCACAGCATACCACTCGCACCACACACTCGCACCACACACTCGCACCACACACTCGCACCACACACTCGCACCACACACTCGCACCACACACTCGCACCACACACTCGCACCACACACTCGCACCACACACTCGCACCACACACTCAGCATACCACACTCACACACTCGCACCACACACTCGCACCACACACTCGCACCACACACTCGCACCACACACTCGCACCACACACTCGCACCGCATACCACTCGCACCACACACTCGCACCACACACTCGCACCACACACTCGCACCACACACTCGCACCACACACTCGCACCACTCGCACAGCATACCACTCTCACCACACACTCGCACCACACACTCGCACCACACACTCGCACCACACACTCGCACCACACACTCGCACCACACACTCGCACCACACACTCGCACCACACACTCTCACCACACACTCGCACCACACACTCGCACCACACACTCGCACCACACACTCGCACCACACACTCTCACCACACACTCGCACCACACACTCACACCACTCGCACAGCATACCACACTCACACCACTCTCACCACACACTCGCACCACACACTCGCACCACACACTCTCACCACTCGCACAGCATACCACTCTCACCACACACTCGCACCACACACTCGCACCACACACTCGCACCACACACTCGCACCACACACTCGCACCACACACTCGCACCACACACTCACACCACTCGCACAGCATACCACACTCACACACTCGCACCACACACTCGCACCACACACTCGCACCACACACTCGCACCACACACTCGCACCACACACTCGCACCGCATACCACTCGCACCGCATACCACTCGCACAGCATACCACTCGCACCACACACTCGCACCACACACTCGCACCACACACTCGCACCACACACTCACACCACTCGCACAGCATACCACTCTCACCACACACTCGCACCACACACTCGCACCACACACTCGCACCACACACTCGCACCACACACTCGCACCACACACAATACCACACACTCGCACCACACACTCGCACCACACACTCGCACCACACACAATACCACACACTCGCACCACACACAATACCACACACTCACACCACATACCACACACAATACCACACACTCGCACCACTCACACCACATACCACACACCCACTCACACACCTCACTCACACCGCACCCACACACACCACTAACCCCACACCTCACACCTCACCACACACCCACTCACACACCACTCACTCACACCACACTCTCACCACTCTCACCACATACCACACACTCACACCACTCTCACCACATACCACACCACTCTCACCACATACCACACACCCACTCACACACCTCACTCACACCGCACCCACACACACCACTAACCCCACACCACTCACCTCACACCCCACCACACACCCACTCACACACCACTCACTCACACCACTCTCACCAAACACTCACCACTCTCACCACACACTCACCACACACTCACTCGCCCCTGCAGACCTCACCTCCGTGAGCGGCCTGCGTACCCCGGCCCTGATCACCACCGGATCCTCCATGTCGTCCTCCACCACTCTCACCACTCTCACCACTCACCATACCACTCTCACTCACACCACTCTCACTCACCCACACACACCATACACCACTCACCCACTCACACACCATACCACTCTCACCACTCTCACCCACATACCACACACTCACACCACTCTCACTCACTCACCCACTCACCCACCCACTCACCTCACCCACCTCACACCACACACACCACTCACCACATACCATGCCACACACTCACACCACTCTCACTCACCCACACACACCATACACCACTCACCCACTCACACACCCACTCACCTCACCCACCTCACACCACACCACACACCCACACACCACTCACTCCACACACTCACCACTCTCACCACACACCACTCACTCACACCACTCACTCACCACACACTCACCACACACCACACACTCACTCGCCCCTGCAGACCTCACCTCCGTGAGCGGCCTGCGTACCCCGGCCCTGATCACCGCCGGATCCTCCATGTCGTCCTCCAGCACTCTCACCACTCTCACCACACACCATACCACTCTCACTCACACCACTCACTCACTCACCCACACACACCATACACCACTCACCCACTCACACACCATACCACACACTCACACCACTCTCACTCACTCACCCACTCACCCACCCACTCACCTCACCCACCTCACACCACACCACACACCCACACACCACTCACTCACACCACTCTCACCACACACCATACCACACACTCACACCTCTCACTCACTCACCCACTCACCCACCCACTCACCTCACCCACCTTACACCACACCACACACCCACACACCACTCACCACATACCATGCCACACACTCACACCACTCTCACCCACATACCACACACTCACACCACTCTCACTCACTCACCCACTCACCTCACACCACACCACACCCCCACACACCACTCACCACATACCATGCCACACACTCACACCACTCTCACTCACCCACACACACCATACACCACTCACCCACTCACCCACCCACTCACCTCACCCACCTCACACCACACCACACACCCACACACCACTCACTCACACCACTCTCACCACACACCACTCACTCACACCACTCTCACCACTCACTCACACCACTCTCACCACACACTCACCACATACCACACCACACACTCACACACGCCCCTGCAGACCTCACCTCCGTGAGCGGCCTTCGTACCCCGGCCCTGATCACCGCCGGATCCTCCATGTCGTCCTCCAGCACCAGCTTGCTGATGCTGTCCTCGAAGCCGCTCTCCGCCAGCGAGTCGTTCGCACGCTCGTCCGCCTCGCCGCCCTCACCGTCGTCCCCCTCATCCCCCTCGCACCCCACCCCCACCCCGACCCCGCCGGGCGAGGAACAGGGGGGCAGCAGCAGCAGCAGGGAGCTCTCGTGCGGCCAGGGATCGTCGCAGGGGTGGTGGTGGTGCGGGTGGTGCGGGTGGTGGTGGTTGTTGTGGTTGTTGTGGTGGTGGTGCGGCGGGGGGTTGTACAGTGTGGGGAGAGAGAGCAACGGGGAGTCCTGGGAGGGTTCCCAGTCTTCGTCTGCGGGGTGGAGAGGGGGGGGGGGGTGAGTCACTGATGCCACCACCAGCAGCAGCAGCAGCAACACCACCACCACCAGCAGCAGCAGCACCACCATCACCACCATCACCACCACCATCATCCATCAGCATCACCACCATCAGCATCACCACCATCAGCATCACCCCCACCACCATCACCCCCACCACCATCACCACCACCACCATCATCCATCAGCATCACCACCATCAGCATCACCACCACCAGCACCATCACCATCAGCATCACCCCCACCACCATCAGCACCACCACCATCAGCACCACCACCATCAGCACCACCACCACCATCAGCACCACCACCAGCATCACCACCCCCCCTACCCACCACCACCACCACCACCACCCCCCCTACCCACCACCACCACCACCCCCACCGCCGCCACCACCACCACCATCACCACCGTACCAGTGGCCCCGGCACCGAACGTGTCGTCGTTGTACTGGTCGATGTCTTCGTCGTCATCGGCCATCGCCTGGAGACCCCCCCCCACCACCTCCTCCTCCATCGCGGGGGGCTCCATCACCTTCAAGCACACAGATAAAGATCCCCCGGGTAGCCTCTAGCAGAATGCTGGGGCAAGTGCTGTCCATCGCAGATGTACACAGATAAAGATCCCCCGTGTAGCCTTCACGGAGTGCTGGGGCAAGTGCTGTCCATCGCAGATGTACACAGATAAAGAGCCCCCGGGTAGCCTCTAGCAGAATGCTGGGGCAAGTGCTGTCCATCGCAGATGTACACAGACAAAGATCCCCCGTATAGCCTCTAGCAGAATGCTGGGGCAAGTGCTGTCCATCGCAGATGTACACAGACAAAGATCCCCCGGATAGCCTCTAGTAGAATGCTGGGGCAAGTGCTGTTCAACACAGATGTACACAGACAAAGATGCCCCGTATAGCCTCTAGCAGAATGCTGGGGCAAGTGCTGTCCATCGCAGATGTACACAGACAAAGATCCCCCGGATAGCCTCTAGTAGAATGCTGGGGCAAGTGCTGTTCATCGCAGATGTACACAGACAAAGATCCCCCGCATAGCCTCTAGTAGAATGCTGGGGCAAGTGCTGTCCATCGCAGATGTACACAGACAAAGATCCCCCGGATAGCCTCTAGTAGAATGCTGGGGCAAGTGCTGTTCATCGCAGATGTACACAGACAAAGATCCCCCGCATAGCCTCTAGTAGAATGCTGGGGCAAGTGCTGTTCATCGCAGATGTACACAGACAAAGATCCCCCGGATAGCCTCTAGTAGAATGCTGGGGCAAGTGCTGTTCATCGCAGATGTACACAGACAAAGATCCCCCGCATAGCCTCTAGTAGAATGCTGGGGCAAGTGCTGTTCATCGCAGATGTACACAGACAAAGATCCCCCGGATAGCCTCTAGTAGAATGCTGGGGCAAGTGCTGTTCATCGCAGATGTACACAGACAAAGATCCCCCGGATAGCCTCTAGTAGAATGCTGGGGCAAGTGCTGTCCATCGCAGATGTACACAGACAAAGATCCCCCGGATAGCCTCTAGTAGAATGCTGGGGCAAGTGCTGTTCAACACAGATGTACACAGACAAAGAGCCCCCGGGTAGCCTCTAGCAGAATGCTGGGGCAAGTGCAGTCCACCACAAGCACACAGACAAAGAGCCCCCGTATAGACTCTAACAGAATGCTGGGGCAAGTGCTGTCCACAACAAACGCACACAGACAAAGATCCCCCGTATAGCCTCTAACAGAATGCTGGGGCAAGTGCTGTTCAACACAAGCACACAGACAAAGATCCCCGTATAGCCTCTAGCAGAATGCTGGGGCAAGTGCCGTCACTCAGCACGAAGACAAAGATCCCCCGTATAGCCTTCATGGAATGTTGGGGCAAGTGCTGTTCACAACACACGCACACAGACAAAGATCCGCCGTATAGCCTCTAGCAGAATGCTGGGGCAAGTGCTGTTCAACACACGCACACAGACAAAGATCCCCGTATAGCCTCTAGCAGAATGCTGGGGCAAGTGCTGCCCACAACACACGCACACAGACAAAGATCCCCCGTATAGCCTCTAGCAGAATGCTGGGGCAAGTGCTGTAGTCAGCGAGTGGCAGCTACACAGTGTGGCACGCTCAACCGCACGCTGCAAACACCAGGTTACCGATTCGAGGCCGAGGCGACCTAGGGGAGGCCCAGGACCGGTTCAGATAAATCTGTGGCGGGTTACGGTGATGATCACCACACAGAGGGACACGTGGGGTAGACACGCACACACAGGGTAGATACCATCACCAGTGTCAGTCTAGCAGTGGAGAGACCACGGTGATGATGATGACCACACAGAGGGACACGTGGGGTAGACACACACACACAGGGTAGAAACCATCACCACCAGTGTCAGTCTAGCAGTGGAGAGACCACGGTGATGATGATGATCACACAGAAGGTCACGTGGAGTAGACACGCACACAGGGTAGAGACCATCACCACTACCACAGTGTCCAGTCTAGCAGTGGAGAGACCACGGTGATGATGATGACCACACAGAGGGACACGTGGGGTAGACACACACACACAGCGTAGACACCATCACCAGTGTCCAGTCTAGCAGTAGCGAGACCACGGTGATGATGATGACCACACAGAGGGTCACGGGGGTAGACACACACACAGGGTAGAGACCATCACCACCACCAGTGTCAGTCTAGCAGTGGAGAGACCACGGTGATGATGATGCTAACACACAGAGGGACACGTGTAGACACACACACAGAGTAGAGACCATCACCACGACCACCACCACTACCCCAGTGTCCAGTCTAGCAGTGGATAGACCACGGTGGTGATGATGCTAACACACAGAGGGACACGTGTAGACACACACAGGGTAGAGACCATCACTACCACTACCACAGTGTCCAGTCTAGCAGTGGATAAAGCCCTACCGAGCGAGTCTCAGTGTCGCGGCCTAGCGAGCCAAGTCCCACCACTAACAACCACCAGCAAGGCCTAAGGCTTCGCGCTGCTGCTATAACAACAACAACCTCCTCGCCCCCTCGCCAACAACAAAACGCCGCTGCGGCCACACGCGCGCAGGGAGAGAGAGAGACAAAGACGGTCCGTGACGACGGCTGTGACGGGGAAGGGAAACTCACGGGACGCTCCCGTCCGAGCGTTAACATCGCCGCTATCGAAACGCCTCCTTCGTCCTACCTAGGCGAGCACCGCCATTTTAAAGTGGGGAGGGGGGGGGGTGCGTGGTGACGTCACCGCGTAAGCTCGCCCACCCCTCACGCACACGCTGCGTGGTGACGTCACGCACACGCTGCGTGGTGACGTCACCGCGTAAGCTCGCCCACCACCCCTCACGCACACCCTGCGTGGTGACGTCACGCACACGCTGCGTGGTGACGTCACCGCGTAGGCTCGCTCACCCCTCACGCACACCCTGTGTGGTGACGTCACCGCGTAAGCTCGCCCACCCCTCACGCACACGCTGCGTGGTGACGTCACGCACACCCTGCGTGGTGACGTCACCGCGTAGGCTCACTCACCCCTCACGCACACCCTGCGTGGTGACGTCACCGCGTAAGCTCGCCCACCCCTCACGCACACGCAACAACAACAGCAGCTGCAACAACAACAGCAGCTGCAACAACAACAACAGCAGCTGCAACAACAACAGCAGCTGCAACAACAACAGCAGCAGCAACAACAACAGCAGCAGCAACAACAACAGCAGCTGCAACAACAACAGCAGCTGCAACAACAACAGCAGCAGCAACAACAACAGCAGCTGCAACAACAACAGCAGCTGCAACAACAACAGCAGCTGCAACAACAACAGCAGCTGCAACAACAACAGCAGCTGCAACAACAACAGCAGCTGCAACAACAACAGCAGCTGCAACAACAACAGCAGCTGCAACAACAACAGCAGCAGCAACAACAACAGCAGCTGCAACAACAACAGCAGCTGCAACAACAACAGCAGCAAGATGGCGGCGGCGTGTGCGGCCGTGTGTGCGTTGTGCTGCATGGGTGTGGGCTGTGCGTGAGAGTGGGTGAGGGTGAGCTGCGTGTGAGTGAGCTGTGTGTGTGTTTAAATTTAGTGTTTTAAAGATGTCAATTCACCTGCTGTGTATCTTACTACTGTCCCTCCCGGCCATATCTAGTGCCACACTCAACTCTACAAACGGCTACCCGCGTTACTTCGCGTCAATACTTATTGCTAAATTTGCCACTACACCTGCTAAAGAAACAACTTATAGACACTTCTACACTCCATCATTGTATCCTTTTAAACCCTATCTTTGTCCCATTACTTCACCAGCACTCCTTCCAAACTTCATTCTGCTCTTAAAAATAACACCATCTGTGAGCTGCTGCTATTCGTCCAAGGTTCGTCGCTCTTCATCCTTTCACAGAAAATACCTGTGCAAACTATTAATTCTACTTTTCTTATTTCTGGGTGGTATTGAGCTTCATCCTGGCCCAAATGTAAAGAACTCATATAATTCTGTAGATTTTTCTGGCAGAAAAGGTGTTGGTGTTCTACATGTCAACATCAGAGGGCTTTTGATTAAATTAAGTCAACTAAAACTAGAAGTAGCAAATCTTGACCCGGACATATTTTGCCTAACAGAAACATTTCTCACTCCTGCCGTCAATGACTTGCAGATTACGATTGACAACTACAACCTTTTTCGGCTTGACCGAGGATCTAAAGGAGGTGGAATTGCCATCTATGTTCGTAATACTATTGCATGTTCACCAGCTCACTCCTTGTTTAAAAAATGTTGCTTTGAAGGTCTGGCTCTCAGAATAACTCTCCCTAATAATCAACACATATTGGTAGTGTGCTGCTATAGACCGCCTAGTGGTAAGGATGTTGAAGCTGCATCTGCACTGAGAGAGCTTCTTGGGGGCCTCCCTAAAGGTGAAATAGTTTTAGTGGGTGATCTAAATTGGAATTGGCTAAACCCGCCGGCCGTGGCCACAAATTTTGCAGATGAATTTAACCTGTTTCAATTAATAAATGTCCCCACAAGACCCAACCTAAAAAATCCGGGACAGTCATCTCTGCTTGACGTCCTATTGACAAATGCCCCTCACAATTTCGCACTGACTGGTGTTCTAGGTAATAACCTTAGTGATCACTCCTTCATTTTTGGGGTGAGATCATCAGCCAGACACAAAGCCCCCCCTAAATTGGTTGAGAAGCACTCCATGAGACACTTCAGCATACAGGCATTTACTAATGATGTGCTTCACTCGGATATTGACAAGGTCTGTGATATTCCAAACCTGACTACGGCTTGGGAGACCTTCAGGTACACGTTTCTACAAATTCTTAACAAACATGCTCCGTTGGTTAAATTTAAAACTAAAGGCAATCGTCCACCATGGTTTGATCCTTTGATTACAAAACTCATGAAAACTAGAGACAAGGCTTGGGCATGTGCTCAGAAAAGTAATTTGGTTAATGACTGGCTAGAATACAGGATTTTAAGGAATAGATGCGTCAAAAAAATACAGCATGCAAAAAATGACTACTTCTCTTCTACTCTCCTTGAATCTCATGGAAATGCCAGGATTTTCTGGAAAACAATCAAATGTATCAAAAAGGCATCCAAAACAGATCATCTGCCCGTTCAGCTTAACCGAAATGGGGAATATTTTTCAGATCCCCAAAAAATAGTTGACAATTTTAACCTTCATTTTTCTGAAGCTGGTACCCTATTTGATAATCTATTGGGAGTCACCCCTGCTCATGCAAATTCCTACACCCCTATCCAAACATTAAGTGAATTTAGTTTTCAGCCAATCCACGAAAGTAATGTTCTGAAACAACTGTCCTTCCTCAAAGGGTCCTCCTCTACCGGAGCAGATAGTATTCCCGTCTTTGCTCTACTAAGTGTTGGTCACCTAATATACAAACCTATAGCCCATATTTTCAACCTGTCCATCAAAGAAGCATCAGTTCCTCTAGAATGGAAACATTCCTATGTTCGTCCACTTCACAAAGGGGGCCCTAAAGATGATCCAAATAACTACCGACCTATCTCAATTTTGTCCCCGTTGATGAAAATTTTTGAAAAATTATTGAACTACCAAATTATCAGTTTCCTGTCCGCCAACAATCTATTACATCTAAAACAATCTGGGTTCCGAAAAAAATACAGCACCACATCTGCTGCATTAGACTCTATGAATCACATTTACAGTAGCCTTGATAATAAGCAGTACTGCGCCTGTCTTTTTCTTGACTTGTCCAAAGCTTTTGATACAGTAGACCACAACATCCTGCTTAGTAAAATAAGTTGCCTCGGTTTTTCCGAAAACACAGTAAAATGGTTAAAAAATTACCTCTTTTCTCGCACCCAAACTGTATTCACAGATGGTTGGAGGTCAAACAGTGTTAAGATAACAAAAGGGGTTCCACAGGGTTCCATTCTCGGCCCCCTCTTGTTCTCTCTTTATGTAAATGACTTGGGCACTGAACTGGATTATTCCAGGGTAAATCTTTTTGCAGATGACACGGTACTAATTACTGCTGGCCGCTCTCCGGATGACGTGATTGCTAAGCTCCAGAGTGATTTCAACAAACTACAACATCAGCTAGTTGCTCTTAAACTAGTCCTAAATCCTGCCAAAACCAAGGTGCTATGCTTCTCACCAGGACTAAAGCGGGAAGTTATTTTCCCCAAATTACATTCCTTAAATAATGATCAAATAGAGCAAGTTAAGATCTATAAGTATCTTGGGATCATCCTGGATTCAAAACTGAATTTTGAAGATCACATTGATTATATTGGGAAAAAGACAAAAATTAAAATTGGTTTTCTATATCGACACAAGCACTGCTTCCCCCCTATGTTCCGTTTGGAATTGATTAAAGCTACCATACTGCCTCTACTTGATTACTGTGACATTGTTTATAAATCAGCCCCAAGTACTGTACTGAAGAAGCTTGACTCAATGTATCACTCGGCCTTAAGATTTGCATTGAACTGCCCATATAGGACTCACCACTGTGACCTCTACATTGGGTCAAACTTAACATCTCTGAATGTTCGACGGCTTGTGCACCAGATCTTATTTATTCATGATGTACTTGCAAAAGAATCTGCAGATTACCTGCTGGATCTCATCTCTGTTTCAAAGAACAAATTTGACCTAAGGTCTACACTCATTTACCAGCTTAATATTCCCTATTGCCGTACATATACTGGAGGAAGGGCCTTTGCTATTGATGCCCCCAGGGTCTGGAATGCTGTTGCCAATAAATTGAAACTTGAGTCACTACCTATGAGATCTTCACTCAAAACTGCTCTAGAGGAGTTGTACACCCCTAGCTGCCAGTGCTATTCAGTGACCTAAAATAAAATGTTTCGCTCCGGATGATCGCTACAAAGTATGACCTGTGTTTTGATTTAGTGTGCTGATCTTAGAGGTGGAGTGACTCATGCAGCCAGCTATGGCTGCAGGGTTTTGGTAGTACATGTTGTTTATGCCATTTATTGTGAAAATTCTGTCACAGTTCCTATGATTGCTTTTTCATTGCTTTCATGGCTTTATTTTGGTGATTTCGAAAAGTGTATTGGTTTAGCCATGTTTGTGTTGTTGTAGTACAGAGTTAGACTGATGGCCTTAATCTAAGCTGTCTTGTGGTTGTTGTTGTTGTTGTTGTTTGACTTGCATCCCACTGGGATTTTTGCACACAGCGTTGGTGTGCGGTGTTTCTTTCTGCAATATTTTGCTGTCTTTTCTTGGATTTTCTGTTTGCACTTAGTCACATATTCACTTTAAGATGTTTTTTTGTTCATGTTTTTGTTTTTTGTTTGTTGCGGTTGCACCCGATTCAAGAGCTGAATGGCTCACAGGGCTATACCTAATAAATGAACTTGAACTTGAACACGCTGCGTGGTGACGTCATGCACACGCTGCGTGGTGACGTCACGCTAACATCGCCGCTGTCACCCTGCGTGGTGACGTCACGCACACACTGCGTGGTGACGTCACCGCACGCCTTCCCCCCCCACCGCATCACCACAAACACCCTGCGTGGTGACGTCACGCACCTCCTGCGTGATTACGTCACCGCGTAGGCTCGCCGCGTGGTTGACGACTTGCGTGGTGACGTCACCGCGCCAAGGTCCCGCCCCACACGCACTGCGTTGTGACGTCACAGCGTAGGAACCTCCAACACCAACAACCGCCATTCGCCACTCAGCGGCGGTGACGTCACCACGACGCTTGTGCCAGGCCATGTGCACCTTGAGGCTGCCACGTGAAGTGTCGAACGCCCGCTGGCAGGAGGTCACGGGGCAGACCCAGCAGGTGCCATGGGTTGACTGCTGTGCCAGGCTAGGTGCATGAGGAGGAGGTCACGGGGCAGACCCAGCAGGTGCCATGGGTTGACTGCTGTGCCAGGCTAGGTGCATGAGGAGGAGGTCACGTGACAGACCCAGCAGGTGCCATGGGTTGTACTGCTGTGCCAGGCTAGGTGCATGAGGAGGAGGTCACGTGGCAGACCCAGCAGGTGCCATGGGTTGTACTGCTGTGCCAGGCTAGGTGCATGAGGAGGAGGTCACGTGGCAGACCCAGCAGGTGCCATGGGTTGACTGCTGTGCCAGGCTAGGTGCATGAGGAGGAGGTCACGGGGCAGACCCAGCAGGTGCCATGGGTTGTACTGCTGTGCCAGGCTAGGTGCATGAGGAGGAGGTCACGGGGCAGACCCAGCAGGTGCCATGGGTTGTACTGCTGTGCCAGGCTAGGTGCATGAGGAGGAGGTCACGGGGCAGACCCAGCAGGTGCCATGGGTTGTACTGCTGTGCCAGGCTAGGTGCATGAGGAGGAGGTCACGGGGCAGACCCAGCAGGTGCCATGGGTTGACTGCTGTGCCAGGCTAGGTGCATGAGGAGGAGGTCACGGGGCAGACCCAGCAGGTGCCATGGGTTGACTGCTGTGCCAGGCTAGGTGCATGAGGAGGAGGTCACGTGACAGACCCAGCAGGTGCCATGGGTTGTACTGCTGTGCCAGGCTAGGTGCATGAGGAGGAGGTCACGTGGCAGACCCAGCAGGTGCCATGGGTTGTACTGCTGTGCCAGGCTAGGTGCATGAGGAGGAGGTCACGTGGCAGACCCAGCAGGTGCCATGGGTTGACTGCTGTGCCAGGCTAGGTGCATGAGGAGGAGGTCACGGGGCAGACCCAGCAGGTGCCATGGGTTGTACTGCTGTGCCAGGCTAGGTGCATGAGGAGGAGGTCACGGGGCAGACCCAGCAGGTGCCATGGGTTGTACTGCTGTGCCAGGCTAGGTGCATGAGGAGGAGGTCACGGGGCAGACCCAGCAGGTGCCATGGGTTGTACTGCTGTGCCAGGCTAGGTGCATGAGGAGGAGGTCACGGGGCAGACCCAGCAGGTGCCACGGGTCGACTGACTGAGATGACCGAGATGACTGGCTGATGCACCACCTGTGCCCCCTACTGTGCCAACTTGCTGTGCTTTAGCCACCCGGCGCTCCGCTCGTTGTTGTGAGCGTCGCTCCTCCGCCCTCCGTTGTTGTTGGAGGGCGACTGCCTCCAACTGCCCAGTAGCGTCCTTCACGAGCCTCCTCCACAGAGGCCGATCTTGACACCGCTGGTACCGGTCATCGGCAAGTCCACTCAGCTCCACGTCCTCCTGTACCGCGTCACTCCATCTCTTCTCTAGCCCGTGCCGCGCCCGTTTAGCCCCCTCGATCCGGCCGAACAAAAGCTGTTTAGGCATGCGGTGGCTGGGCATGCGGGCTACATGACCCAGCCAACGCAGCCTTGCCTGTCGGAGGAGCTCACCGATGGGACTTTGTCCAAATCATTACAAGATTTGTGAGCTCCTCACACAATCCAGCCTGGTTAAACCCAGGATGGATCGTAGGCAGGGCAGCCTAAATGTTTCTAACCCGGTGAAGATGTTCCATTAGGGGGGTCCACGTGTCGCAAGCGTAGAGAAGGGAGGGAATGACCGTGGGCGAGAAGACCTGAAGCTTCGTGCGGAGCGACAGACCAGGTAGCTTCCACACAGCGTTACGCAACCGATGAAAAGATAATGCCGCTTGACTGAGGCACTCCAGCCTCAAATATCCCCACTTTGTCCCGTTGTTCCATCACTACGTAGTCCAGCAGATGTTCTTGCTTGGACCCGGCATGCATCCATGATGTTGTGTGGATGCGCCGATGCCGGAACTGTGTTGGTAATTACAAGCCCATGGGCTGCACAAAAATCTAGCAGCCTCCTACCGTTGTTATTGAGCTGATGTGGCCCATGCCTTCCAATTACTCCAGACCAGGTGCCAGCATCATGACCAACTCGGGCATTGAAGTCACCCAACAAGATGACTCTGTCCCGAGTGGCCACTTTAGCCAGCACCTGTGACAGGAGGTCATAGAAGGCGTCCGACTCATCGGCCTTGCCTGCATCCCTTCACGGATGTTCATCTTCAGAGGGGGCATAAGTAACCACGACCACCACTCCTCGCCTCCAGTTGATGGGAAGGCGAGCCCAAAGTAGCCTGGGGCTTACAGCTTCCCACACCTCACCGCCACGCTCCCACGCCCCCTTCATTCTTTTGTTCAGAAGAAGAGCCACTCCCTGTTTGTTTGGCAGTCTCCTGCCCCGAGAAGAGGACTGTCCACCCCTCATGGTGGCAGGAGCCAGAACCGGTCCACCGGACCTCCTGAATACCACAGAGATCCAGAGGGTACCGGTCCAGCTCCCGACAGAGGAGTGGCAGCCTCTCCTCCGCAGTGAGCGTTCAAACATTCCACGTGGCCACCCGCAGTCGTTTTTTGTTGTTTCTGGAGGAGCCCCGCGGGTAAAGATTCAGTCTCCTGGCTCCGCCAAATGGGTTTTGGCCAGGAGACGCCTGTTCCCCCGGGGCCTCCGACACGAGCTTATTAATAAAATGTTTCAGTCGTGGTAATTAATTGAAGGTGGAGGGGTTACCAGCCCCTCGCACCCGTCCAGAGCCCCCATTTGGCCGGTGTGGTGGTACAAACGCCATGAGGGAAAGGTCAATCTACACTGGCCCTCCCCCCAAGGCACTGCCGACCACAGCGTTGCCGTCCGGTACGAACGAGGTAGGGAGTTGTTTTTGCCCGACTCACCCACACACACTCACTCATTCACCCACTCATCTACCCACACACCCACTCACTCATTCACCCACTCATCTACCCACACACCCACTCACTCATTCACCCACTCATCCACCCACACACCCACTCACTCATTCACCCACTCATCCACCCACACACCCACTCACTCATTCACCCACTCATCCACCCACACACCCACTCACTCATTCACCCACTCATCCACCCACACACCCACTCACTCATTCACCCACTCATCCACCCACACACCCACTCACTCATTCACCCACTCATCCACCCACACACCCACTCACTCATTCACCCACTCATCCACCCACACACCCACTCACTTATTCACCCACTCATCCACCCACACACACACTCACTCATTCACCCACTCATCTACCCACACACCCACTCACTCATTCACCCACTCACCCACCCACACACCCACTCACTCATTCACCCACTCACCCACCCATACACCCACTCACTCATTCACCCACACATCCACCCACACACCCACTCACTCATTCACCCACTCATCCACCCACACACCCACTCACTCATTCACCCACTCATCCACCCACACACCCACTCACTCATTCACCCACTCATCCACCCACACACCCACTCACTCATTCACCCACTCATCCACCCACACACCCACTCACTCATTCACCCACTCATCCACCCACACACCCACTCACTCGTTCACCCACTCATCCACCCACACACCCACTCACTCATTCACCCACTCATCCACCCACACACCCACTCACTCATTCACCCACTCATCTACCCACACACCCACTCACTCATTCACCCACTCACCCAACCACTCACTCACCCACCAACCCACCCACCTATTCACCCACTCACCCACCAACCCACCCACCCACTCACCCATCCACACACCCACCCATTCACTCACCCACTCACTCACCCATTCAATCATTCACGCACTCGCCCACACACTCACTCATTCACCCACACATCTACCCACACACCCACTCACTCATTCATCCACTCACCCACCAACCCACCCACCAACCCACCCACTCATCCACCCACACACCCACTCACTCCTTCACCCACTCATCCACCCACACACCCACTCACTCATTCACCCACTCATCCACCCACACACCCACTCACTCGTTCACCCACTCATCCACCCACACACCCACTCACTCATTCACCCACTCATCCACCCACACACCCACTCACTCATTCACCCACTCATCCACCCACACACCCACTCACTCATTCACCCACTCATCCACCCACACACCCACTCACTCATTCACCCACTCATCCACCCACACACCCACTCACTCATTCACCCACTCATCCACCCACACACCCACTCACTCATTCACCCACTCATCCACCCACACACCCACTCACTCATTCACCCACTCATCCACCCACACACCCACCTATTCACCCACTCACCCACCAACCCACCCACCCACTCACCCATCCACACACCCACCCATTCACTCACCCACTCACTCACCCATTCAATCATTCACTCACTCGCCCACACACTCACTCATTCACCCACTCATCCACCCACACACCCACTCACTCATTCACCCACTCATCCACCCACACACCCACTCACTCGTTCACCCACTCATCCACCCATACACCCACTCACTCGTTCACCCACTCATCCACCCACACACCCACTCACTCATTCACCCACTCATCCACCCACACACCCACTCACTCATTCACCCACTCATCCACCCACACACCCACTCACTCATTCACCCACTCATCCACCCACACACCCACTCACTCATTCACCCACTCATCCACCCACACACCCACTCACTCATTCACCCACTCATCCACCCACACACCCACTCACTCGTTCACCCACTCATCCACCCACACACCCACTCACTCGTTCACCCACTCATCCACCCACACACCCACTCACTCATTCACCCACTCATCCACCCACACACCCACTCACTCATTCACCCACTCATCCACCCACACACCCACTCACTCGTTCACCCACTCATCCACCCACACACCCACTCACTCATTCACCCACTCATCCACCCACACACCCACTCACTCATTCACCCACTCACCCAACCACTCACTCACCCACCAACCCACCCACCTATTCACCCACTCACCCACCAACCCACCCACCCACTCACCCATCCACACACCCACCCATTCACTCACCCACTCACTCACCCATTCAATCATTCACTCACTCGCCCACACACTCACTCATTCACCCACTCATCTACCCACACACCCACTCACTCATTCACCCACTCATCCACCCACACACCCACTCACTCGTTCACCCACTCATCCACCCACACACCCACTCACTCGTTCACCCACTCATCCACCCACACACCCACTCACTCATTCACCCACTCATCCACCCACACACCCACTCACTCATTCACCCACTCACCCAACCACTCACTCACCCACCAACCCACCCACCTATTCACCCACTCACCCACCAACCCACCCACCCACTCACCCATCCACACACCCACCCATTCACTCACCCACTCACTCACCCATTCAATCATTCACTCACTCGCCCACACACTCACTCATTCACCCACTCATCTACCCACACACCCACTCACTCGTTCACCCACTCATCCACCCACACACCCACTCACTCATTCACCCACTCATCCACCCACACACCCACTCACTCATTCACCCACTCATCCACCCACACACCCACTCACTCGTTCACCCACTCATCCACCCACACACCCACCTATTCACCCACTCACCCACCAACCCACCCACCCACTCACCCATCCACACACCCACCCATTCACTCACCCACTCACTCACCCATTCAATCATTCACTCACTCGCCCACACACTCACTCATTCACCCACTCATCTACCCACACACCCACTCACTCGTTCACCCACTCATCCACCCACACACCCACTCACTCATTCACCCACTCATCCACCCACACACCCACTCACTCATTCACCCACTCACCCACCAACCCACCCACTCATCCACCCACACACCCACTCACTCATTCACCCACTCATCCACCCACACACCCACTCACTCGTTCACCCACTCATCCACCCACACACCCACTCACTCATTCACCCACTCATCCACCCACACACCCACTCACTCATTCACCCACTCATCCACCCACACACCCACTCACTCGTTCACCCACTCATCCACCCACACACCCACTCACTCATTCACCCACTCATCCACCCACACACCCACTCACTCATTCACCCACTCATCCACCCACACACCCACTCACTCATTCACCCACTCATCCACCCACACACCCACTCACTCGTTCACCCACTCATCCACCCATACACCCACTCACTCGTTCACCCACTCATCCACCCACACACCCACTCACTCATTCACCCACTCACCAAACCACTCACTCACCCACCAACCCACCCACCTATTCACCCACTCACCCACCAACCCACCCACCCACTCACCCATCCACACACCCACCCATTCACTCACCCACTCACTCACCCATTCAATCATTCACTCACTCGCCCACACACTCACTCATTCACCCACTCATCCACCCACACACCCACTCACTCGTTCACCCACTCATCCACCCACACACCCACTCACTCATTCACCCACTCATCCACCCACACACCCACTCAGTCATTCACCCACTCATCCACCCACACACCCACTCACTCGTTCACCCACTCATCCACCCACACACCCACCTATTCACCCACTCACCCACCAACCCACCCACCCACTCACCCATCCACACACCCACCCATTCACTCACCCACTCACTCACCCATTCAATCATTCACTCACTCGCCCACCCACTCACTCATTCACCCACTCATCCACCCACACACCCACTCACTCATTCACCCACTCACCCACCCACACACCCACTCACTCATTCACCCACTCACCCAACCACTCACTCACCCACCAACCCACCCACCTATTCACCCACTCACCCACCAACCCACCCACCCACTCACCCATCCACACACCCACCCATTCACTCACCCACTCACTCACCCATTCAATCATTCACTCACTCGCCCACACACTCACTCATTCACCCACTCATCTACCCACACACCCACTCACTCATTCACCCACTCATCCACCCACACACCCACTCACTCGTTCACCCACTCATCCACCCACACACCCACTCACTCGTTCACCCACTCATCCACCCACACACCCACTCACTCATTCACCCACTCATCCACCCACACACCCACTCACTCATTCACCCACTCACCCAACCACTCACTCACCCACCAACCCACCCACCTATTCACCCACTCACCCACCAACCCACCCACCCACTCACCCATCCACACACCCACCCATTCACTCACCCACTCACTCACCCATTCAATCATTCACTCACTCGCCCACACACTCACTCATTCACCCACACATCTACCCACACACCCACTCACTCATTCATCCACTCACCCACCAACCCACCCACCAACCCACCCACTCATCCACCCACACACCCACTCACTCCTTCACCCACTCATCCACCCACACACCCACTCACTCATTCACCCACTCATCCACCCACACACCCACTCACTCGTTCACCCACTCATCCACCCACACACCCACTCACTCATTCACCCACTCATCCACCCACACACCCACTCACTCATTCACCCACTCACTCGTTCACCCACTCATCCACCCACACACCCACTCACTCGTTCACCCACTCACTCGTTCACCCACTCATCCACCCACACACCCACTCACTCGTTCACCCACTCATCCACCCACACACCCACTCACTCGTTCACCCACTCATCCACCCACACACCCACTCACTCATTCACCCACTCATCCACCCACACACCCACTCACTCATTCACCCACTCATCCACCCACACACCCACTCACTCATTCACCCACTCATCCACCCACACACCCACTCACTCGTTCACCCACTCATCCACCCACACACCCACTCACTCATTCACCCACTCATCCACCCACACACCCACTCACTCATTCACCCACTCATCCACCCACACACCCACCTATTCACCCACTCACCCACCAACCCACCCACCCACTCACCCATCCACACACCCACCCATTCACTCACCCACTCACTCACCCATTCAATCATTCACTCACTCGCCCACACACTCACTCATTCACCCACTCATCCACCCACACACCCACTCACTAATTCACCCACTCATCCACCCACACACCCACTCACACATTCACCCACTCATCCACCCACACACCCACTCACTCGTTCACCCACTCATCCACCCACACACCCACTCACTCGTTCACCCACTCATCCACCCACACACCCACTCACTCATTCACCCACTCATCCACCCACACACCCACTCACTCATTCATCCACTCACCCACCAACCCACTCACCAACCCACCCACCAACCCACCCACCCATTCACTCACTCACCCACTCACTCAATCACTCATTCACCCACTCACCCACCAACCCACCCACCCACTAACTCACCCACCCACACACCCACTCACTCAACCACCCACACACCCACTCACTTATTCATCCACTCACCCAACCACTCACTCACCCACCAACCCATTCACTCACTCACCCACTCACTCAATCACTCATTCACCCACTCACCCACCAACCCACCCACCCACTAACTCACCCACCCACACACCCACTCACTCAACCACCCACACACCCACACACTTATTCATCCACTCACCCAACCACTCACTCACCCACCAACCCATTCACTCACTCACCCACTCACTCAATCACTCATTCACCCACTCACCCACCAACCCACCCACCCATTCACTCACCCACTAACTCACCCATCCCCCCACACCCACTCACTCATTCACCCACTGACCCACCAACCCACCCACCCACTCACTCACTCATTCACCCACCCACACACCCACTCACACACCCACTCACCCACCCACTCATTCACTCACTCACCCACCAACCCACACACCCATTCACTCACTCACCCACACACCCACTCACTCACCCATTCAATCACCCACTCACTCACTCATTCACCCACTCACTCACCAACCCACTCACTCATTCACCCACCCACACACACCCATTCACTCACTCACCCACCCACCCACACACTCACCCACTCACCGACTCACCTATCCACCCACTCACCCACCCACCCACTCACCCACTCACACACTCACCTATCCACCCACTCACCAACCCACTCACTCACCCACCCACTCACCCACCCACCCACCCACTCACTCACTCACTCACTCACCCACCCACTCACTCACCCACCCACCCACCCACTCACCCACCCACTCACTCACTCACCCACTCACCCACCCACCCACTCACTCACCCACCCACCCACCCACTCACCCACCCACCCACCCACCCACCCACTCACTCACTCACCCACCCACCCACCCACTCACCCACCCACTCACCCACCCACTCACCCACCCACCCACCCACTCACCCACCCACTCACCCACCCACCCACTCACCCACCCACCCACTCACTCACCCACTCACCCACTCACCTATCCACCCACTCACCCACCCACCCACCCACACACTCACTCACTCACTCACCTACCCACCCACCCACCCACGTCCCATGTGAGTAACCACCCACGCACCTCACATGATCCTGCACGTACACTACAATGCGACGTTTCGTCCCATAGCCCTTCAGCAGGAGCAGCAGCAGCAACAGCCCCCTTTATCAAGACACATCCAGAGACGAGAGAGCGATCTCTACAACCTTGGCCGAGAAATTTATTGATCGCAACCAGCCCTCCTAGACCCCCAGCGCAGATTTGGCACCGCTATGAGCCATGCAAACACACTCGTCACTATGTATAAGCTCACAGTTTATATTTATATATAATAATCATCTGTGTGTGTGTGTACAATCCGTTTTTCAATATATAATGTGTGTTTCGACTCTCATCGCGATATTTTACAACACAGCCCCATCACCATCATCATTACCACCATCACCACCATCACCAACATCATCAAACAAAGACAAAGATCCCCCGTGTAGCCTCGTCTCCCGTAGCCAAACGCTGCGGTGACCTACAGTGAAGGTTGGCACACTGCACGTTGCCATCGGCCGTGTGTGTGGAACAGATGGGGATTAGTCCACACTCTGTGTGTGTGTGTGTGGAACAGATGGGGATTAATCCACACTATCTGTGTGTGTGTGTGTGGAACAGATGGGGATTAGTCCACACTGTGTGTGTATCATCATTCCAGTCTTCAAGTAAGGCGACTCTGGCCATCCTGAACCCCACCCACACAGCCATCGTGAACCCCACCCACCCACCCACACGGCCATCGTGAACCCCACCCACCCACACGGCCACCGTGAACCCCACCCACACAGCCACCCACCCACCCACACGGCCATCGTGAACCCCACCCACCCACACGGCCACCGTGAACCCCACCCACACAGCCACCCACCCACACACACGGCCATCGTGAACCCCACCCACCCACCCACACGGCCATCGTGAACCCCACCCACCCACACGGCCACCGTGAACCCCACCCACACAGCCACCCACCCACCCACACGGCCATCGTGAACCCCACCCACCCACACGGCCATCGTGAACCCCACCCACCCACACGGCCACCGTGAACCCCACCCACACAGCCACCCACCCACACACACGGCCATCGTGAACCCCACCCACCCACACGGCCATCGTGAACCCCACCCACCCACACGGCCATCGTGAACCCCACCCACCCACACGGCCATCGTGAACCCCACCCACCCACACGGCCATCGTGAACCCCACCCACCCACCCACACGGCCACCGTGAACCCCACCCACCCACACGGCCATCGTGAACCCCACCCACCCACACGGCCATCGTGAACCCCACCCACCCACCCACACGGCCATCGTGAACCCCACCCACCCACACGGCCACCGTGAACCCCACCCACCCACCCACACGGCCATCGTGAACCCCACCCACCCACACGGCCACCGTGAACCCCACCCACCCACCCACACGGCCATCGTGAACCCCACCCACCCACCCACACGGCCACCGTGAACCCCACCCACCCACCCACACGGCCACCGTGAACCCCACCCACCCACCCACACGGCCACCGTGAACCCCACCCACCCACCCACACGGCCATCGTGAACTCCACCCACCCACCCACACGGCCACCGTGAACCCCACCCACCCACACGGCCATCGTGAACCCCACCCACCCACACGGCCATCGTGAACCCCACCCACCCACCCACACGGCCACCGTGAACCCCACCCACCCACACGGCCACCGTGAACCCCACCCACCCACCACACCTCACCCACCCCACCCACCCCACCCACCCACACGGCCATCGTGAACCCCACCCACCCACACGGCCACCGTGAACCCCACCCACCCACACGGCCATCGTGAACCCCACCCACCCACCCACACGGCCACCGTGAACCCCACCCACCCACACGGCCACCGTGAACCCCACCCACCCACACGGCCACCGTGAACCCCACCCACCCACCCCACCTCACCCACCCCACCCACCCCACCCACCCACACGGCCATCGTGAACCCCACCCCACCTCACCCACCCCACCCACCCACACGGCCATCGTGAACCCCACCCACCCACACGGCCATCGTGAACCCCACCCACCCCACCTCACCCACCCCACCCACCCCACCCACCCACACGGCCGTCGTGAACCCCACCCACCCCCACCCCACCCACCCACACGGCCATCGTGAACCCCACCCACCCCACCTCACCCACCCCACCCACCCCACCCACCCACACGGCCATCGTGAACCCCACCCACCCCACCTCACCCACCCCACCCACCCCACCCACCCACACGGCCGTCGTGAACCCCACCCACCACAACTCACCCACCCCACCCACCCCACCCACCCACACGGCCGTCGTGAACCCCACCACCCCCACCCACCCCACCCACCCCACCCCACCCACCCGACCCACCCCTCAGCTCTTCTTGAAGATTGCCGCAAGCAAGGTCTTCCCCTCGGCGTGCAGAATCTCGTGCAGTGCCGGCGATGACGCCGGCGATGTCGGTGGGGGGGCCCCCCCCGCCCCCCCTACCCCCCCTGCCCCCCCCCACAGGGAGGAGAGGACCCCCAGCTGCTGCAGCGCTCCTGGGGGGCTCCTGGCGGCGGTGGGGGGGGGGGGCGGTGGTGCCGCGCCTGTGTTTCTCTTTGAGCTGTTGGCTGATCACCGTGTGCATGTCGTCCTGCGGAGGGGGGTGGGCACGGAACGACGGACACCGGGGCGGAGGGGCGGGGGGGGGCAAAGGGGGGCACGGTGAGTGGCGGTGGCGGTGGTGGTGGGACTATTAGGAATGGGGGCGTTCGTAAGTGACGTCACGAAAAGTCAGACCTCCTAGTAAAATATGACGTCACTAAGCTCTGCATTTATTAAGGAGGGAAATAATAAAATAATAGAAATATTAAACAATAAAATTCCATGATAATTGTTTTTTTTTTACCCTTCTATCTGGCAACAAAACTGACACCTTTTTTTAAAAATCCCTTATATTAAGTTCACTCGCTCGCTCGCTTGCTTGCGCGCTTACGACCGTGCAAATCTTTCGGTCCTTTTTTAAACCCACTTCCCGTGATCCAATCGAGCTGACGTTTTGCACACAGACTCGTTGTGCGTGGCAATTGATTTTCGTGGAAAAAAAATTCGATAACTTTACACTTTTTAGGGAATTTTTTTTTATATTTAATGACCAATTGCTTAATGGTGGCAGGCAATCATCTGACCCATAGGTGGCAGCCATCTCAAGCCAGAGGACGAGAGGACTCTAGCCGCCACGCATATAAAGGATTTAGAGTGAAAAACTTTGTTTTTACGGGTTAAGTTTTTAAATCCTTTATATTAAGTTCGCTTGCTTGCTTAGGACCGTGCAAATCTTTCGGTCGTTTTTTAAACCCACTTCCCGTGATCCAATCGAGCTGACATTTCGCACACAGAACTCGTTGTGCGTGACAATTTATTTTCGTGAAAATGTTTGTTCCAAAATGTTACACTTTTTAGGAAAAAATAAATTATATTTAATTACCAATCGCTTAATGGTGGCAGGCAATCATCTGACCCATAGGTGGCAGCCATCTCAAGCCAGAGGACGAGAGGACTCTAGCCGCCACGCATATAAAGGATTTATAGTGAAAAACTTTGTTTTTACGGGTTAATTTTTTTACAAGGAGTCATGTTTGCATAGACCACGATACCTGCAGTCATAATGCAAACCAAAAACATAACTCTGTATGCACTGTCCTTGAAGTTGATGTGTAACCACTACGCTACCGCTCCCCACACACACACACACAGGTGTACACACACACAGGTGTACACACACACAGGTACACACACACACAGGTACACACACACACACAGGTGTACACACACACAGGTACACACACACACAGGTACACACACACACACAGGTACACACACACACACAGGTGTACACACACACAGGTGTACACACACACAGGTGTACACACACACACAGGTACACACACACAGGTACACACACACACACACAGGTACACACACACACACAGGTACACACACACACACAGGTACACACACACACACACACACAGGTACACACACACACAGGTACACACAGGTACACACACACACACAGGTGTACACACACACACACACACACAGGTACACACACACACACAGGTACACACACACAGGTACACACACACACACACAGGTACACACACACACAGGTACACACACACACACACAGGTGTACACACACACACAGGTGTACACACACACACAGGTACACACACACAGGTACACACACACACACACAGGTGGACAGACACACACAGGTACACACAGGTACACACACACACACACACAGGTACACACACACACAGGTGTACACACACACACAGGTACACACACACACACAGGTACACACACACACACAGGTACACACACACACAGGTACACACACACACACAGTTACACACACACACAGGTACACACACACACACAGGTACACACACACACACAGGTACACACACACACACAGGTACACACACACACACAGGTACACACAGGTACACACACACACACAGTTACACACACACACAGGTACACACACACACAGGTACACACACACATAGGTACACACACACAGGTACACACACACAGGTACACACACACACACAGGTACACACACACACAGGTACACACACACACAGGTACACACACAGGTGTACACACACACACAGTTACACACACACAGGTACACACACAGTTACACACACACACACAGGTACACACACAGTTACACACACACAGGTACACACACACTTACACACACAGGTACAAACACACAGGTACACTGGCACACACACACTTACACACACAGGTTCACACACAGTTACACACACACACAGGTACACACACACAGGTACACACACACAGGTACACACACACACAGGTACACACACACAGGTACACACACACAGGTACACACACACAGGTACACACACACAGGTACACAGGCACACTAACAGGTACACACACACACAGTTACACACACACACAGGTACACACACACACACAGGTACACACACACACACAGGTACACACAGGTACACACACACAGGTGTGCACACACACAGGTGTGCACACACACACAGGTACGCACACACATACAGGTACACACACACACAGGTACACACACAGGTGTACACACACACACACAGGTACACACACACACAGGTACACACACACACAGGTACACACACACAGGTACACACACACAGGTACACACACACACACAGGTACACACACACAGGTACACACACACCGGTACACACACACACACAGGTACACACACACACACAGGTACACACACACAGGTACACACACACAGGTACACACACACACAGGTACACACACACACAGGTACACACACACACACAGGTACACACACACAGGTACACACACACACACAGGTACACACACACACAGGTACACACACACACAGGTACACACACACACACAGGTACACACACACACAGGTACACACACACACACAGGTACACACACACAGGTACACACACACAGGTACACACACACACACAGGTACACACACACACAGGTACACACACACACACAGGTACACACACACAGGTACACACACACACAGGTACACACACACACAGGTACACACACACACAGGTACACACACACACACAGGTACACACACACACAGGTACACACATACAGGTGTGTGTGTGTGCGTGTGAGCTCTGCACTGTGGTGACTGCAGGGAGCGTCGTGACCACACCACTTACACATCTTGACGTGTCCAGCATCACTGGCGAGGCATGGGGAGAGTGGGGAGGAGAAGGGGGGGTGGTGATGGTGGTGGTGGTGATGGTGGTGATGGTGGTGATGGTGGTGATGGTGGTGGTGGTGATGGTGGTGGTGATGATGATGGTGGTGATGGTGGTGGTGATGATGATGGTGGTGGTGATAGTGGTGGTGATGGTGGTGGTGGTGATGGTGATGGTGGTGATGGTGGTGATGGTGGTGGTGATGATGATGGTGGTGGTGATAGTGGTGGTGATGGTGGTGATGGTGGTGATGGTGGTGGTGGTGATGGTGAAAATGTTTATGATGTTGATGGTGGTCATGGTGGTGATGGTGGTATTGTTGTTCATGGTGGTGATGTTGTTGATGGTGATGTTGATGGTGGTGATGGTGATGTTGATGGTGGTGATGTTGATGTTGGTGATGTTGATGTTGGTGATGTTGATGTTGGTGATGGTGATGATGTTGATGTTGGTGATGGTGGTGATGTTGATGGTGGTGATGTTGGTGATGGTGGTGATGTTGATGTTGATGGTGATGATGTTGATGGTGGTGATGTTGATGTTGATGGTGGTGATGGTGGTGATGTTGATGTTGATGGTGATGGTGGTGATGGTGGTGATGTTGATGTTGATGGTGATGTTGGTGATGGTGGTGATGTTGATGTTGATGGTGATGTTGGTGATGGTGGTGATGTTGATGTTGATGGTGATGTTGGTGATGGTGGTGATGTTGATGTTGATGGTGATGTTGGTGATGGTGGTGATGTTGATGTTGATGGTGATGTTGGTGATGGTGGTGATGTTGATGTTGATGGTGATGATGTTGATGTTGGTGATGTTGATGTTGGTGATGTTGATGTTGGTGATGGTGATGATGTTGATGTTGGTGATGGTGGTGATGTTGATGGTGGTGATGTTGGTGATGGTGGTGATGTTGATGTTGATGGTGATGATGTTGATGGTGGTGATGTTGATGTTGATGGTGGTGATGGTGGTGATGTTGGTGATGTCACATCAGTAGCCAGAGGATGACGAAGGTCATGACACTGGAAGAGGCGAACTGGGGGGTTGAAGTTGTGGGGGACATGCAGATGGGGCAGTGGACACGTGCGTGTGTGTGTGTGTACACGTGTGTGTGTGTACACGTGTGTGTGTGTAAGTGTGTGTGTGTGTGTGTACACGTGCGTGTGTGTGTGTGTACACGTGTGTGTGTGTAAGTGTGTGTGTGTGTGTGTACACGTGCGTGTGTGTGTGTGTACACGTGTGTGTGTGTAAGTGTGTGTGTGTGTGTGTACACGTGCGTGTGTGTGTGTGTACACGTGTGTGTGTGTAAGTGTACACGTGTGTGTGTGTAAGTGTGTGTGTGTGTGTGTACACGTGCGTGTGTGTGTGTGTACACGTGTGTGTGTGTAAGTGTGTGTGTGTGTGTGTACACGTGCGTGTGTGTGTGTGTACACGTGTGTGTGTGTAAGTGTGTGTGTGTGTACACGTGCGTGTGTGTGTGTGTACACGTGTGTGTGTGTAAGTGTGTGTGTGTGTACACGTGCGTGTGTGTGTGTGTACACGTGTGTGTGTGTAAGTGTGTGTGTGTGTGTGTACACGTGCGTGTGTGTGTGTGTACACGTGTGTGTGTGTAAGTGTGTGTGTGTGTACACGTGCGTGTGTGTGTGTGTACACGTGTGTGTGTGTAAGTGTGTGTGTGTGTGTGTACACGTGCGTGTGTGTGTGTGTACACGTGTGTGTGTGTAAGTGTGTGTGTGTGTGTGTACACGTGCGTGTGTGTGTGTGTACACGTGTGTGTGTGTAAGTGTGTGTGTGTGTGTGTACACGTGCGTGTGTGTGTGTGTACACGTGTGTAAGTGTGTGTGTGTGTGTGTGTAAGTGTACACGTGTGTGTAAGTGTACACGTGTGTGTAAGTGTGTGTGTGTGTGTACACGTGTGTGTAAGTGTGTGTGTGTGTGTAAGTGTACACGTGTGTAAGTGTGTGTGTGTGTAAGTGTACACGTGTGTGTAAGTGTGTGTGTGTAAGTGTGTGTGTGTACACGTGTGTGTGTAAGTGTGTGTGTGTAAGTGTACACGTGTGTGTGTAAGTGTGTGTGTGTAAGTGTACACGTGTGTGTGTAAGTGTGTGTGTGTGTAAGTGTACACGTGTGTGTGTAAGTGTGTGTGTGTAAGTGTACACGTGTGTGTGTAAGTGTGTGTGTGTGTAAGTGTACACGTGTGTGTGTAAGTGTGTGTGTGTAAGTGTACACGTGTGTGTAAGTGTGTGTGTGTAAGTGTGTGTGTGTACACGTGTGTGTGTAAGTGTGTGTGTGTAAGTGTGTGTGTGTAAGTGTGTGTGTGTACACGTGTGTGTGTAAGTGTGTGTGTGTGTAAGTGTACACGTGTGTGTAAGTGTACACGTGTGTGTAAGTGTGTGTGTGTGTATATTGGTGTGTGTGTAAGTGTGTGTGTGTGTACACGTGTGTGTGTAAGTGTGTGTGTGTGTAAGTGTACACGTGTGTGTAAGTGTGTGTGTGTACACGTGTGTGTGTAAGTGTGTGTGTATGTATATTGGTGTGTGTGTGTGAGTGTGTGTGTATATTGGTGTGTGTATACATGTGTGTGAGGTTTTGGTGAGTGTGCCTGTACGTGTGTGTGTAAACATGTGTGTGTGTACACGTGAATGTGTGTGTACACGTGTGTGTGTAGATGTGAGTGTGTGTGTGTGTGTCTAACACAGCGGAATGTTGACCAATAACAACACCGCCGTGGTGTGAACATGAAACCATGGGAGACACTTGGAGATGCAGGGAGAGATGCAGGGAGAGATGCAGGAAGATGCAGGGAGATGCAGGGAGAGACAGGGAGAAAGACAGGAAAATGTGAACCTTTATAGCAGCAAGAGTTGAGGTCTCCCAATGCAACACGGCCATCGTGAACCCCCTGAGAGAGAGAGAGAGACCCAGACCCGGTGTTGAACCCAGGCTCTCAGTGTCTCTGACACGGCCATCGTGAACCCCCTGAGAGAGAGACACCCAGACCCGGTGTTGAACCCAGGCTCTCAGTGTCTCTGACACGGCCATCGTGAACCCCCTGAGAGAGAGACACCCAGACCCGGTGTTGAACCCAGGCTCTCAGCGTCTCTGACACGGCCATCGTGAACCCCCTGAGAGAGAGAGAGACACCCAGACCCGGTGTTGAACCCAGGCTCTCAGCGTCTCTGACACGGCCATTGTGAACCCCCTGAGAGAGACACCCAGACCCGGTGTTGAACCCAGGCTCTCAGCGTCTCTGACACGGCCATTGTGAACCCCCTGAGAGAGACACCCAGACCCGGTGTTGAACCCAGGATCTCAGCGTCTCCGACACGGCCATCGTGAACCCCCTGAGAGAGACACCCAGACCCGGTGTTGAACCCAGGCTCTCAGCGTCTCTGACACGGCCATCGTGAACCCCCTGAGAGAGAGACACCCAGACCCGGTGTTGAACCCAGGCTCTCAGTGTCTCTGACACGGCCATCGTGAACCCCCTGAGAGAGAGAGAGACACCCAGACCCGGTGTTGAACCCAGGCTCTCAGCGTCTCTGACACGGCCATCGTGAACCCCCTGAGAGAGACACCCAGACCCGGTGTTGAACCCAGGCTCTCAGCGTCTCTGACACGGCCATCGTGAACCCCCTGAGAGAGAGAGAGACACCCAGACCCGGTGTTGAACCCAGGCTCTCAGTGTCTCCGACACGGCCATCGTGAACCCCCTGAGAGAGAGAGACCCGGTGTTGAACCCAGGCTCTCAGTGTCTCCGACACGGCCATCGTGAACCCCCTGAGAGAGAGAGAGACACCCAGACCCGGTGTTGAACCCAGGCTCACAGTGTCTCTGACACGGCCATCGTGAACCCCCTGAGAGAGAGAGAGACACCCAGACCCGGTGTTGAACCCAGGCTCTCAGCGTCTCCGACACGGCCATCGTGAACCCCCTGAGAGAGACACCCAGACCCGGTGTTGAACCCAGGCTCTCAGCGTCTCCGACACGGCCATCGTGAACCCCCTGAGAGAGACACCCAGACCCGGTGTTGAACCCAGGCTCTCAGCGTCTCTGACACGGCCATCGTGAACCCCCTGAGAGAGAGACACCCAGACCCGGTGTTGAACCCAGGCTCTCAGTGTCTCTGACACGGCCATCGTGAACCCCCTGAGAGAGAGAGAGACACCCAGACCCGGTGTTGAACCCAGGCTCTCAGTGTCTCTGACACGGCCATCGTGAACCCCCTGAGAGAGAGAGAGACACCCAGACCCGGTGTTGAACCCAGGCTCTCAGCGTCTCCGACACGGCCATCGTGAACCCCCTGAGAGAGAGGCACCCAGACCCGGTGTTGAACCCAGGCTCTCAGCGTCTCCGACACGGCCATCGTGAACCCCCTGAGAGAGAGAGAGACACCCAGACCCGGTGTTGAACCCAGGCTCTCAGCGTCTCCGACACGGCCATCGTGAACCCCCTGAGAGAGAGGCACCCAGACCCGGTGTTGAACCCAGGCTCTCAGCGTCTCCGACACGGCCATCGTGAACCCCCTGAGAGAGAGGCACCCAGACCCGGTGTTGAACCCAGGCTCTCAGCGTCTCCGACACGGCCATCGTGAACCCCCTGAGAGAGAGAGAGGCACCCAGACCCGGTGTTGAACCCAGGCTCTCAGTGTCTCTGACACGGCCATCGTGAACCCCCTGAGAGAGAGAGAGACACCCAGACCCGGTGTTGAACCCAGGCTCTCAGCGTCTCCGACACGGCCATCGTGAACCCCCTGAGAGAGAGGCACCCAGACCCGGTGTTGAACCCAGGCTCTCAGCGTCTCCGACACGGCCATCGTGAACCCCCTGAGAGAGAGAGAGACACCCAGACCCGGTGTTGAACCCAGGCTCTCAGCGTCTCCGACACGGCCATCGTGAACCCCCTGAGAGAGAGGCACCCAGACCCGGTGTTGAACCCAGGCTCTCAGCGTCTCCGACACGGCCATCGTGAACCCCCTGAGAGAGAGAGAGACACCCAGACCCGGTGTTGAACCCAGGCTCTCAGTGTCTCTGACACGGCCATCGTGAACCCCCTGAGAGGGACACCCAGACCCGGTGTTGAACCCAGGCTCTCAGCGTCTCTGACACGGTCATTACGAATCTCCAGAATCTAATTCAGACTGCATTATCACCATCATATTAATCAGCGTTACGATCATTAGCATCACCATCACCATCATCACCACCACCATCACCATCACCACCATCACCACCATCACCACCATCACCACCACCACCATCACCACCACCATCACCACCACCATCACCATCACCACCACCACCACCATCATCACCACCGCTATCGCCATCATCATCACCACCACCACCACCATCACCACCACCATCACCACCACCACCATCACCACCACCACCATCATCACCACCACCACCATCATCACCATCACCACCATCACCATCACCACCATCACCACCACCACCATCATCACCACCACCACCATCACCACCGCCATCGCCACCACCACCATCACCACCACCATCACCACCACCACCACCACCATCACCACCACCATCACCACCACCACCACCATCATCACCACCACCACCATCACCACCATCACCACCATCACCATCACCACCATCACCACCATCACCATCACCACCATCACCACCATCACCACCATCACCATCACCACCATCACCACCATCACCATCACCACCACCACCATCACCACCATCACCACCATCACCACCAGCACCACCACCCCACCATCACCACCATCACCATCACCACCATCACCACCACCACCATCACCACCACCAACACCACCACCACCAACACCACCATCACCACCACCACCACCACCATCACCACCATCACCACCATCACCACCATCATCACCACCACCACCACCACCACCATCACCACCACCATCACCATCACCACCATCATCACCACCATCACCACCATCACCACCATCACCACCAGCACCACCACCACCATCACCACCATCACCACCACCATCACCACCACTATCACCACCACCATCACCACCATCACCATCACCACCATCACCACCACCACCATCACCACCACCATCACCACCACCACCACCATCACCACCACCATCACCACCACCACCATCACCACCACCATCATCACCACCACCACCATCACCACCATCATCACCACCATCACCACCATCACCACCATCACCACCACCATCACCACCACCACCACCATCACCACCATCACCACCACCATCACCACCATCACCATCACCACCACCATCACCACCACCATCACCACCACCATCACCACCACCAACACCACCACCATCACCACCACCATCACCACCACCACCATCACCATCACCACCACCACCATCACCACCACCACCATCACCACCACCACCATCACCATCACCACCACCACCATCACCACCACCACCACCATCACCACCACCATCACCACCACCACCATCACCACCATCACCACCACCATCACCACCATCACCACCATCACCACCACCACCAACATCACCACCACCACCACCATCACCACCACCATCACCACCATCACCATCACCACCATCACCACCATCACCATCACCACCATCACCACCACCATCACCACCATCACCACCACCATCACCACCATCATCACCACCACCACCATCACCACCACCATCACCACCACCACCACCATCACCACCATCACCACCACCACCATCACCACCATCACCACCACCACCACCATCACCACCACCATCACCACCATCACCACCATCACCACCACCACCATCACCACCATCACCACCACCCCCATCATCACCACCACCATCACCATCACCACCATCACCACCATCACCATCACCACCATCACCACCACCATCACCACCACCATCACCACCATCATCACCATCACCACCATCACCACCACCACCATCACCATCACCACCACCACCACCACCATCACCACCACCATCACCACCACCACCATCACCATCACCACCATCACCACCACCATCACCACCACCACCATCACCACCACCACCACCATCACCACCACCACCATCACCACCACCACCACCACCACCATCACCACCACCATCACCACCACCACCACCATCACCACCATCACCATCACCACCATCACCACCATCACCACCATCACCACCACCACCACCATCACCACCACCACCACCACCACCACCATCACCACCATCACCACCACCACCACCACCATCACCACCATCACCACCATCACCACCATCACCATCACCACCACCACCATCACCACCATCACCACCAGCAACACCACCCCCACCATCACCACCATCACCATCACCACCATCACCACCACCACCACCACCATCACCATCACCACCATCACCACCATCACCACCACCACCATCACCATCACCACCACCACCACCATCACCACCACAATCACCACCACCACCATCACCACCATCACCACCACCACCACCATCACCACCATCACCACCACCATCACCACCATCACCACCACCATCACCACCACCACCACCATCACCACCACCACCATCACCACCACCACCATCACCACCACCACCACCACCATCACCACCACCATCACCACCACCACCATCACCATCACCACCATCACCACCATCACCACCACCACCACCATCACCACCACCACCATCACCACCACCATCACCACCATCACCACCATCACCATCACCACCACCACCATCACCACC
>NC_136345.1:3138742-3163742 GCF_964198595.1 Lampetra fluviatilis | reverse complement strand
TTCTGTGAGATGTTGACTACCTCGCCTGGTACACAGGAGGTCGTGGGTTCTGTGAGATGTTGACCACCTCGCCTGGTACACAGGAGGTCGTGGGTTCTGTGAGATGTTGACCACCTCGCCTGGTACGCAGGAGGTCGTGGGTTCTGTGAGATGTTGACCACCTCGCCTGGTACACAGGAGGTCGTGGGTTCTGTGAGATGTTGACCACCTCGCCTGGTACGCAGGAGGTCGTGGGTTCTGTGAGATGTTGACCACCTCGCCTGGTACACAGGAGGTCGTGGGTTCTGTGAGATGTTGACCACCTCGCCTGGTACACAGGAGGTCGTGGGTTCTGTGAGATGTTGACCACCTCGCCTGGTACACAGGAGGTCGTGGGTTCTGTGAGATGTTGACCACCTCGCCTGGTACACAGGAGGCCGTGGGTTCTGTGAGATGTTGACTACCTCGCCTGGTACACAGGAGGTCGTGGGTTCTGTGAGATGTTGACCACCTCGCCTGGTACACAGGAGGTCGTGGGTTCTGTGAGATGTTGACCACCTCGCCTGGTACACAGGAGGTCGTGGGTTCTGTGAGATGTTGACCACCTCGCCTGGTACACAGGAGGCCGTGGGTTCTGTGAGATGTTGACTACCTCGCCTGGTACACAGGAGGTCGTGGGTTCTGTGAGATGTTGACCACCTCGCCTGGTACGCAGGAGGTCGTGGGTTCAATCCTGACCCTGTTGTGTACACGGTGGGAGAGATGTTAACTACCTCGCCTGGTCTACAGGAGGTCGTGGGTTCAATCCTGACCCTGACGATGCCTGCTGCTGTATGTTTGGTGCAAAGAGATGTTGACTACCTCGCCTGGTACGCAGGAGGTCGTGGGTTCTGTGAGATGTTGACTACCTCACCTGGTGCACAGGAGGTCGTGGGTTCAACCCCAATCCTGCTGTGTACACGGTGGCTAGGAGATGTTGACTACCTCGCCTGGTACGCAGGAGGTCGTGGGTTCTGTGAGATGTTGACCACCTCGCCTGGTACGCAGGAGGTCGTGGGTTCTGTGAGATGTTGACTACCTCGCCTGGTACACAGGAGGTCGTGGGTTCTGTGAGATGTTGACCACCTCGCCTGGTACGCAGGAGGTCGTGGGTTCTGTGAGATGTTGACTACCTCGCCTGGTACACAGGAGGTCGTGGGTTCTGTGAGATGTTGACCACCTCGCCTGGTACACAGGAGGTCGTGGGTTCTGTAAGATGTTGACCACCTCGCCTGGTACACAGGAGGTCGTGGGTTCTGTGAGATGTTGACCACCTCGCCTGGTACGCAGGAGGTCGTGGGTTCTGTGAGATGTTGACCACCTCGCCTGGTACACAGGAGGTCGTGGGTTCAATCCTGACCCTGACGATGCCTGCTGCTGCTGTATGTTTGGTATCATGAGATGTTGACTACCTCGCCTGGTACACAGGAGTGCACGTGTCCCCGTGTCTCCGTGTCACTGCCTGTGTCCCCGTGTCCCCGTGTCTCCGTGTCTCTGTCTATGTCCCCGTGTCCCCGTGTCTCCGTGTCTCCGTGTCTCCGTGTCTCTGTCTGTGTGTCCGTGTCCCCGTGTCTCAGTGTCCCCGTGTCCCCGTGTCTCCGTGTCTTCGTGTCTCTGTCTGTGTGTCCGTGTCCCCGTGTCTCAGTGTCTCAGTGTCCCCGTGTCTCCGTGTCCCCGTGTCTCCGTGTCTCTGTCTGTGTGTCCGTGTCCCCGTGTCTCAGTGTCCCCGTGTCTCACCTCTCCCCTGAGTGCCCGTGTCCCCGTGTCTCTGTCTGTGTCCCCGTGTCCAGGTGTCTCCGTGTCTCCGTGTCTCAGTGTCTCAGTGTCTCCGTGTCTCCGTGTCTCCGTGTCCCCGTGTCCCCGTGTCTCTGTCTGTGTCTCAGTGTCCCCGTGTCTCACCTCTCCCCTGATTGCCCGTGTCCCCGTGTCTCTGTCTGTGTCCCCGTGTCCAGGTGTCTCAGTGTCTCCGTGTCTCTGTCTGTGTCTCCGTGTCCCCGTGTCTCAGTGTCCCCGTGTCTCACCTCTCCCCTGAGTGCCCGTGTCCCCGTGTCTCTGTCTGTGTCCCCGTGTCCAGGTGTCTCCGTGTCTCCGTGTCTCAGTGTCTCAGTGTCTCCGTGTCTCCGTGTCCCCGTGTCCCCGTGTCTCCGTGTCCCCGTGTCTCACCTCTCCCCTGAGTGCCCGTGTCCCCGTGTCTCTGTCTGTGTCCCCGTGTCCAGGTGTCTCCGTGTCTCAGTGTCTCAGTGTCTCCGTGTCTCCGTGTCCCCGTGTCCCCGTGTCCCCGTGTCCCCGTGTCTCACCTCTCCCCTGAGTGCCCGTGTCCCCGTGTCTCTGTCTGTGTCCCCGTGTCCAGGTGTCTCCGTGTCTCCATGTCTCCGTGTCTCAGTGTCTCAGTGTCTCCGTGTCTCAGTGTCTCCGTGTCTCCGTGTCTCCGTGTCCCCGTGTCCCCGTGTCTTCGTGTCTCAGTGTCTCCGTGTCCCCGTGTCTCCGTGTCCCCGTGTCCCCGTGTCCCCGTGTCCCCGTGTCCCCGTGTCCCCGTGTCCCCGTGTCCCCGTGTCTCAGTGTCCCCGTGTCCCCGTGTCCCCGTGTCCCCGTGTCCCCGTGTCCCCGTGTCCCCGTGTCTCCGTGTCCCCGTGTCCCCGTGTCCCCGTGTCCCCGTGTCCCCGTGTCCCCGTGTCTCAGTGTCCCCGTGTCTCCGTGTCTCCGTGTCCCCGTGTCCCCGTGTCTCCGTGTCTCCGTGTCTCCGTGTCCCCGTGTCCCCGTGTCCCCGTGTCCCCGTGTCCCCGTGTCCCCGTGTCTCCGTGTCCCCGTGTCCCCGTGTCCCCGTGTCTCCGTGTCCCCGTGTTTCCGTGTCTCAGTGTCCCCGTGTCCCCGTGTCTCCGTGTCTCAGTGTCTCCGTGTCTCAGTGTCTCCGTGTCTCCGTGTCCCCGTGTCTCCGTGTCTCAGTGTCTCCGTGTCCCCGTGTCCCCGTGTTTCCGTGTCTCAGTGTCCCCGTGTCTCCGTGTCTCAGTGTCTCCGTGTCTCAGTGTCTCCGTGTCCCCGTGTCCCCGTGTCTCCGTGTCCCCGTGTCCCCGTGTTTCCGTGTCTCAGTGTCCCCGTGTCCCCGTGTCTCCGTGTCCCCGTGTCCCCGTGTCCCCGTGTCCCCGTGTCTCCGTGTCTCCGTGTCTCAGTGTCTCCGTGTCCCCGTGTCCCCGTGTCTCCGTGTCCCCGTGTCCCCGTGTTTCCGTGTCTCAGTGTCCCCGTGTCCCCGTGTCTCCGTGTCCCCGTGTCCCCGTGTCCCCGTGTCCCCGTGTCCCCGTGTCTCCGTGTCTCAGTGTCTCCGTGTCCCCGTGTCCCCGTGTCTCCGTGTCCCCGTGTCTCAGTGTCTCCGTGTCTCAGTGTCTCCGTGTCCCCGTGTCCCCGTGTCTCCGTGTCCCCGTGTCCCCGTGTCTCCGTGTCCCCGTGTCCCCGTGTCCCCGTGTCCCCGTGTCTCCGTGTCCCCGTGTCCCCGTGTCCCCGTGTCTCCGTGTCTCCGTGTCTCAGTGTCCCCGTGTCCCCGTGTCCCCGTGTCTCCGTGTCTCAGTGTCTCCGTGTCCCCGTGTCCCCGTGTCCCCGTGTCCCCGTGTCCCCGTGTCTCAGTGTCCCCGTGTCCCCGTGTCCCCGTGTCCCCGTGTCTCAGTGTCCCCGTGTCCCCGTGTCCCCGTGTCCTCGTGTCCCCGTGTCCCCGTGTCCCCGTGTCCCCGTGTCCCCGTGTCCCCGTGTCTCCGTGTCTCCGTGTCCCCGTGTCCCCGTGTCCCCGTGTCTCCGTGTCTCCGTGTCCCCGTGTCCCCGTGTCTCCGTGTCTCCGTGTCCCCGTGTCCCCGTGTCTCCGTGTTTCCGTGTCTCCGTGTCCCCGTGTCCCCGTGTCTCCGTGTCTCCGTGTCTCAGTGTCCCCGTGTCTCTGTCTGTGTCTCCGTGTCCCCGTGTCCCCGTGTCCCCGTGTCCCCGTGTCTCCGTGTCTCCGTGTCTCAGTGTCCACGTGTCCCCGTGTCCCCGTGTCCCCGTGTCTCAGTGTCTCCGTGTCCCCGTGTCCCCGTGTCCCCGTGTCCCCGTGTCTCCGTGTCCCCGTGTCTCCGTGTCTCCGTGTCCCCGTGTCCCCGTGTCCCCGTGTCCCCGTGTCCCCGTGTCCCCGTGTCCCCGTGTTTCCGTGTCTCCGTGTCCCCGTGTCCCCGTGTCTCCGTGTCTCCGTGTCCCCGTGTCCCCGTGTCCCCGTGTCCCCGTGTCTCCGTGTCCCCGTGTCCCCGTGTCCCCGTGTCCCCGTGTCTCCGTGTCCCCGTGTCTCCGTGTCCCCGTGTCCCCGTGTCTCCGTGTCTCCGTGTCTCCGTGTCCCCGTGTCTCCGTGTCCCCGTGTCTCCGTGTCCCCGTGTCTCCGTGTCCCCGTGTCCCCGTGTCTCAGTGTCCCCGTGTCTCCGTGTCCCCGTGTCCCCGTGTCCCCGTGTCCCCGTGTCTCCGTGTCTCCGTGTCCCCGTGTCCCCGTGTCTCCGTGTCCCCGTGTCTCCGTGTCTCAGTGTCCCCGTGTCCCCGTGTCTCCGTGTCTCCGTGTTTCCGTGTCTCCGTGTCCCCGTGTCTCCGTGTTTCCGTGTCTCCGTGTCCCCGTGTCTCCGTGTTTCCGTGTCTCCGTGTCCCCGTGTCCCCGTGTCTCCGTGTCTCCGTGTCTCAGTGTCCCCGTGTCTCTGTCTGTGTCTCCGTGTCCCCGTGTCCCCGTGTCTCCGTGTCCCCGTGTCTCCGTGTCCTCGTGTCTCCGTGTCTCTGCCTGTGTCCCCGTGTCTCAGTGTCTCCGTGTCTCAGTGTCCCCGTGTCTCTGTCTGTGTCTCCGTGTCCCCGTGTCCCCGTGTCTCCGTGTCTCTGCCTGTGTCCCCGTGTCTCAGTGTCTCCGTGTCTCAGTGTCCCCGTGTCTCAGTTTCTCCGTGTCTCTGCCTGTGTCTCCGTGTCTCAGTGTCTCCGTGTCTCAGTTTCTCCGTGTCTCTGTCTGTGTCTCCGTGTCCCCGTGTCTCCGTGTCCCCGTGTCTCCGTGTCCTCGTGTCTCCGTGTCTCTGCCTGTGTCCCCGTGTCTCAGTGTCTCCGTGTCTCAGTGTCTCCGTGTCTCAGTTTCTCCGTGTCTCTGTCTGTGTCTCCGTGTCCCCCGTGTCTCCGTGTCCCCGTGTCTCCGTGTCCTCGTGTCTCCGTGTCTCTGCCTGTGTCCCCGTGTCTCAGTGTCTCCGTGTCTCAGTGTCCCCGTGTCTCTGTCTGTGTCTCCGTGTCCCCGTGTCCCCGTGTCTCCGTGTCCCCGTGTCTCCGTGTCCTCGTGTCTCCGTGTCTCTGCCTGTGTCCCCGTGTCTCAGTGTCTCCGTGTCTCAGTGTCCCCGTGTCTCTGTCTGTGTCTCCGTGTCCCCGTGTCCCCGTGTCTCCGTGTCCCCGTGTCTCCGTGTCCTCGTGTCTCCGTGTCTCTGCCTGTGTCCCCGTGTCTCAGTGTCTCCGTGTCTCAGTGTCCCCGTGTCTCTGTCTGTGTCTCCGTGTCCCCGTGTCCCCGTGTCTCCGTGTCTCTGCCTGTGTCTCCGTGTCTCAGTGTCTCCGTGTCTCAGTGTCTCCGTGTCTCAGTGTCTCCGTGTCTCAGTGTCCCCGTGTCTCCGTGTCCCCGTGTCTCTGTCTGTGTCTCCGTGTCCCCGTGTCTCACCTCTCCCCTGAGTGCCCGTGTCTCTGTGTCCCCATGTCTCAGTGTCTCCGTGTCCCCGTGTCTCTGCCCGTGTCCCCGTGTCTCTGTCTGTGTCTCCGTGTCCCCGTGTCTCTGTGTCTGTGTCCCCGTGTCTCACCTCTCCCCTGAGTGCCCGTGTCCCCGTGTCCCCGTGTCTCAGTGTCTCCGTGTCCCCGTGTCTCAGTGTCTGTGTCCCCGTGTCTCACCTCTCCCCTGAGTGCCCGTGTCTCCGTGTCCCCGTGTCTCTGTGTCTGTGTCCCCGTGTCTCACCTCTCCCCTGAGTGCCCGTGTCTCCGTGTCCCTGTGTCTCTGCCCGTGTCCCCGTGTCTCTGTCTGTGTCTCCGTGTCTCAGTGTCTCCGTGTCCCCGTGTCTCCGTGTCCCCGTGTCTCCGTGTCTCAGTGTCCCCGTGTCTCTGTCTGTGTCTCCGTGTCCCCGTGTCTCAGTTTCTCCGTGTCTCTGTCTGTGTCCCCGTGTCTCAGTGTCTCCGTGTCTCAGTATCCCCGTGTCTCTGCCTGTGTCCCCGTGTCCCCGTGTCTCTGCCTGTGTCCCCGTGTCTCTGCCCGTGTCCCCGTGTCTCTGTCTGTGTCTCCGTGTCCCCGTGTCTCTGTGTCTGTGTCCCCGTGTCTCACCTCTCCCCTGAGTGCCCGTGTCTCTGTGTCCCCATGTCTCAGTGTCTCCGTGTCCCCGTGTCTCTGCCCGTGTCCCCGTGTCTCTGTCTGTGTCTCCGTGTCCCCGTGTCTCTGTGTCTGTGTCCCCGTGTCTCACCTCTCCCCTGAGTGCCCGTGTCCCCGTGTCCCCGTGTCTCAGTGTCTCCGTGTCCCCGTGTCTCTGTGTCTGTGTCCCCGTGTCCCCGTGTCCCCGTGTCTCCGTGTCTCCGTGTCTCAGTGTCCCCGTGTCTCTGTCTGTGTCTCCGTGTCCCCGTGTCCCCGTGTCTCCGTGTCCTCGTGTCTCCGTGTCTCTGCCTGTGTCCCCGTGTCTCAGTGTCTCCGTGTCTCAGTGTCCCCGTGTCTCTGTCTGTGTCTCCGTGTCCCCGTGTCCCCGTGTCTCAGTGTCTCCTTGTCTCTGCCTGTGTCCCCGTGTCTCAGTGTCTCCGTGTCTCAGTGTCCCCGTGTCTCTGTCTGTGTCTCCGTGTCCCCGTGTCCCCGTGTCTCAGTGTCTCCGTGTCTCTGCCTGTGTCCCCGTGTCTCAGTGTCTCCGTGTCCCCGTGTCTCCGTGTCCCCGTGTCTCCGTGTCTCTGCCTGTGTCCCCGTGTCTCAGTGTCTCCGTGTCTCAGTGTCCCCGTGTCTCAGTTTCTCCGTGTCTCTGCCTGTGTCTCCGTGTCTCAGTGTCTCCGTGTCTCCGTGTCCCCGTGTCTCTGTCTGTGTCTCCGTGTCCCCGTGTCCCCGTGTCTCAGTGTCTCCGTGTCTCTGCCTGTGTCCCCGTGTCTCAGTGTCTCCGTGTCCCCGTGTCTCCGTGTCCCCGTGTCTCCGTGTCTCTGCCTGTGTCCCCGTGTCTCAGTGTCTCCGTGTCTCAGTGTCCCCGTGTCTCAGTTTCTCCGTGTCTCTGCCTGTGTCTCCGTGTCTCAGTGTCTCCGTGTCTCCGTGTCTCCGTGTCCCCGTGTCTCTGTCTGTGTCTCCGTGTCCCCGTGTCTCACCTCTCCCCTGAGTGCCCGTGTCTCTGTGTCCCCATGTCTCAGTGTCTCCGTGTCCCCGTGTCTCTGCCCGTGTCCCCGTGTCTCTGTCTGTGTCTCCGTGTCCCCGTGTCTCTGTGTCTGTGTCCCCGTGTCTCACCTCTCCCCTGAGTGCCCGTGTCCCCGTGTCTCAGTGTCTCCGTGTCTCCGTGTCCCCGTGTCTCTGTGTCTGTGTCCCCGTGTCTCACCTCTCCCCTGAGTGCCCGTGTCTCCGTGTCCCCGTGTCTCAGTGTCTCCGTGTCCCCGTGTCTCTGCCCGTGTCCCCGTGTCTCTGTCTGTGTCCCCGTGTCTCACCTCTCCCCTGAGTGCCCGTGTCTCCGTGTCCCCGTGTCTCAGTGTCTCCGTGTCCCCGTGTCTCTGCCCGTGTCCCCGTGTCTCTGTCTGTGTCCCCGTGTCTCACCTCTCCCCTGAGTGCCCGTGTCTCCGTGTCCCCGTGTCTCAGTGTCTCCGTCTGTGTCTCCAGCGTCTCCCGCGTGGCCGAGAGGCTGAGAGTCAAGCGGGAGACGCGCTGCTCAAGGGCACAGCGCTGTTGCCTGCAGCGTCGCAGCTGAGACACGCGGAGACACGGTGAGACACACGGTGAGACACACGGAGACACACAGAGACACACAGCGCTGTTGCCTGCAGCGTCGCAGCTGAGACACGCGGAGACACGGTGAGACACACGGTGAGACAGAGACACACAGTGAGACACGGTGAGACACACGGTGAGACACACGGTGAGACAGAGAGACACACAGAGACACACACAGAGACACACAGCGCTGTTGCCTGCAGCGTCGCAGCTGAGACACGCGGAGACACGGTGAGACACACGGTGAGACAGAGACACACAGTGAGACACGGTGAGACACACGGTGAGACACACGGTGAGACAGAGAGACACACAGAGACACACACAGAGACACACAGCGCTGTTGCCTGCAGCGTCGCAGCTGAGACACGCGGAGACACGGTGAGACACACGGTGAGACACACGGAGACACACAGAGACACACAGCGCTGTTGCCTGCAGCGTCGCAGCTGAGACACGCGGAGACACGGTGAGACACACAGTGAGACAGAGACACACAGTGAGACACGGTGAGACACACGGTGAGACACACGCTGAGACAGAGACACACAGAGACACACAGAGAGACACAGAGACACACACAGAGACACACAGCGCTGTTGCCTGCAGCGTCGCAGCTGAGACACGCGGAGACACGGTGAGACACACAGTGAGACACGGTGAGACACACGGTGAGACAGAGACACACAGAGACACACAGAGACACACGGAGACACACGGAGACACACAGAGACACACGGAGACACACGGAGACACACAGAGACACACAGCGCTGTTGCCTGCAGCGTCGCAGCTGAGACACGCGGAGACACGGTGAGACACACAGTGAGACAGAGACACACAGAGACACACGGAGACACACAGAGACACACAGAGACACACAGAGACACACAGAGACACACGGTGAGACACACAGTGAGACAGAGAGACACACAGAGACACACGGAGACACACAGAGACACGGTGAGACAGAGACACACAGCGCTGTTGCCTGCAGCGTCGCAGCTGAGACACGCGGAGACACGGTGAGACACACAGTGAGACAGAGACACACAGTGAGACACGGTGAGACACACGGTGAGACAGAGACACACAGTGAGACACGGTGAGACACACGGTGAGACAGAGACACACAGTGAGACACGGTGAGACACACGGTGAGACAGAGACACACAGTGAGACACGGTGAGACACACGGTGAGACACACAGTGAGACAGAGACACACAGTGAGACACGGTGAGACACACAGTGAGACAGAGACACACAGTGAGACACGGTGAGACACACGGTGAGACAGAGACACACAGTGAGACACGGTGAGACACACGGTGAGACAGAGACACACAGTGAGACACGGTGAGACACACGGTGAGACACACAGTGAGACAGAGAGACACACAGAGACACACGGTGAGACAGAGAGACACACGGAGACACACAGAGACAGAGACACACAGAGACACACAGAGACACACAGAGACACACGGAGACACACGGTGAGACAGAGACACACAGAGACACACACAGAGACACACAGACACACACGGAGACACACAGAGACACACAGAGACACACGGTGAGACAGAGACACACAGCGCTGTTGCCTGCAGCGTCGCAGCTGAGACACGCGGAGACACGGTGAGACACACAGTGAGACAGAGACACACAGTGAGACACGGTGAGACACACGGTGAGACACACAGTGAGACAGAGAGACACACAGAGACACACAGAGAGACACACGGTGAGACACACGGTGAGACAGAGACACACACAGAGACACACAGAGAGACACACGGTGAGACAGAGACACACAGCGCTGTTGCCTGCAGCGTCGCAGCTGAGACACGCGGAGACACGGTGAGACACACGGTGAGACACACAGTGAGACAGAGACACACAGTGAGACACGGTGAGACACACGGTGAGACACACAGTGAGACAGAGAGACACACAGAGACACACGGTGAGACAGAGAGACACACGGAGACACACAGAGACAGAGACACACAGAGACACACACAGAGACACACAGAGAGACACAGAGACACAGAGACACACAGAGACACACAGAGACACACGGTGAGACAGAGACACACAGAGACACACACAGAGACACACAGAGAGACACAGAGACACACAGCGCTGTTGCCTGCAGCGTCGCAGCTGAGACACGCGGAGACACGGTGAGACAGAGACACACAGAGACACACACAGAGACACACATAGACACACGGTGAGACAGAGACACACAGAGACACACACAGAGACACACAGAGACACAGAGACACGGTGAGACAGAGACACACAGAGACACACACAGAGACACACGGAGACACACAGAGACACACGGTGAGACAGAGACACACAGAGACACACACAGAGACATACAGAGAGACACAGAGACACAGAGACACACAGAGACACACAGAGACACACGGTGAGACAGAGACACACAGAGACACGCAGAGACACAGAGAGACACACGGTGAGACAGAGACACACAGAGACATACAGAGACACACGGAGACACACGGTGAGACAGAGACACACAGAGACACACGGTGAGACAGAGACACACAGAGACACACGGTGAGACAGAGACACACAGAGACACACGGTGAGACAGAGACACACAGAGACACACGGTGAGACAGAGACACACAGAGACACACATAGACACAAAGACACACAGAGACACACGGAGACACACAGAGACACACGGTGAGGCAGAGACACACAGAGACACACAGAGACACAGAGACACGGTGAGACAGAGACACACAGCGCTGTTGCCTGCAGCGTCGCAGCTGAGACACGCGGAGACACGGTGAGACAGAGACACACAGAGACACACACAGAGACACACATAGACACACGGTGAGACAGAGACACACAGAGACACACACAGAGACACACAGAGACACAGAGACACGGTGAGACAGAGACACACAGAGACACACACAGAGACACACGGAGACACACAGAGACACACGGTGAGACAGAGACACACAGAGACACACACAGAGACACACAGAGAGACACAGAGACACAGAGACACACAGAGACACACAGAGACACACGGTGAGACAGAGACACACAGAGACACGCAGAGACACAGAGAGACACACGGTGAGACAGAGACACACAGAGACATACAGAGACACACGGAGACACACGGTGAGACAGAGACACACAGAGACACACGGTGAGACAGAGACACACAGAGACACACGGTGAGACAGAGACACACAGAGACACACATAGACACAAAGACACACAGAGACACACGGAGACACACAGAGACACACGGTGAGGCAGAGACACACAGAGACACACAGAGACACACAGAGAGACACAGAGACACAGAGACACGGTGAGACAGAGACACACAGCGCTGTTGCCTGCAGCGTCGCAGCTGAGACACGCGGAGACACGGTGAGACAGAGACACACAGAGACACACACAGAGACACACATAGACACACGGTGAGACAGAGACACACAGAGACACACACAGAGACACACAGAGAGACACAGAGACACACGGAGACACACAGAGACACACGGTGAGACAGAGACACACAAAGACACACAGAGACACAGAGAGACACAGACACACAGAGACACACAGAGACACACGGTGAGACAGAGACACACGGTGAGACACACAGAGACACACAGAGACACGGTGAGACAGAGACACACGGTGAGACACACAGAGACACACAGAGACACGGAGACACACAGAGACACACAGGGAGACAGAGACACACAGAGACACACAGAGACACACAGAGACACACGGTGAGACAGAGACACACAGAGACACACGGAGACACACAGAGACACACAGAGACACACAGAGACACACAGAGACACACAGGGAGACAGAGACACACAGAGACACACAGAGACACACAGAGACACACGGTGAGACAGAGACACACAGAGACACACGGAGACACACAGAGACACACAGAGACACACGGTGAGACAGAGACACACGGTGAGACACACAGAGACACAGAGACACACAGAGACACGGAGACACACAGAGACACACAGGGAGACAGAGACACACAGAGACACACCCAGAGACACACAAAGACACACGGTGACACAGAGACACACAGAGACACACCCAGAGACACACAAAGACACGCGGTGACACAGAGACACACAGAGACACAGAGACACACAGAGACACACGGTGACACACAGTGACACACAGAGACACGGTGACACAGAGACACACGGTGACACAGAGACACACGGTCACACAGAGACACACAGAGACACGGTGACACAGAAACACACGGTGACACACAGTGACACACAGAGACTCACGGTGACACAGAGACACACGGTGACACAGAGACACACGGTGACACAGAGACACACGGTCATACAGAGACACACAGAGACACGGTGACACAGAAACACACGGTGACACAGAGACACACAGAGACACAGAGACACAGGGTGACACAGAGACACACGGTGACACAGAGACACACAGAGACACGGTGACACAGAGACACACGGTGACACAGAGACACACAGAGACACAGAGACACACAGAGACACACGGTGACACAGTGACACACAGAGACACAGAGACACACGGTGACACAGAGACACGCGGTGACACAGAGACACACGGAGACACAGAGACACACAGAGACACAGAGACACACAGAGACACACGGAGACACACAGAGACACACGGAGAGACACACGGAGACACACGGAGACACACGGAGACACACAGAGACACACAGCGCTGCTGCCTGCAGCGTCGCAGCTGAGACACGCGGAGAGATACACGGTGAGACAGAGACACACAGAGACACACGGAGACACACAGAGAGACACAGAGAGACACACGGTGACACAGAGACACCCAGATTCACGCCGGGGGTCGGGGGGGGGGGGCGCAGAGAAAGACACGCACAGGGCGTTGGGGATGAAACCCACCCCCCTCCAGTACACCAGGCGAGGCGGTGGACATCTCAAGGCCACCACCGCGGCCGATGGCACGACGGAGCGACGGACACGGACCCATGATGCCCTCCGCACCAGGAACCCGAGCGTGGGGCAGCGGGTTTTGATTCCTTACCCGTACCCGTTCCCCGGCCGCACCAGGGTCGCAAATGGGTACCCGTACCCCTACCCGGCCGGGTACGGGTAGCCGTTCCCTATCCGTACAGGTAGCTGGGTATCGGGTAGGGTACGGGTATCGGGTAGGGTACGGGTATCGGGTAGGGTGCGGGTATCGGGTAGGGTACGGGTATCGGGTAGGGTACGGGTATCGGGTAGGGTACGGGTATCGGGTAGGGTACGGGTATCGGGTAGGGTACGGGTATCGGGTAGGGTACGGGTATCGGGTAGGGTACGGGTATCGGGTAGGGTACAGGTATCAGGTAGGGTACGGGTATCGGGTAGGGTACAGGTATCGGGTAGGGTACAGGTATCAGGTAGGGTACGGGTACGGGTAGGGTACGGGTATCGGGTACCCGATTGCGACCTCTGGGATGAAGCCACGTTGCAGGCGCGGGTGGGTTGATTCTAGGAACTTGAATTGTGAGAAGAGACAAGACGTTGGGAAATGAGTGACAATCACGGTGACTCACCAGTGACTCACGGCCTACCCGTACCCGGCCGCACCAGGGTCGCAAACGGGTACCCGTACCCGTACCTGGCCGGGTACGGGTAGCCGAGTATCGGGTAGAGTACGGGTATCAGGTAGGGTACGGGTATCGGGTAGGGTACGGGTATCGGGTAGGGTACGGGTATCTGGTAGGGTACGGGTATCGGGTAGGGTACGGGTATCGGGTAGGGTACGGGTATCGGGTAGGGTACGGGTATCGGGTAGGGTACGGGTATCGGGTAGGGTACGGGTATCGGGTACCCGATTGCGACCTCTGGGATGAAGCCACGTTGCAGGCGCGGGTGGGTTTATTCTAGGAACTTGAATTGTGAGAAGAGACGAGACGTTGGGAAATGAGTGACAATCACGGTGACTCACCAGTGACTCACGGCCTACCCGTACCCGTACCCGGGCCACACCAGGGTCGCAAACGGGTACCCGTCTACCCGTACCCAGCCGGGTACGGGTAGCCGGGTATCGGGTAGGGTACGCGTATCGGGTACCCATTCCCTACTCGTACCCGTACCCTACCCGAAATGAGTGACAAACGGTGACTCACCAGTGACTCACGGCCTACCCAGCTACCCGTACCCGGGCCGCACCAGGGTCGCAAACGGCTATCCGTACCCGGCCGGATACGGGTAGCCGGGTATCGGGTAGGGTATGGGTATCGGGTAGGGTACGAGTATCGGGTACCCGGTAGCGACCGATGGCATGGAGCCCATCTGACCACCGACCATCATCGCCTGGCATTCTTCCACTCCAGCGGCGTTGAGTTTACGCACCCGGAATCCCGTTCGAAAACCACGGTGGCCCAGGCCCTTGGCCAGCCGATGAAATCCGCGGGGGGCGAAAATTTCGTCGTCGCTTGCGGCCGGGGCTGGCATCGTTCCCCCTCCCCCCCACCACCCTTACCCCACTACCCCTCCTCCTCCTGATGGCGAGGGGAAACGGGCGAGGTTTAGGACTGTGGCTCGCGCAGCTACAGTGGCTGCTTTGAGTACCGTGCACCATATTCTCTGTCCCGTCTGCTACAGCAGAGGTGTAGGGAATTCCAACAAGATCTACATCTCTGCTTGATTGACCTGGTCAAGGCACAATGATGATACCGTGAGTAGGCCCGGGCTCTGGGTTGTCCTTCGTGCTTTCGGAGTCGCTGACCCTCTGCTCACGATCGTCAAGGGCCTCCGTGATGGTGAGCGGGCCCGGGTAGAACTACGTGGCCGGGAGTCGGAGCCTGTGGGTGCCACAGGGATATCCTCTGGCTTCCCACATTATTGAATATCGCCCCCTTGCTAGGCACGCTGAGGAGAGGCTTGCAGAGCCCCAATGCGGTTTCAGGAAAGGGCGGTCCTGCACAGACACCATATATTCTGTCCGTTTGCTACAGCAGAGGTGTAGGGAATTCCAACAAGATTTACATCTCTGCTTTATTGACCTGGTCAAGGCACAATGATGATACCGTGAGTAGGCCCGGGCTCTGGGTTGTCCTTCATGCTTTCGGAGTCCCTGACCCTCTTCTCACGATCATCAAGGGCCTCCGTGATGGTGAGTGGGCATCTCACTCCTCAGTGTGCCGGGAAAGGTCCTGGCAAGGATTATTCAACATCGCCTTGCTAGGCACGCTGAGGAGAGGCTTGCGGAGCCCCAATGCGGTTTCAGGAAAGGGCGGTCCTGCACAGATGCCATATTTTCTGTCCGTCTGCTACGGCAGAGGTGTAGGGAATTCCAACAAGACCTACATCTCTGCTTTATTGACCTGGTCAAGGCCTATGATACCATCAGTAGGCCTGGACTCTGGGTTGTTCTTCGTGCTTTCGGAGTCCCTGACCCTCTGCTCACGATCATTAAGGACCTTCATGATGGTGAGCGGGCCCAGGTAAAACTACGTGGCCGGGAGTCAGAGCCATTCCTTGTACACCTTGGGGTGCGACAGGGATGTCCTCTGCCTCCCATATCATTTAACATCTATTTTGACCGCGTAGTTTATGAAGCATTCGATGGCTGTACCGGAGGAATCTCCATCTGGTACAGATACAATGGGAGGCTGATAGATGCCCGGTTGCTGTCAAGGGATGGCTCCCTATTGGTCAACCGTGTTATGCATGCCGATGATCTGGTAATTGCTGCTCACTCAGAGGAGAAGTTGGAGGTGCTGCTGCTGAACATGGAGCTTGCCACCAAGAGGGGGGGCCTTACCGTCAGCCCTACAAAAACTAAGCACCTGCCAGCAACTCCCAATTGGTGATGGGGCAGTTGTGGAGGGAGTGGAGAGTTTCCCATACCAGGGCAGTGTGCTCATGACCGGCTCCGGTTTAACAGCAGAGGTCTCATTCCGAATAAGTCGAGCGGCATTATCTTTTCATCAGTTGCATAATGCTGTGTGGAAGCTACCTGGTCTGTCGCTCCGCACGAAGCTTCGGGTCTTCTCAGCCACGGTCATTCCCTCCCTTCTCTACGCTTGCGAAACGTGGACCCCCCGAATGGAGCATCTTCGTCGGTCAGAAACATTTAGGCTGGCCTGCCTACGATCCATCCTGGGTTTAACCCGGCTGGATTGTGTGAGGAGCTCACAAATCCTTGAAAGATCTGGACAAAGTTCCATCGGTGAGCTCCTCTGGCAGGCAAGGCTGCGTTGGCTGGGCCATGTAGCCCGCATGCCCAGCCACCACATGCCCAAGCAGCTTTTCTTTGGTTAGAGAAGAGATGGAGTGATGTGGTACAGGAGGACGTGGAGCTGAGTGGACTTGCCGATGACTGGTACCAGCGGTGTCAAGATCGGCCTCAGTGGAGGAGGCTCGTGAAGGACGCTACTGGGCAGTTGGAGGCAGTCGCCCTCCAACAACAACGGAGGGCGGAGGAGCGACGCTCACAACAACGAGTGGAGCGCCGGGTGGCTAAAGCACAGCAAGTTGGCACAGTAGGGGGCACAGGTGGTGGATCAGCCAGTCATCTCAGTCATCTCGGTCAGTCGACCCGTGGCACCTGGGTCTGCCCCGTGACCTCCTGCCAGCGGGCGTTCGACACTTCACGTGGCCTCAGGGTGCACATGGCCTGGCACAAGCGTCGTGGTGACGTCACCGCCACTTAGTGGCGAATGGCGGTTGTTGTTGGTGGTAGTGGTGGCCATGGTGGTGGCGATGGTGGTGGTGATTGTGGTGGTGGCGACGGTGGCGGTGGTGACGGTGGCGGCGGTGGTGGTGACGTTAGTGGTGGTGGTGGTGGTGGTGGCGGTGGTGGTGATGGTGGTGACGGTAGTGGTAGTGGTGGTGACGGTGGTGGCGATGGTGGTGGCGGTGGAGGTGGTGGTGGTGACGGGGGTGATGACGGTGGTGGCGATGGTGGTGACGGTAGTGGTGGTGGTAGTGGTGGTGACGGTGGTGGCGATGGTGGTGACGGTAGTGGTGGTGGTGGTGGTGGTGACGGTGGTGGTGGCGATGGTGGTGGAGGTGGTGGTGGTGACGGTAGTGGTAGTGGTGGTGACGGTGGTGGCGATGGTGGTGGCGGTAGTGGTGGTGGTAGTGGTGGTGACGGTGGTGGCGATGGTGGTGACGGTAGTGGTGGTGGTAGTGGTGGTGACGGTAGTGGTGGTGGTAGTGGTGGTGACGGTGGTGACGGTAGTGGTGGTGGTAGTGGTGGTGACGGTAGTGGTGGTGGTAGTGGTGGTGACGGCGGTGGTGGTGGCGGTGGTGACGGTGGTGGTGACGATGCCTCCTCCTCACCTCGTTGGAGCTGGTCAGCACCACAGCCATCACCAGCTGCTTCAGCTCCTTCACCATCACGCGCAGACCCCCCGGGGCCACGCCCCCGACATCGTCCAATCGCGGCAGCCCCTCTGGCTCCGCCCTCTCTCCCTCCTCCAATGAGGGAAGGCCAGCAGATTCACTGGATGTCCTGTCGTCCAATCGGAGAGGCCCTCTGAGTTCATTGAGGCTCCTGTCACCCAATCGGGGAAGTCCACCGGGCTCCGCCCCCACGCCCCCGTCGTCCAATGAGGGAAACCCCATAAGGTCCGCCCCCTTGGCCCTGTCGTCCAATGAGGGAAGCCCCGTGAGTTCATTGGATCCCCTGTCGTCCAATGAGGGAAGCCCCTTTAGTTCATTGGATCCCCTGTCGTCCAATGAGGGAAGCCCCTTGAGTTCATTGGATCCCCTGTCGTCCAATGAGGGAAGCCCATTCGTCTCCGCCCCCTCGGCCCTGTCGTCCAATGAGGGAAACCCCACAAGGTCCGCCCCCTCGGCCCTGTCGTCCAATGAGGGAAGCCCCGTGAGTTCATTGGATCCCCTGTTGTCCAATGAGAGAAGCCCCTTTAGTTCATTGGATCCCCTGTCGTCCAATGAGGGAAGCCCCTTGGTCTCCGCCCCCTCGGCCCTGCCGTCCAATGAGAGAAGCCCCTTGAGTTCATTGGATCCCCTGTCGTCCAATGAGGGAAGCGCCTCTGGCCCCGCCCCCTCGTGCTCCGCCCCCCCGCCCCTGCCGTCCAATGGGGGCAACCCCGTGGGCTCCGCGGAGCCCCTGCGCGTGAGCCCGGGAGACCCCGCTCCCTCGTGCTCCGCCCCCCCGCCCCTGCCGTCCAATGGGGGCAACCCCGTGGGCTCCGCGGAGCCCCTGCGCGTGAGCCCGGGAGACCCCGCTCCCTCCTGCTCCGCCCCCCCGCCCCTGCCGTCCAATGGGGGCAACCCCGTGGGCTCCGCGGAGCCCCTGCGCGTGAGCCCGGGAGACCCCGCGGGGGAGCTGGGGGAGCCCAGCTGCAGCTGCTGCTGCTGCACCCGCAGCTGGGTGCAGAGGGAGTGCAGCTGGCAGTAGACGTCCCACACCTCCACCTCCACCTGGGCGGGGATGGGGGGAGGGGGGAGGGGGGGGACATCCACCTCATTGTGACGTCACGGGACAGCCTCACGTGACTCCAACCACGTGTCTCTCTCTCACCGTGTCTCTCTCGCCGTGTGTCTCTCTCGCCGTGTGTCTCTCTCGCCGTGTCTCTCTCTCGCCGTGTCTCTCTCGCCGTGTGTCTCTCTCGCCGTGTCTCTCTCGCCGTGTCTCTCTCGCCGTGTCTCTCTCTCGCCGTGTCTCTCTCGCCGTGTCTCTCTCTCGCCGTGTCTCTCTCGCCGTGTCTCTCTCTCGCCGTGTCTCTCTCCCCGTGTCTCTCTCGCCGTGTCTCTCTCGCCGTGTCTCTCTCGCCGTGTCTCTCTCCCCGTGTCTCTCTCACCGTGTGTCTCTCACCGTGTCTCTCTCTCGCCGTGTCTCTCTCGCCGTGTGTCTCTCTCGCCGTGTCTCTCTCGCCGTGTCTCTCTCGCCGTGTCTCTCTCGCCGTGTCTCTCTCACCGTGTCTCTCTCACCGTGTCTCTCTCTCGCCGTGTCTCTCTCACCGTGTCTCTCTCGCCGTGTCTCTCTCGCCGTGTGTCTCTCTCGCCGTGTCTCTCTCGCCGTGTCTCTCTCGCCGTGTCTCTCTCACCGTGTCTCTCTCACCGTGTCTCTCTCTCGCCGTGTCTCTCTCGCCGTGTCTCTCTCACCGTGTCTCTCTCACCGTGTCTCACTCTCGCCGTGTCTCTCTCTCGCCGTGTCTCTCTCGCTGTGTGTCTCTCTCGCCGTGTCTCTCTCGCCGTGTCTCTCTCGCCGTGTCTCTCTCACCGTGTCTCTCTCTCGCCGTGTCTCTCTCGCCGTGTCTCTCTCGCCGTGTCTCTCTCGCCGTGTCTCTCTCTCGCCGTGTCTCTCTCACCGTGTCTCTCTCACCGTGTCTCTCTCACCGTGTCTCTCTCGCCGTGTCTCTCTCACCGTGTCTCCCTCACAGTGTCTCTCTCACCGTGTCTCTCTCTCACCGTGTCTCTCTCTCACCGTGTCTCTCTCGCCGTGTCTCTCTCACCGTGTCTCTGTCACCGTGTCTCTCTCACCGTGTCTCTGTCACCGTGTCTCTCTCACCGTGTCTCCACCCACGTGTCTCTCCCACCATGTCTCTCTCAACGTGTCTCTCTCACCGTGTCTCCACCCACGTGTCTCTCTCACCGTGTCTCTCTCACCGTGTCTCTCTCACCGTGTCTCCACCCACGTGTCTCTCTCACCATGTCTCTCTCACCGTGTCTCTCTCACCGTGTCTCCACCCACGTGTCTCTCTCACCGTGTCTCTCTCACCGTGTCTCTCTCACCGTGTCTCTCTCGCCGTGTCTCTCTCACCGTGTGTCTCTCTCACCGTGTCTCTCTCACCGTGTCTCTCTCACCGTGTCTCTGTCACCGTGTCTCTCTCACCGTGTCTCTCTCACCGTGTCTCTCTCACCGTGTCTCTCTCAACGTGTCTCCACCCACGTGTCTCTGTCACCGTGTCTCTCTCACCGTGTCTCTCTCACCGTGTCTCTCTCACCGTGTCTCTCTCACCGTGTCTCCACCCACGTGTCTATCCCCGTGTCTCCCCGTGCCCCGCGCGCCCCCATGTCTCCCCGTGTCTCCCGTGACTCCCCGTGTCTCCCCGTGTCTCTCCGTGTCTCCCTGAGTGTCTCCCCGTGTCTCCCCGTGTCTCCCGTGTCTCCCGTGTCTCTCCCCGTGTCTCCCGTGTCTCCCGTGTCTCCCTGTGTCTCCCGTGTCTCCCTGAGTGTCTCCCAGTGTCTCCCAGTGTCTCCCAGTGTCTCCCTGTCTCTCCCGTGTCTCCCCGTGTCTCCCTGAGTTTCTCCCCGTGTCTCCCCGTGTCTCCCGTGTCTCCCGTGTCTCTCCCCGTGTCTCCCGTGTCTCCCTGTGTCTCCCTGAGTGTCTCCCTGAGTGTGTCCCAGTGTCTCCCAGTGTCTCCCAGTGTCTCTCTGTCTCTCCCGTGTCTCCCCGTGTCTCCCTGAGTGTCTCCCCGTGTCTCCCCGTGTCTCCCAGTGTCTCCCAGTGTCTCCCGTGTCTCCCAGTGTCTCCCGTGTCTCCCCGTGTCTCCCGTGTCTCCCGTGTCTCTCCCCGTGTCTCCCGTGTCTCTCCCGGTGTCTCCCTGAGTGTCTCCCCGTGTCTCCCAATGTCTCCCCGTGTCTCCCCGTGTCTCCCCGTGTGTCTCCCCGTCTCTCCCCGTGTCTCCCCGTCTCTCCCCTGTCTCTCCCCGTGTCTCCCCGTGTCTCCCCTGCCTCTCCCCGTGTCTCCCCGTCTCTCCCCTGTCTCTCCCCGTGTCTCCCCATGTCTCCCCGTATCTCCCCGTGTCTCCCCGTCTCTCCCCTGTCTCTCCCCGTGTCTCCCCGTGTCTCTCCTGTGTCTCCCCGTGTCTCCCGTGTCTCTCCGTATCTCTCCCCCGTGGCTCCCCGTGTCTCCCCGTGTCTCCCCCACCTCTCGTGATCTCTGCTGGAGTCTCTGCGAGTGTTCGGAGCGAGTCAGCTCAGCGAGGAGGCTCTCGGGGCTGGCTCCGTGTGGCTCGCCGGACACGAGGCTCAGCTCCTGTTGCAGGGAGTCGAGGCGCAGCTGCAGCTGCCGACGTCCCGAGCAAGCCTCCTGCAGCTCCAGCTCACACTCACGCAGCTGGGGACCGCACACACGCACGCACAGACACCACGCACGCACAGACACCACGCACGCACAGACACCACGCACGCACAGACACCACGCACGCACAGACACCACGCACGCACAGACACCGCGCACGCACAGACACCGCGCACGCACAGACACCACGCACGCACAGACACCACGCACGCACAGACACCACGCACGCACAGACACCGCGCACGCACAGACACCGCGCACGCACAGACACCGCGCACGCACAGACACCGCGCACGCACAGACACCACGCACGCACAGACACCGCGCACGCACAGACACCGCGCACGCACAGACACCGCGCACGCACAGACACCACGCACGCACAGACACCACGCACGCACAGACACCACGCACGCACAGACACCACGCACGCACAGACACCGCGCACGCACAGACACCACGCACGCACAGACACCGCGCACGCACAGACACCACGCACGCACAGACACCGCGCACGCACAGACACCGCGCACGCACAGACACCGCGCACGCACAGACACCGCGCACGCACAGGCACCACGCACGCACAGACACCACGCACGCACAGACACCACGCACGCACAGACACCGCGCACGCACAGACACCACGCACGCACAGACACCGCGCACGCACAGACACCACGCACGCACAGACACCACGCACGCACAGACACCGCGCACGCACAGACACCACGCACGCACAGACACCGCGCACGCACAGACACCACGCACGCACAGACACCACGCACGCACAGACACCACGCACGCACAGACACGCACGCACAGACACCGCGCACGCACAGACACCGCGCACGCACAGACACCACGCACGCACAGACACCGCGCACGCACAGACACCACGCACGCACAGACACCACGCACGCACAGACACCGCGCACGCACAGACACCACGCACGCACAGACACCGCGCACGCACAGACACCACGCACGCACAGACACGCACGCACAGACACCACGCACGCACAGACACGCACGCACAGACACCACGCACGCACAGACACCACGCACGCACAGACACCACGCACGCACAGACACCGCGCACGCACAGACACCGCGCACGCACAGACACCACGCACGCACAGACACCACGCACGCACAGACACCACGCACGCACAGACACCACGCACGCACAGACACCGCGCACGCACAGACACCGCGCACGCACAGACACCACGCACGCACAGACACCACGCACGCACAGACACCACGCACGCACAGACACGCACGCACAGACACCACGCACGGACACGTACGCACAGACACGCACGCACAGACACGCACGCACAGACACGCACGCACAGACACCACGCACGCACAGACACCACGCACGCACAGACACCACGCACGCACAGACACCGCGCACGCACAGACACGAACGTATGGATACGTGCATACACGTACGTACAGACACGTACACACAGACACGCACGCACAGACACCACGCACAGACACGTACGCACAGACACGCACGCACAGACACGTACGCACAGACACGCACGCACAGACACGTACGCACAGACACGCACGCACAGACACGCACGCACAGACACGTACGCACAGACACGTACGCACAGACACGTACGCACAGACACGCACGCACAGACACGTACGTACAGACACGTGCGCACAGACACGTACGCACAGACACGTACACACAGACACGTACACACAGACACGTACGCACAGACACGTACGCACAGACACGCACGCACAGACACGTACATACAGACACGTACGTACAGACACGTACGCACAGACACGTACGCACAGACACGTATGCACAGACACGTACGCACAGACACGTACGCACAGACACGTACGCACAGACACGTATGTACAGACACGTATGTACAGACACGTACGCACAGACACGTATGTACAGACACGTACGCACAGACACGCACGCACAGACACGTACGCACAGACACGTACGTACAGACACGTACGCACAGACACCACACACAGACACGTACGCACAGACACGTATGTACAGACACGTACGCACAGACACGTACGTACAGACACGTACGCACAGACACCACACACAGACACGTACGCACAGACACGTATGTACAGACACGTACGCACAGACACGTACGTACAGACACGTACGCACAGACACGTACGCACAGACACGCACGCACAGACACGTACGCACAGACACCACACACAGACACGTACGCACAGACACGTATGTACAGACACGTACGCACAGACACGTACGTACAGACACGTACGCACAGACACGTACGCACAGACACGCACGCACAGACACGTACGCACAGACACGTACGCACAGACACGCACGCACAGACACGTACACACAGACACGTACGTACAGACACGTACGCACAGACACCACGCACAGACACGCACGCACAGACACGTACGCACAGACACGTACGCACAGACACGTACGCACAGACACCACATAGACACGTACGCACAGACACGTACGCACAGACACGTACGCACAGACACCACATAGACACGCACGCACAGACACGTACACACAGACACGTACGCACAGACACGTACGCACAGACGTACGCACAGACACGTATGCACAGACACGTACGCACAGACACGTACGCACAGACACGCACGCACAGACACGCACGCACAGACACGTACGCACAGACACCACATAGACACGCACGCACAGACACGCACGCACAGACACGTACGCACAGACACGTACGCACAGACGTACGCACAGACACGTACGCACAGACACGTACGCACAGACACGTACGCACAGACACGTACGCACAGACACGTACGCACAGACACGTACGCACAGACACGCACGCACAGACACGTACTCACAGACACGCACGCACAGACACGCACGCACAGACACGTACGCACAGACACGTACGCACAGACACGTACGCACAGACACCACATAGACATGTACGCACAGACACGTACGCACAGACACGTATGCACAGACACGTGCGTACAGACACGTACGCACAGACACGTACGCACAGACACGTACGCACAGACACGCACGCACAGACACGTACGCACAGACACGTACGCACAGACACGTACGCACAGACACGTACGCACAGACACGTACGCACAGACACGTACGTACAGACACGTACGCACAGACACGTACGCACAGACACGTACGCACAGACACGTACGCACAGACACGTACGCACAGACACGTACATACAGACACGCACGCACAGACACGTACGCACAGACACGTACACACAGACACGTACTCACAGACACGCACGCACAGACACGCACGCACAGACACGTACGCACAGACACGTACGCACAGACACATACGTACAGACACGTACTTACAGACACGTACGTACAGACACCACACAGACACGTACGCACAGACACGCACACACAGACACGTACGCACAGACACGTACGCACAGACACGCACGCACAGACACGTACGCACAGACACGTACGTACAGACACGTACGCACAGACACGCACGCACAGACACGTACGCACAGACACGTACGTACAGACACGTACGCACAGACACGTACGTACAGACACGTACGCACAGACACGTACGTACAGACACGTACGTACAGACACGTACGCACAGACACGTACGCACAGACACGTACGCACAGACACGTACGCCCAGACACGTACGCACAGACACGTACGCACAGACACGTACGCACAGACACGTACGCACAGACACGTACGCACAGACACGTACGCACAGACACGTACGTACAGACACGTACGCACAGACACGTACGTACAGACACGTACGTACAGACACGTACGCACAGACACGTACGCACAGACACGTACGCACAGACACGTACGCCCAGACACGTACGTACAGACACGTACGCACAGACACGTACGCACAGACACGTACGCACAGACACGTACGCACAGAC
>NC_136345.1:3076242-3133742 GCF_964198595.1 Lampetra fluviatilis | reverse complement strand
AGTGAGTGGGTGAGTGAGTGGTGAGTGACTGAGTGAGTGAGTGAGTGGTGAGTGACTGAGTGAGTGACTGAGTGGTGAGTGAGTGAGTGGTGAATGAGTGAGTGAGTGGTGAGTGAGTGGGTGAGTGAGTGGTGAGTGACTGAGTGAGTGACTGAGTGAGTGAGTGACTGAGTGAGTGGTGAGTGAGTGGTGAGTGAGTGAGTAGGTGAGTGAGTGACTGAGTGAGTTACTGAGTGAGTGACTGAGTGAGTGACTGAGTGGGTGAGTGAGTGAGTGGTGAGTGAGTGGTGAGTGAGTGGTTAGTGAATGAGTGAGTGACTGAGTGAGTGACTGAGTGAGTGAGTGAGTGGTGAGTGCGTGACTGAGTGTGTGAGGTACTGAGTGATCGAGTGACTGAGTGACTGAGTGAGTGAGTGAGTGACTGAGTGAGTGGGTGAATGTCTGAGTGAGTGACTGAGTGGGTGAGTGAGTGACTGAGTGAGTGACTGAGTGAGTGACTGACTGAGTGAGTGACTGAGTGAGTGGTGAGTGAGTGGTGAGTGACTGAGTGAGTGACTGACTGAGTGACTGAGTGACTGAGTGAGTGGTGACTGAGTGACTGAGTGAGTGAGTGATGAGTGAGTGGGTGAGTGACTGAGTGAGTGACTGAGTGAGTGGGTGAGTGACTGAGTAAGTGGGTGAGTGAGTGTCTGAATGAGTGGTGACTGAGTGAGTGAGTGAGTGACTGAGTGGGTGAGTGACTGAGTGAGTGAGTGACTGAGTGGCTGAGTGACTGACTGAGTGAATGACTGACTGAGTGACTGAGTGAGTGACTGACTGACTGAGTGAGTGAGTGGTGAGTGAGTGGTGAGTGAGTGAGTGACTGAGTGACTGAGTGAGTGACTGACTGAGTGACTGAGTGAGTGAGTGGTGAGTGAGTGAGTGAGTGGTGAGTGAGTGAGTGAGTGGTGAGTGACTGAGTGAGTGAGTGGTGAGTGAGTGGTGAGTGAGTTGTGAGTGAGTGGTGAGTGAGTGACTGAGTGAGTGAGTGGGTGAATGACTGAGTGAGTGAGTGACTGAGTGAGTGAGTGACTTAGTGAGTGACTGAGTGAGTGAGTGAGTGGTGAGTGAGTGGTGAGTGGTGAGTGAGTGAGTGAGTGGTGAGTGAGTGGTGAGTGAGTGGTGATTGAGTGGTGACTGAGTGAGTGACTGAGTGACTGAGTGAGTGACTGAGTGACTGAGTGAGTGACTGAGTGAGTGAGTGAGTGAGTGACTGAGTGAGTGAGTGAGTGAGTGAGTGACTGAGTGAGTGACTGAGTGAGTGACTGAGTGAGTGAGTGGTGAGTGAGTGGTGACTGAGTGAGTGAGTGTCTGAGTGAGTGAGTGACTGAGTGAGTGAGTGACTGAGTGACTGAGTGAGTGAGTGAGTGACTGAGTGAGTGAGTGACTGAGTGAGTGACTGACTGAGTGGGTGAGTGAGTGACTGAGTGAGTGAATGAGTGGTGAGTGAGTGGTGAGTGAGTGAGTGGTGAATGACTGAGTGAGTGACTGACTGAGTGACTGAGTGAGTGACTGAGTGAGTGACTCACTGAGTGAGTGACTGACTGACTGAGTGACTGACTGAGTGAGTGCCTGAGTGAGTGACTGAGTGAGTGACTGAGTGAGTGAGTGACTGAGTGACTGACTGAGTGACTGAGTGAGTGACTGAGTGAGTGACTGACTGAGTGACTGAGTGAGTGAGTGAGTGTCTGAGTGAGTGACTGAGTGAGTGACTGACTGACTGAGTGGGTGAGTGAGTGACTGACTGAGTGACTGACTGAGTGGGTGAGTGAGTGACTGACGGAGTGAGTCACTGACTGAGTGAGTGAGTGACTGAGTGAGTGACTGAGTGAGTGAGTGACTGAGTGAGTGAGTGACTGAGTGAGTGAGTGACTGAGTGAGTGACTGAGTGACTGAGTGAGTGACTGACTGACTGAGTGAGTGACTGAGTGAGTGAGTGAGTGAGTGACTGAGTGAGTGACTGAGTGAGTGACTGAGTGAGTGAGTGGTGAGTGAGTGGTGACTGAGTGAGTGAGTGTCTGAGTGAGTGAGTGACTGAGTGAGTGAGTGACTGAGTGACTGAGTGAGTGAGTGACTGAGTGAGTGAGTGACTGAGTGAGTGACTGACTGAGTGGGTGAGTGAGTGACTGAGTGAGTGAGTGAGTGGTGAGTGAGTGGTGAGTGAGTGAGTGGTGAATGACTGAGTGAGTGACTGACTGAGTGACTGAGTGAGTGACTGAGTGAGTGACTCACTGAGTGAGTGACTGACTGACTGAGTGACTGAGTGAGTGCCTGAGTGAGTGACTGAGTGAGTGAGTGACTGAGTGACTGACTGACTGAGTGACTGAGTGAGTGACTGAGTGAGTGACTGACTGACTGACTGAGTGACTGAGTGAGTGAGTGTCTGAGTGAGTGACTGAGTGAGTGACTGACTGACTGAGTGGGTGAGTGAGTGACTGACTGAGTGACTGACTGAGTGGGTGAGTGAGTGACTGATGGAGTGAGTCACTGACTGAGTGACTGAGTGAGTGACTGACTGAGTGACTGAGTGAGTGACTGAGTGAGTGACTGAGTGACTGAGTGAGTGACTGAGTGACTGACTGAGTGAGTGACTGACTGAGTGAGTGACTGAGTGACTGACTGAGTGAGTGAGTGGTGAGTGAGTTCTCACCTCTGCCTGCAAGCTCTCGAGGCGTGCGAGGTGCTGCTGGGTGGAGAAGCTTTTCTCTCGGTGAGTGGTGAGTGGGTGGTGAGTGAGTGAGTGACTGAGTGAGTGAGTGACTGAGTGAGTGAGTGACTGACTGAGTAAGTGAGTGAGTGACTGACTGAGTGACTGAGTGAGTGAGTGGTGAGTGAGTGGTGAGTGAGTGGTGAGTGAGTAGTGAGTGACTGACTGAGTGAGTGACTGACTGAGTGACTGGGTGAGTGACTGAGTGAGTGAGTGGTGAGTGACTGAGTGACTGAGTGAGTGAGTGAGCGGTGAGTGAGTGACTGAGTGACTGAGTGAGTGAGTGGTGACTGAGTGGGTGAGTGACTGAGTGAGTGACTCACTGAGTGAGTGACTGACTGACTGAGTGACTGACTGAGTGAGTGCCTGAGTGAGTGACTGAGTGAGTGACTGAGTGAGTGAGTGACTGAGTGACTGACTGAGTGACTGAGTGAGTGACTGAGTGAGTGACTGACTGAGTGACTGAGTGAGTGAGTGAGTGTCTGAGTGAGTGACTGAGTGAGTGACTGACTGACTGAGTGGGTGAGTGAGTGACTGACTGAGTGACTGACTGAGTGGGTGAGTGAGTGACTGACGGAGTGAGTCACTGACTGAGTGAGTGAGTGACTGAGTGAGTGACTGAGTGAGTGACTGAGTGAGTGAGTGACTGAGTGAGTGAGTGACTGAGTGAGTGACTGAGTGACTGAGTGAGTGACTGACTGACTGAGTGAGTGACTGAGTGAGTGAGTGAGTGACTGAGTGAGTGACTGAGTGAGTGACTGAGTGAGTTAGTGGTGAGTGAGTGGTGACTGAGTGAGTGAGTGTCTTAGTGAGTGAGTGACTGAGTGAGTGAGTGACTGAGTGACTGAGTGAGTGAGTGAGTGACTGAGTGAGTGACTGAGTGAGTGACTGACTGAGTGGGTGAGTGAGTGACTGAGTGAGTGAGTGAGTGGTGAGTGAGTGGTGAGTGAGTGAGTGGTGAATGACTGAGTGAGTGACTGACTGAGTGACTGAGTGAGTGACTGAGTGAGTGACTCACTGAGTGAGTGAGTGACTGACTGACTGAGTGACTGAGTGAGTGCCTGAGTGAGTGACTGAGTGAGTGAGTGACTGAGTGACTGACTGACTGAGTGACTGAGTGAGTGACTGAGTGAGTGACTGACTGACTGACTGAGTGACTGAGTGAGTGAGTGAGTGTCTGAGTGAGTGACTGAGTGAGTGACTGACTGACTGAGTGGGTGAGTGAGTGACTGACTGAGTGACTGACTGAGTGGGTGAGTGAGTGACTGATGGAGTGAGTCACTGACTGAGTGACTGAGTGAGTGACTGACTGAGTGACTGAGTGAGTGACTGAGTGAGTGACTGAGTGACTGAGTGAGTGACTGAGTGACTGACTGAGTGAGTGACTGACTGAGTGAGTGACTGAGTGACTGACTGAGTGAGTGAGTGGTGAGTGAGTGAGTGACTGAGTGACTGAGTGAGTGACTGAGTGACTGACTGAGTGAGTGACTGACTGAGTGAGTGACTGAGTGACTGACTGAGTGAGTGAGTGGTGAGTGAGTTCTCACCTCTGCCTGCAAGCTCTCGAGGCGTGCGAGGTGCTGCTGGGTGGAGAAGCTTTTCTCTCGGTGAGTGGTGAGTGGGTGGTGAGTGAGTGAGTGACTGAGTGAGTGAGTGACTGAGTGAGTGAGTGACTGACTGAGTAAGTGAGTGAGTGACTGACTGAGTGACTGAGTGAGTGAGTGGTGAGTGAGTGGTGAGTGAGTGGTGAGTGAGTAGTGAGTGACTGACTGAGTGAGTGACTGACTGAGTGACTGGGTGAGTGACTGAGTGAGTGAGTGGTGAGTGACTGAGTGACTGAGTGAGTGAGTGAGCGGTGAGTGAGTGACTGAGTGACTGAGTGAGTGAGTGGTGACTGAGTGGGTGAGTGACTGAGTGAGTGACTCACTGAGTGAGTGACTGACTGACTGAGTGACTGACTGAGTGAGTGCCTGAGTGAGTGACTGAGTGAGTGACTGAGTGAGTGAGTGACTGAGTGACTGACTGAGTGACTGAGTGAGTGACTGAGTGAGTGACTGACTGAGTGACTGAGTGAGTGAGTGAGTGTCTGAGTGAGTGACTGAGTGAGTGACTGACTGACTGAGTGGGTGAGTGAGTGACTGACTGAGTGACTGACTGAGTGGGTGAGTGAGTGACTGACGGAGTGAGTCACTGACTGAGTGAGTGAGTGACTGAGTGAGTGACTGAGTGAGTGACTGAGTGAGTGAGTGACTGAGTGAGTGAGTGACTGAGTGAGTGACTGAGTGACTGAGTGAGTGACTGACTGACTGAGTGAGTGACTGAGTGAGTGAGTGAGTGACTGAGTGAGTGACTGAGTGAGTGACTGAGTGAGTTAGTGGTGAGTGAGTGGTGACTGAGTGAGTGAGTGTCTTAGTGAGTGAGTGACTGAGTGAGTGAGTGACTGAGTGACTGAGTGAGTGAGTGAGTGACTGAGTGAGTGACTGAGTGAGTGACTGACTGAGTGGGTGAGTGAGTGACTGAGTGAGTGAGTGAGTGGTGAGTGAGTGGTGAGTGAGTGAGTGGTGAATGACTGAGTGAGTGACTGACTGAGTGACTGAGTGAGTGACTGAGTGAGTGACTCACTGAGTGAGTGAGTGACTGACTGACTGAGTGACTGAGTGAGTGCCTGAGTGAGTGACTGAGTGAGTGAGTGACTGAGTGACTGACTGACTGAGTGACTGAGTGAGTGACTGAGTGAGTGACTGACTGACTGACTGAGTGACTGAGTGAGTGAGTGAGTGTCTGAGTGAGTGACTGAGTGAGTGACTGACTGACTGAGTGGGTGAGTGAGTGACTGACTGAGTGACTGACTGAGTGGGTGAGTGAGTGACTGATGGAGTGAGTCACTGACTGAGTGACTGAGTGAGTGACTGACTGAGTGACTGAGTGAGTGACTGAGTGAGTGACTGAGTGACTGAGTGAGTGACTGAGTGACTGACTGAGTGAGTGACTGACTGAGTGAGTGACTGAGTGACTGACTGAGTGAGTGAGTGGTGAGTGAGTTCTCACCTCTGCCTGCAAGCTCTCGAGGCGTGCGAGGTGCTGCTGGGTGGAGAAGCTTTTCTCTCGGTGAGTGGTGAGTGGGTGGTGAGTGAGTGAGTGACTGAGTGAGTGAGTGACTGAGTGAGTGAGTGACTGACTGAGTAAGTGAGTGAGTGACTGACTGAGTGACTGAGTGAGTGAGTGGTGAGTGAGTGGTGAGTGAGTGGTGAGTGAGTAGTGAGTGACTGACTGAGTGAGTGACTGACTGAGTGACTGGGTGAGTGACTGAGTGAGTGAGTGGTGAGTGACTGAGTGACTGAGTGAGTGAGTGAGCGGTGAGTGAGTGACTGAGTGACTGAGTGAGTGAGTGGTGACTGAGTGGGTGAGTGACTGAGTGAGTGACTGAGTGAGTGACTGAGTGAGTGACTGACTGAGTGGTGAGTGAGTGGTGAGTGAGTGGTTAGTGAATGAGTGAGTGACTGAGTGAGTGACTGAGTGAGTGAGTGAGTGGTGAGTGCGTGACTGAGTGTGTGAGGTACTGAGTGAGCGAGTGACTGAGTGACTGAGTGAGTGAGTGAGTGACTGAGTGAGTGGGTGAATGTCTGAGTGAGTGACTGAGTGGGTGAGTGAGTGACTGAGTGAGTGACTGAGTGAGTGACTGACTGAGTGAGTGACTGAGTGGGTGAGTGAGTGACTGATGGAGTGAGTCACTGACTGAGTGACTGAGTGAGTGACTGACTGAGTGACTGAGTGAGTGACTGAGTGAGTGACTGAGTGACTGAGTGAGTGACTGAGTGACTGACTGAGTGAGTGACTGACTGAGTGAGTGACTGAGTGACTGACTGAGTGAGTGAGTGGTGAGTGAGTTCTCACCTCTGCCTGCAAGCTCTCGAGGCGTGCGAGGTGCTGCTGGGTGGAGAAGCTTTTCTCTCGGTGAGTGGTGAGTGGGTGGTGAGTGAGTGAGTGACTGAGTGAGTGAGTGACTGAGTGAGTGAGTGACTGACTGAGTAAGTGAGTGAGTGACTGACTGAGTGACTGAGTGAGTGAGTGGTGAGTGAGTGGTGAGTGAGTGGTGAGTGAGTAGTGAGTGACTGACTGAGTGAGTGACTGACTGAGTGACTGGGTGAGTGACTGAGTGAGTGAGTGGTGAGTGACTGAGTGACTGAGTGAGTGAGTGAGCGGTGAGTGAGTGACTGAGTGACTGAGTGAGTGAGTGGTGACTGAGTGGGTGAGTGACTGAGTGAGTGACTCACTGAGTGAGTGACTGACTGACTGAGTGACTGACTGAGTGAGTGCCTGAATGAGTGACTGAGTGAGTGACTGAGTGAGTGAGTGACTGAGTGACTGACTGAGTGACTGAGTGAGTGACTGAGTGAGTGACTGACTGAGTGACTGAGTGAGTGAGTGAGTGTCTGAGTGAGTGACTGAGTGAGTGACTGACTGACTGAGTGGGTGAGTGAGTGACTGACTGAGTGACTGACTGAGTGGGTGAGTGAGTGACTGACGGAGTGAGTCACTGACTGAGTGAGTGAGTGACTGAGTGAGTGACTGAGTGAGTGACTGAGTGAGTGAGTGACTGAGTGAGTGAGTGACTGAGTGAGTGACTGAGTGACTGAGTGAGTGACTGACTGACTGAGTGAGTGACTGAGTGAGTGAGTGAGTGACTGAGTGAGTGACTGAGTGAGTGACTGAGTGAGTGAGTGGTGAGTGAGTGGTGACTGAGTGAGTGAGTGTCTGAGTGAGTGAGTGACTGAGTGAGTGAGTGACTGAGTGACTGAGTGAGTGAGTGAGTGACTGAGTGAGTGAGTGACTGAGTGAGTGACTGACTGAGTGGGTGAGTGAGTGACTGAGTGAGTGAGTGAGTGGTGAGTGAGTGGTGAGTGAGTGAGTGGTGAATGACTGAGTGAGTGACTGACTGAGTGACTGAGTGAGTGACTGAGTGAGTGACTCACTGAGTGAGTGACTGACTGACTGAGTGACTGAGTGAGTGCCTGAGTGAGTGACTGAGTGAGTGAGTGACTGAGTGACTGACTGACTGAGTGACTGAGTGAGTGACTGAGTGAGTGACTGACTGACTGACTGAGTGACTGAGTGAGTGAGTGAGTGTCTGAGTGAGTGACTGAGTGAGTGACTGACTGACTGAGTGGGTGAGTGAGTGACTGACTGAGTGACTGACTGAGTGGGTGAGTGAGTGACTGATGGAGTGAGTCACTGACTGAGTGACTGAGTGAGTGACTGACTGAGTGACTGAGTGAGTGACTGAGTGAGTGACTGAGTGACTGAGTGAGTGACTGAGTGACTGACTGAGTGAGTGACTGACTGAGTGAGTGACTGAGTGACTGACTGAGTGAGTGAGTGGTGAGTGAGTTCTCACCTCTGCCTGCAAGCTCTCGAGGCGTGCGAGGTGCTGCTGGGTGGAGAAGCTTTTCTCTCGGTGACTGAGTGAGTGAGTGAGTGACTGAGTGACTGAGTGAGTGACTGAGTGACTGAGTGAGTGAGTGACTGAGTGAGTGACTGAGTGAGTGAGTGACTGACTGAATGACTGACTGAGTGACTGACTGAGTGAGTGAGTGGTGGGTGAGTGGTGAGTGACTGAGTGAGTGACTGAGTGACTGAGTGAGTGACTGAGTGACTGAGTGAGTGAGTGACTGAGTGAGTGACTGAGTGAGTGAGTGACTGACTGAATGACTGACTGAGTGACTGACTGAGTGAGTGAGTGGTGAGTGAGTTCTCACCTCTGCCTGCAAGCTCTCGAGGCGTGCGAGGTGCTGCTGGGTGGAGAAGCTTTTCTCTCGGTGAGTGGTGAGTGGGTGGTGAGTGAGTGAGTGACTGAGTGAGTGAGTGACTGAGTGAGTGAGTGACTGACTGAGTAAGTGAGTGAGTGACTGACTGAGTGACTGAGTGAGTGAGTGGTGAGTGAGTGGCGAGTGAGTGGTGAGTGAGTAGTGAGTGACTGACTGAGTGAGTGACTGACTGAGTGACTGGGTGAGTGACTGAGTGAGTGAGTGGTGAGTGACTGAGTGACTGAGTGAGTGAGTGAGCGGTGAGTGAGTGACTGAGTGACTGAGTGAGTGAGTGGTGACTGAGTGGGTGAGTGACTGAGTGACTGAGTGAGTGACTGAGTGAGTGACTGACTGAGTGGTGAGTGAGTGGTGAGTGAGTGGTTAGTGAATGAGTGAGTGACTGAGTGAGTGACTGAGTGAGTGAGTGAGTGGTGAGTGCGTGACTGAGTGTGTGAGGTACTGAGTGAGCGAGTGACTGAGTGACTGAGTGAGTGAGTGAGTGAGTGACTGAGTGAGTGGGTGAATGTCTGAGTGAGTGACTGAGTGGGTGAGTGAGTGACTGAGTGAGTGACTGAGTGAGTGACTGACTGAGTGAGTGACTGAGTGAGTGGTGAGTGATTGGTGAGTGAGTGGTGAGTGACTGACTGAGGGACTGAGTGACTGAGTGAGTGGTGACTGAGTGAGTGACTGAGTGACTGAGTGAGTGAGTGATGAGTGAGTGGGTGAGTGACTGAGTGAGTGACTGAGTGAGTGGGTGAGTGACTGAGTAAGTGGGTGAGTGAGTGTCTGAGTGAGTGGTGACTGAGTGAGTGAGTGAGTGACTGAGTGGGTGAGTGACTGAGTGAGTGAGTGACTGAGTGGCTGAGTGACTGACTGAGTGAATGACTGACTGAGTGACTGAGTGACTGACTGACTGAGTGAGTGAGTGGTGAGTGAGTGGTGAGTGAGTGAGTGACTGAGTGACTGAGTGAGTGACTGACTGAGTGACTGAGTGAGTGAGTGGTGAGTGAGTGAGTGGTGAGTGAGTGAGTGGTGAGTGACTGAGTGAGTGATTGGTGAGTGAGTGGTGAGTGAGTTGTGAGTGAGTGGTGAGTGAGTGACTGAGTGAGTGAGTGGGTGAGTGACTGAGTGAGTGAGTGACTGAGTGAGTGAGTGATTTAGTGAGTGACTGAGTGAGTGAGTGAGTGGTGAGTGAGTGGTGAGTGAGTGAGTGGTGAGTGAGTGGTGAGTGAGTGGTGATTGAGTGGTGACTGAGTGAGTGAGTGTCTGAGTGAGTGAGTGACTGAGTGACTGAGTGAGTGACTGAGTGACTGAGTGACTGAGTGAGTGACTGACTGACTGAGTGAGTGAGTGACTGAGTGAGTGAGTGACTGAGTGAGTGACTGAGTGAGTGACTGAGTGAGTGAGTGGTGAGTGAGTGGTGACTGAGTGAGTGAGTGTCTGAGTGAGTGAGTGACTGAGTGAGTGAGTGACTGAGTGACTGAGTGAGTGACTGAGTGAGTGAGTGACTGAGTGAGTGACTGACTGAGTGGGTGAGTGAGTGACTGAGTGAGTGAGTGAGTGGTGAGTGAGTGGTGAGTGAGTGAGTGAGTGGTGAATGACTGAGTGAGTGACTGACTGAGTGACTGAGTGAGTGACTGAGTGAGTGACTCACTGAGTGAGTGACTGACTGACTGAGTGACTGACTGAGTGAGTGCCTGAGTGAGTGACTGAGTGAGTGACTGAGTGACTGAGTGACTGACTGACTGAGTGACTGACTGACTGAGTGACTGAGTGAGTGACTGAGTGAGTGAGTGACTGACTGACTGACTGAGTGACTGAGTGAGTGAGTGTCTGAGTGAGTGACTGAGTGAGTGACTGACTGACTGAGTGGGTGAGTGAGTGACTGACTGAGTGACTGACTGAGTGGGTGAGTGAGTGACTGATGGAGTGAGTCACTGACTGAGTGACTGAGTGAGTGACTGAGTGACTGAGTGAGTGACTGAGTGACTGAGTGAGTGACTGAGTGACTGACTGAGTGAGTGACTGACTGAGTGAGTGACTGAGTGACTGACTGAGTGAGTGAGTGGTGAGTGAGTTCTCACCTCTGCCTGCAAGCTCTCGAGGCGTGCGAGGTGCTGCTGGGTGGAGAAGCTTTTCTCTCGGTGAGTGGTGAGTGGGTGGTGAGTGAGTGAGTGACTGAGTGAGTGAGTGACTGAGTGAGTGAGTGAGTGACTGACTGAGTGAGTGAGTGAGTGAGTGACTGAGTGACTGACTGAGTGACTGAGTGAGTGAGTGGTGAGTGAGTGGTGAGTGAGTGGTGAGTGAGTGGTGAGTGAGTAGTGAGTGACTGACTGAGTGAGTGACTGACTGAGTGAGTGACTGAGTGAGTGACTGAGTGAGTGAGTGGTGAGTGACTGAGTGACTGAGTGAGTGAGTGAGCGGTGAGTGAGTGACTGAGTGACTGAGTGAGTGAGTGGTGACTGAGTGGGTGAGTGACTGAGTGACTGAGTGACTGACTGAGTGAGTGACTGACTGAGTGGTGAGTGAGTGGTGAGTGAGTGCTCACCTCTGCCTGCAAGCTCTCGAGGCGTGCGAGGTGCTGCTGGGTGGAGAAGCTTTTATCTCGGTGACTGAGTGACTGAGTGAGTGACTGAGTGAGTGACTGACTGAGTGAGTGACTGAGTGAGTGGTGAGTGATTGGTGAGTGAGTGGTGAGTGACTGAGTGAGTGACTGACTGAGTGACTGAGTGACTGAGTGAGTGGTGACTGAGTGAGTGACTGAGTGACTGAGTGAGTGAGTGATGAGTGAGTGGGTGAGTGACTGAGTGAGTGACTGAGTGAGTGGGTGAGTGACTGAGTAAGTGGGTGAGTGAGTGTCTGAGTGAGTGGTGACTGAGTGAGTGAGTGAGTGAGTGACTAAGTGGGTGAGTGACTGAGTGAGTGAGTGAGTGACTGAGTGGCTGAGTGACTGACTGAGTGAATGACTGACTGAGTGACTGAGTGAGTGACTGACTGACTGAGTGAGTGGTGAGTGAGTGGTGAGTGAGTGAGTGAGTGACTGAGTGACTGAGTGAGTGACTGAGTGAGTGACTGAGTGAGTGAGTGGTGAGTGAGTGAGTGAGTGGTGAGTGAGTGAGTGGTGAGTGACTGAGTGAGTGAGTGGTGAGTGAGTGAGTTGTGAGTGAGTGGTGAGTGAGTGACTGAGTGAGTGAGTGGGTGAGTGACTGAGTGAGTGAGTGACTGAGTGAGTGAGTGACTTAGTGAGTGACTGAGTGAGTGAGTGGTGAGTGAGTGGTGAGTGAGTGAGTGAGTGGTGAGTGAGTGGTGAGTGAGTGGTGATTGAGTGGTGACTGAGTGAGTGAGTGTCTGAGTGAGTGAGTGACTGAGTGACTGAGTGAGTGACTGAGTGACTGAGTGAGTGACTGACTGACTGAGTGAGTGACTGAGTGAGTGAGTGAGTGACTGAGTGAGTGAGTGAGTGGTGAGTGAGTGGTGACTGAGTGAGTGAGTGTCTGAGTGAGTGAGTGACTGAGTGAGTGAGTGACTGAGTGACTGAGTGAGTGAGTGAGTGACTGAGTGAGTGAGTGAGTGACTGAGTGAGTGACTGACTGAGTGGGTGAGTGAGTGACTGAGTGAGTGAGTGAGTGGTGAGTGAGTGGTGAGTGAGTGAGTGGTGAATGACTGAGTGAGTGACTGACTGAGTGACTGAGTGAGTGACTGAGTGAGTGACTCACTGAGTGAGTGACTGACTGACTGAGTGACTGACTGAGTGAGTGCCTGAGTGAGTGACTGAGTGAGTGACTGAGTGACTGAGTGACTGACTGACTGAGTGACTGACTGACTGAGTGACTGAGTGAGTGACTGAGTGAGTGACTGACTGACTGACTGAGTGACTGAGTGAGTGAGTGTCTGAGTGAGTGACTGAGTGAGTGACTGACTGACTGAGTGGGTGAGTGAGTGACTGACTGAGTGACTGACTGAGTGGGTGAGTGAGTGACTGATGGAGTGAGTCACTGACTGAGTGACTGAGTGAGTGACTGACTGAGTGACTGAGTGAGTGACTGAGTGACTGAGTGAGTGACTGAGTGACTGACTGAGTGAGTGACTGACTGAGTGAGTGACTGAGTGACTGACTGAGTGAGTGAGTGGTGAGTGAGTTCTCACCTCTGCCTGCAAGCTCTCGAGGCGTGCGAGGTGCTGCTGGGTGGAGAAGCTTTTCTCTCGGTGAGTGGTGAGTGGGTGGTGAGTGAGTGAGTGACTGAGTGAGTGAGTGACTGAGTGAGTGAGTGAGTGAGTGACTGACTGAGTGAGTGAGTGAGTGACTGAGTGACTGACTGAGTGACTGAGTGAGTGAGTGGTGAGTGAGTGGTGAGTGAGTGGTGAGTGAGTAGTGAGTGACTGACTGAGTGAGTGACTGACTGAGTGACTGAGTGAGTGACTGAGTGAGTGAGTGGTGAGTGACTGAGTGAGTGAGTGAGCGGTGAGTGAGTGACTGAGTGACTGAGTGAGTGAGTGGTGACTGAGTGGGTGAGTGACTGAGTGACTGAGTGACTGACTGAGTGACTGACTGAGTGGTGAGTGAGTGGTGAGTGAGTGGTGAGTGAGTGGTGAGTGAGTGCTCACCTCTGCCTGCAAGCTCTCGAGGCGTGCGAGGTGCTGCTGGGTGGAGAAGCTTTTCTCTCGGTGACTGAGTGAGTGAGTGAGTGACTGAGTGACTGAGTGAGTGACTGAGTGACTGAGTGAGTGAGTGACTGAGTGAGTGACTGAGTGAGTGAGTGAGTGACTGACTGAATGACTGACTGAGTGACTGACTGAGTGAGTGAGTGGTGGGTGAGTGGTGAGTGACTGAGTGAGTGAGTGACTGACTGAGTGACTGAGTGAGTGAGTGGGTGAATGAGTGGGTGAGTGGTGAGTGAGTGAGTGACTGACTGACTGAGTGAGTAGTGAGTGAGTGGTGAGTGAGTTCTCACCTCTGCCTGCAAGCTCTCGAGGCGTGCGAGGTGCTGTTGGGTGGAGAAGCTTTTCTCTCGGTGAGTGGTGAGTGACTGAGTGAGTGACTGAGTGACTGAGTGAGTGAGTGGTGAGTGAGTGAGTGAGTGACTGAGTGACTGAGTGAGTGAGTGAGTGACTGAGTGACTGACTGAGTGACTGAGTGAGTGAGTGGTGAGTGAGTGGTGAGTGAGTGGTGAGTGAGTGCTCACCTCTGCCTGCAAGCTCTCGAGGCGTGCGAGGTGCTGCTGGGTGGAGAAGCTTTTCTCTCGGTGACTGAGTGAGTGAGTGAGTGACTGAGTGACTGAGTGAGTGAGTGAGTGACTGAGTGACTGACTGAGTGACTGAGTGAGTGAGTGGTGAGTTCTCACCTCTGCCTGCAAGCTCTCCAGGCGTGCGAGGTGCTGTTGGGTGGAGAAGCTTTTCTCTCGGTGAGTGGTGAGTGAGTGGTGAGTGAGTGAGTGAGTGACTGAGTGGGTGAGTGACTGAGTGAGTGACTGAGTGAGTGACTGAGTGGGTGAGTGACTGAGTGAGTGAGTGACTGACTGACTGAGTGAGTGGTGAGTGACTGAGTGAGTGAGTGGTGAGTGAGTGCTCACCTCTGCCTGCAAGCTCTCGAGGCGTGCGAGGTGCTGCTGGGTGGAGAAGCTTTTCTCTCGGTGAGTGGTGAGTGAGTGACTGACTGAATGACTGACTGAATGACTGACTGAGTGACTGAATGACTGACTGAGTGAGTGAGTGGTGAGTGACTGAGTGAGTGAGTGGTGAGTTCTCACCTCTGCCTGCAAGCTCTCGAGGCGTGCGAGGTGCTGCTGGGTGGAGAAGCTTTTCTCTCGGTGACTGAGTGAGTGAGTGAGTGACTGAGTGACTGAGTGAGTGACTGAGTGACTGAGTGAGTGAGTGACTGAGTGAGTGACTGAGTGAGTGAGTGACTGACTGAATGACTGACTGAGTGACTGACTGAGTGAGTGAGTGGTGGGTGAGTGGTGAGTGACTGAGTGAGTGACTGAGTGACTGAGTGAGTGACTGAGTGACTGAGTGAGTGAGTGACTGAGTGAGTGACTGAGTGAGTGAGTGACTGACTGAATGACTGACTGAGTGACTGACTGAGTGAGTGAGTGGTGAGTGAGTTCTCACCTCTGCCTGCAAGCTCTCGAGGCGTGCGAGGTGCTGCTGGGTGGAGAAGCTTTTCTCTCGGTGACTGAGTGAGTGAGTGATTGAGTGACTGAGTGAGTGACTGAGTGACTGAGTGAGTGAGTGACTGAGTGAGTGACTGAGTGAGTGAGTGACTGACTGAATGACTGACTGAGTGACTGACTGAGTGAGTGAGTGGTGGGTGAGTGGTGAGTGACTGAGTGACTGAGTGACTGAGTGAGTGACTGAGTGACTGAGTGAGTGAGTGACTGAGTGAGTGACTGAGTGAGTGAGTGACTGACTGAATGACTGACTGAGTGACTGACTGAGTGAGTGAGTGGTGAGTGAGTTCTCACCTCTGCCTGCAAGCTCTCGAGGCGTGCGAGGTGCTGCTGGGTGGAGAAGCTTTTCTCTCGGTGACTGAGTGAGTGAGTGAGTGACTGAGTGACTGAGTGAGTGACTGAGTGACTGAGTGAGTGAGTGACTGAGTGAGTGACTGAGTGAGTGAGTGACTGACTGAATGACTGACTGAGTGACTGACTGAGTGAGTGAGTGAGTGGTGGGTGAGTGGTGAGTGACTGAGTGAGTGACTGAGTGACTGAGTGAGTGACTGAGTGACTGAGTGAGTGAGTGACTGAGTGAGTGACTGAGTGAGTGAGTGACTGACTGAATGACTGACTGAGTGACTGACTGAGTGAGTGAGTGGTGAGTGAGTTCTCACCTCTGCCTGCAAGCTCTCGAGGCGTGCGAGGTGCTGCTGGGTGGAGAAGCTTTTCTCTCGGTGAGTGGTGAGTGAGTGAGTGACTGAGTGACTGAGTGAGTGAGTGACTGAGTGAGTGAGTGACTGAGTGAGTGAGTGGTGAGTGAGTGCTCACCTCTGCCTGCAAGCTCTCGAGGCGTGCGAGGTGCTGCTGGGTGGAGAAGCTTTTCTCTCGGTGAGTGGTGAGTGGGTGGTGAGTGAGTGACTGAGTGAGTGAGTGAGTGACTGAGTGAGTGAGTGAGTGACTGAGTGAGTGAGTGACTGAGTGAGTGAGTGACTGACTGAGTGAGTGAGTGACTGAGTGACTGAGTGAGTGAGTGACTGACTGAGTGAGTGACTGAGTGAGTGACTGAGTGAGTGAGTGAGTGACTGACTGAGTGAGTGACTGAGTGACTGACTGAGTGACTGAGTGAGTGACTGAGTGAGTGGTGAGTGAGTTCTCACCTCTGCCTGCAAGCTCTCGAGGCGTGCGAGGTGCTGCTGGGTGGAGAAGCTTTTCTCTCGGTGAGTGGTGAGTGGGTGGTGAGTGAGTGACTGACTGAGTGAGTGAGTGACTGAGTGACTGAGTGAGTGAGTGAGTGACTGACTGAGTGAGTGACTGAGTGAGTGACTGAGTGAGTGAGTGACTGACTGAGTGAGTGACTGAATGACTGACTGACTGACTGAGTGACTGAGTGAGTGAGTGAGTGGTGAGTTCTCACCTCTGCCTGCAAGCTCTCGAGGCGTGCGAGGTGCTGCTGGGTGGAGAAGCTTTTCTCTCGGTGACTGAGTGAGTGAGTGACTGAGTGACTGAGTGAGTGACTGACTGAATGACTGACTGAGTGACTGACTGAATGACTGACTGAATGACTGACTGAGTGAGTGACTGAGTGAGTGAGTGGTGAGTTCTCACCTCTGCCTGCAAGCTCTCGAGGCGTGCGAGGTGCTGCTGGGTGGAGAAGCTTTTCTCTCGGTGACTGAGTGAGTGAGTGACTGAGTGACTGAGTGAGTGAGTGAGTGAATGACTGACTGAGTGAGTGAGTGAGTGAGTGACTGAGTGAGTGACTGAGTGAGTGAGTGAGTGGTGAGTGAGTGGTGAGTGAGTGGTGAGGGAGTGGTGAGTGAGTGGTGACTGAGTGAGTGAGTGGTGAGTGCTCACCTCTGCCTGCAAGCTCTCGAGGCGTGCGAGGTGCTGCTGGGTGGAGAAGCTTTTCTCTCGGTGAGTGGTGAGTGACTGAGTGAGTGACTGAATGACTGACTGACTGACTGAGTGAGTGACTGAATGACTGAGTGAGTGACTGAGTGAGTGAGTGAGTGGTGAGTGAGTGGTGAGTGAGTGGTGAGGGAGTGGTGAGTGAGTGGTGACTGAGTGGTGAGTGAGTGCTCACCTCTGCCTGCAAGCTCTCGAGGCGTGCGAGGTGCTGCTGGGTGGAGAAGCTTTTCTCTCGGTGAGTGGTGAGTGGGTGGTGAGTGAGTGAGTGAGTGACTGAGTGAGTGAGTGAGTGAGTGACTGACTGACTGAGTGAGTGACTGAGTGACTGAGTGACTGAGTGACTGAGTGAGTGACTGAGTGACTGAGTGAGTGGTGAGTGAGTTCTCACCTCTGCCTGCAAGCTCTCGAGGCGTGCGAGGTGCTGCTGGGTGGAGAAGCTTTTCTCTCGGTGACTGAGTGACTGAGTGAGTGACTGAGTGACTGAGTGAGTGAGTGACTGAGTGAGTGACTGAGTGAGTGAGTGATTGACTGAATGACTGACTGAGTGACTGACTGAGTGAGTGGTGGGTGAGTGGTGAGTGAGTGAGTGACTGAGTGACTGACTGAGTGACTGACTGACTGAGTGAGTGAGTGACTGACTGAGTGAGTGAGTGAGTGGTGAGTGAGTGGTGAGTGAGTGGTGAGTGAGTCCTCACCTCTGCCTGCAAGCTCTCGAGGCGTGCGAGGTGCTGTTGGGTGGAGAAGCTTTTCTCTCGGTGAGTGGTGAGTGACTGAGTGAGTGACTGAGTGACTGAGTGAGTGAGTGGTGAGTGAGTGAGTGACTGAGTGACTGAGTGAGTGAGTGAGTGACTGAGTGACTGACTGAGTGACTGAGTGAGTGAGTGGTGAGTGAGTGGTGAGTGAGTGGTGAGTGAGTCCTCACCTCTGCCTGCAAGCTCTCGAGGCGTGCGAGGTGCTGCTGGGTGGAGAAGCTTTTCTCTCGGTGACTGACTGAGTGACTGAGTGACTGACTGAATGACTGACTGAATGACTGACTGAGTGACTGACTGAGTGAGTGACTGATTGACTGACTGAGTGAGTGAGTGGTGAGTGAGTGCTCACCTCTGCCTGCAAGCTCTCGAGGCGTGCGAGGTGCTGCTGGGTGGAGAAGCTTTTCTCTCGGTGACTGACTGAGTGACTGAGTGACTGACTGAATGACTGACTGAATGACTGACTGAGTGACTGACTGAGTGAGTGACTGAGTGAGTGACTGAGTGAGTGAGTGAGTGGTGAGTGAGTCCTCACCTCTGCCTGCAGGCTCTCGAGGCGTGCGAGGTGCTGCTGGGTGGAGAAGCTTTTCTCTCGGTGACTGACTGAGTGACTGAGTGACTGACTGAATGACTGACTGAATGACTGACTGAGTGACTGACTGAGTGAGTGACTGAGTGAGTGACTGAGTGAGTGAGTGAGTGGTGAGTGAGTCCTCACCTCTGCCTGCAGGCTCTCGAGGCGTGCGAGGTGCTGCTGGGTGGAGAAGCTTTTCTCTCGGTGACTGACTGAGTGACTGAGTGACTGACTGAATGACTGACTGAATGACTGACTGAGTGACTGACTGAGTGAGTAACTGAGTGAGTGACTGAGTGAGTGAGTGAGTGGTGAGTGAGTGCTCACCTCTGCCTGCAGGCTCTCGAGGCGTGCGAGGTGCTGCTGGGTGGAGAAGCTTTTCTCTCGGTGACTGAGTGAGTGAGTGACTGAGTGACTGACTGAGTGAGTGAGTGACTGAGTGAGTGAGTGACTGAGTGAGTGACTGAATGACTGACTGACTGAGTGACTGAGTGAGTGACTGAGTGAGTGAGTGGTGAGTGACTGAGTGAGTGAGTGAGCGGTGAGTGAGTGACTGAGTGACTGAGTGAGTGAGTGGTGACTGAGTGGGTGAGTGACTGAGTGACTGAGTGACTGACTGAGTGACTGACTGAGTGGTGAGTGAGTGGTGAGTGAGTGGTGAGTGAGTGGTGAGTGAGTGCTCACCTCTGCCTGCAAGCTCTCGAGGCGTGCGAGGTGCTGCTGGGTGGAGAAGCTTTTCTCGCGGAACTCATCGCGAAGTCCCACCACCTGTGTGGACAGCTGCTGCTCCACCTCGGCAGCCTCCACAACAACAACAACAACCACAACAACCACAACAACAACAATCATTATCACAACAACAAAAACAGCCACAACAACAACCACAACAATCATTAACACAACAACCACAACAACAATCATTATCACAACAACCACAACAACAATCATGATCACAACAACAATCATTATCACAACAACAATAACAGCCACAACAACAACCACAACAATCATTAACACAACAACCACAACAACAATCATTATCACAACAACCACAACAACAATCATGATCACAACAACAATCATTATCACAACAACAAAAACAGCCACAACAACAACCACAACAATCATTAACACAACAACCACAACAACAATCATGATCACAACAACCACTACAACAACCACAACCACAACAACCACAACAACAATCATTAACACAACAACCACAACAACAACCACAACCACAACAACCACAACAACAATCATGATCACAACAACCACTACAACAACCACAACCACAACAACCACAACAACAATCATTATCACAACAACCACTACAACAATCATTAACACAACAACCACTACAACAACCACAACCACAACAACCACTACAACAATCATGATCACAACAACCACTACAACAACCACAACCACAACAACCACAACAACAATCATTATCACAACAACCACTACAACAATCATTAACACAACAACCACAACAACAACCACAACCACAACAACCACTACAACAATCATTATCACAACAACCACTACAACAACCACAACCACAACAACCACAACAACAATCATTAACACAACAACCACTACAACAACCACAACCACAACAACCACAACAACAATCATTATCACAACAACCACTACAACAACCACAACCACAACAACCACAACAACAATCATTATCACAACAACCACTACAACAACCACAACCACAACAACCACAACAACAATCATTATCACAACAACCACAACAACAATCATTATCACAACAACCACAACAACAATCATTATCACAACAACCACAACAACAATCATGATCACAACAACCACAACAACAATCATTAACACAACAACCACTACAACAACCACAACCACAACAACAATCATTATTACAACAACCACAACAACAATCATTAACACAACAACCACAACAACAATCATTATCACAACAACCACAACAACAATCATTATCACAACAACCACAACAACAATCATTATCACAACAACAATCATTAACACAACAACCACTACAACAACCACAACCACAACAACCACAACAACAATCATTATCACAACAACCACAACAACAATCATTAACACAACAACCACTACAACAACCACAACCACAACAACCACAACAACAATCATTAACACAACAACCACAACAACAATCATTATCACAACAACCACAACAACAATCATTATCACAACAACCACAACAACAATCATTATCACAACAACCACAACAACAATCATTATCACAACAACCACAACAACAATCATTAACACAACAGCTTTGTCTGTGTGTGCATCATAGGTGCTGCTGCTGCTGCTACTGACAGCACTTGCCCCTACTGCCCTGCTAGAGGCTACCTGGGGGAGCTTTGTCTGTGTGTGCATCATAGGTGCTGCTGCTGCTGCTACTGACAGCACTTGCCCCTACTGCCCTGCTAGAGGCTACCTGGGGGAGCTTTGTCTGTGTGTGCATCATAGGTGCTGCTGCTGCTGCTACTGACAGCACTTGCCCCTACTGCCCTGCTAGAGGCTACCTGGGGGAGCTTTGTCTGTGTGTGCATCATAGCTGCTGCTGCTGCTGCTACTGACAGCACTTGCCCCTGCTGCCCTGCTAGAGGCTACCTGGGGGAGCTTTGTCTGTGTGTGCATCATAGCTGCTGCTGCTGCTGCTACTGACAGCACTTGCCCCTACTGCCCTGCTAGAGGCTACCTGGGGGAGCTTTGTCTGTGTGTGCATCATAGGTGCTGCTGCTGCTGCTACTGACAGCACTTGCCCCTGCAGCCCTGCTAGAGGCTACCTGGGGGAGCTTTGTCTGTGTGTGCATCATAGGTGCTGCTGCTGCTGCTACTGACAGCACTTGCCCCTGCTGCCCTGCTAGAGGCTACCTGGGGGAGCTTTGTCTGTGTGTGCATCATAGCTGCTGCTGCTGCTGCTACTGACAGCACTTGCCCCTACTGCCCTGCTAGAGGCTACCTGGGGGAGCTTTGTCTGTGTGTGCATCATAGGTGCTGCTGCTGCTACTGACAGCACTTGCCCCTACTGCCCTGCTAGAGGCTACCTGGGGGAGCTTTGTCTGTGTGTGCATCATAGGTGCTGCTGCTGCTGCTACTGACAGCACTTGCCCCTGCAGCCCTGCTAGAGGCTACCTGGGGGAGCTTTGTCTGTGTGTGCATCATAGGTGCTGCTGCTGCTGCTGCTACTGACAGCACTTGCCCCTGCAGCCCTGCTAGAGGCTACCTGGGGGAGCTTTGTCTGTGTGTGCATCATAGCTGCTGCTGCTGCTGCTACTGACAGCACTTGCCCCTACTGCCCTGCTAGAGGCTACCTGGGGGAGCTTTGTCTGTGTGTGCATCATAGCTGCTGCTGCTGCTGCTGCTACTGACAGCACTTGCCCCTACTGCCCTGCTAGAGGCTACCTGGGGGAGCTTTGTCTGTGTGTGCATCATAGGTGCTGCTGCTGCTGCTACTGACAGCACTTGCCCCTGCTGCCCTGCTAGAGGCTACCTGGGGGAGCTTTGTCTGTGTGTGCATCATAGCTGCTGCTGCTGCTGCTACTGACAGCACTTGCCCCTACTGCCCTGCTAGAGGCTACCTGGGGGAGCTTTGTCTGTGTGTGCATCATAGGTGCTGCTGCTGCTACTGACAGCACTTGCCCCTACTGCCCTGCTAGAGGCTACCTGGGGGAGCTTTGTCTGTGTGTGCATCATAGGTGCTGCTGCTGCTACTGACAGCACTTGCCCCTACTGCCCTGCTAGAGGCTACCTGGGGGAGCTTTGTCTGTGTGTGCATCATAGGTGCTGCTGCTGCTACTGACAGCACTTGCCCCTACTGCCCTGCTAGAGGCTACCTGGGGGAGCTTTGTCTGTGTGTGCATCATAGGTGCCGCTGCTGCTGCTACTGACAGCACTTGCCCCTACTGCCCTGCTAGAGGCTACCTGGGGGAGCTTTGTCTGTGTGTGTATCATAGGTGCTGCTGCTGCTGCTACTGACAGCACTTGCCCCTACTGCCCTGCTAGAGGCTACCTGGGGGAGCTTTGTCTGTGTGTGCATCATAGGTGCTGCTGCTGCTGCTACTGACAGCACTTGCCCCTACTGCCCTGCTAGAGGCTACCTGGGGGAGCTTTGTCTGTGTGTGCATCATAGCTGCTGCTGCTGCTGCTACTGACAGCACTTGCCCCTACTGCCCTGCTAGAGGCTACCTGGGGGAGCTTTGTCTGTGTGTGCATCATAGGTGCTGCTGCTGCTACTGACAGCACTTGCCCCTGCAGCCCTGCTAGAGGCTACCTGGGGGAGCTTTGTCTGTGTGTGCATCATAGCTGCTGCTGCTGCTGCTACTGACAGCACTTGCCCCTGCAGCCCTGCTAGAGGCTACCTGGGGGAGCTTTGTCTGTGTGTGCATCATAGGTGCTGCTGCTGCTGCTGACAGCACTTGCCCCTACTGCCCTGCTAGAGGCTACCTGGGGGAGCTTTGTCTGTGTGTGCATCATAGGTGCCGCTGCTGCTGCTACTGACAGCACTTGCCCCTGCTGCCCTGCTAGAGGCTACCTGGGGGAGCTTTGTCTGTGTGTGCATCATAGCTGCTGCTGCTGCTGCTACTGACAGCACTTGCCCCTACTGCCCTGCTAGAGGCTACCTGGGGGAGCTTTGTCTGTGTGTGCATCACAGGTGCTCGCTAACAGCACTTGCCCCTACAGTCTGTTAAGGCTACACGGGGGATCTTTGTCTTTGTATATACAGGAGGACGTGGAGCTGAGTGGACTTGCCGATGACCGGTACCAGCGGTGTCAAGATCGGCCTCTGTGGAGGAGGCTCGTGAAGGACGCTACTGGTGCCAGGCTAGGTGCACCCAGGACGCTACTGGGCAGTTGGAGGCAGTCGCCCTCCAACAACAACGGAGGGCGGAGGAGCGACGCTCACAACAACGAGCGGAGCGCCGGGTGGCTAAAGCACAGCAAGTTGGCACAGTAGGGGGCACAGGTGGTGCATCAGCCAGTCATCTCGGTCATCTTGGTCAGTCGACCCGTGGCACCTGCTGGGTCTGCCCCGTGACCTCCTCCTCATGCACCTAGCCTGGCACAGCAGTACAACCCATGGCACCTGCTGGGTCTGCCCCGTGACCTCCTCCTCATGCACCTAGCCTGGCACAGCAGTACAACCCATGGCACCTGCTGGGTCTGCCCCGTGACCTCCTCCTCATGCACCTAGCCTGGCACAGCAGTACAACCCATGGCACCTGCTGGGTCTGCCCCGTGACCTCCTCCTCATGCACCTAGCCTGGCACAGCAGTACAACCCATGGCACCTGCTGGGTCTGCCCCGTGACCTCCTGCGAGCGGGCGTTCGACACTTCACGTGGCAGCCTCAAGGTGCACGTGGCCTGGCACAAGCGTCGTGGTGACGTCACCGCCACTTAGTGGTGAACGGCGGTTGTTGTTGTTGTTGTTGTGTGTGTATGCGTGTATGTATGTGAGTGTGTGTGTGTGTATAAATGTGTGTGTATATATGAGTGTGTTTCTATGAGAGTTTATATGAATCAGCTGTCTCTGTCTCTCTCTCTGAGTGTACAGAACACCCTGAATGAGCTCGCGATGATCTCAGAGCCAGACTCCCACTCAAAGATCTCTCCAATCCCGGACACACCACTCCACCACACGGCAAACACTCCACCTCTTTCTCCCCCCCCCCCCACACTCTCTCTCTCTCTATCATTCTCTCTTAGTGTGCTGATCTTAAAGGTGCATTGAAAAATGTTGACACTCCGACTGATGTTGTGGAGTGACTCATGCTGCCAGCTATGGCTGCAGAGTTTGGTGGTCGTACAATGTTGTTGACGACGTTTATTGTGACAATTCGGTCACAGTTCATATGACCTGCACTGTTTCATGGCTTAATTTTGGTGATTTTTGAAAAGTTCTTCGGTTTGGCCATGTTTGTGTTGTTGTAGTACAGAGTTAGACTCATGGCCTTAATCTAAGTTGTCTTGTGGTTGTTGTTGTTGTTGTTGTTTGACATTCATGGCTTTATTTTGGTGATTTCGAAAAGTTCTTCGGTTTGGCCATGTTTGTGTTGTTGTAGTACAGAGTTAGACTCATGGCCTTAATCTAAGTTGCCTTGTGGTTGTTGTTGTTGTTGTTTGACATTCATGGCTTTATTTTGGTGATTTCGAAAAGTTCTTCGGTTTGGCCATGTTTGTGTTGTTGTAGTACAGAGTTAGACTCATGGCCTTAATCTAAGTTGTCTTGTGGTTGTTTGACTTTCATGGCTTTATTTTGGTGATTTTCGAAAAGTTTTTTGGTTTAGCCATGTTTGTGTTGTTGTAGTACAGAGTTAGACTAGTGGCCTTAATCTAAGTTGTCTTGTGGTTGTTGTTGTTGTTGTTGTTTGACATTCATGGCTTTATTTTGGTGATTTCGAAAAGTTCTTCGGTTTGGCCATGTTTGTGTTGTTGTAGTACAGAGTTAGACTCATGGCCTTAATCTAAGTTGCCTTGTGGTTGTTGTTGTTGTTGTTGTTTGACATTCATGGCTTTATTTTGGTGATTTCGAAAAGTTCTTCGGTTTGGCCATGTTTGTGTTGTTGTAGTACAGAGTTAGACTCATGGCCTTAATCTAAGTTGCCTTGTGGTTGTTGTTGTTGTTGTTTGACATTCATGGCTTTATTTTGGTGATTTCGAAAAGTTCTTCGGTTTGGCCATGTTTGTGTTGTTGTAGTACAGAGTTAGACTCATGGCCTTAATCTAAGTTGCCTTGTGGTTGTTGTTGTTGATGTTTGACATTCATGGCTTTATTTTGGTGATTTTCGAAAAGTTTTTTGGTTTAGCCATGTTTGTGTTGTTGTAGTACAGAGTTAGGCTAATGGTCTTAATCTAAGTTGTCTTGTGGTTGTTGTTGTTGTTGTTGTTTGACTTTTATGGCTTTATTTTGGTGATTTTTGAAAAGTGTTTCGGTTTGGCCATGTTTGTGTTGTTGTAGTACGGAGTTAGACTGATGGCCTTAATCTAAGTTGTCTTGTGGTTGTTGTTGTTTGACATTCATGGCTTTATTTTGGTGATTTCGAAAAGTATTTTGGTGATTTCGAAAAGTGTTTTGGTTTGGCCATGTTTGTGTTGTTGTAGTACAGAGTTAGACTCATGGCCTTAATCTAAGTTGTCTTGTGGTTGTTGTTGTTGATGTTTGACTTTTGTGGCTTTATTTTGGTGATTTCGAAAAGTTTTTTGGTTTGGCCATGTTTGTGTTGTTGTAGTACAGAGTTAGACTCATGGCCTTAATCTAAGTTGTCTTGTGGTTGTTGTTGTTTGACTTGCATCCCACTGGGATTTTTGCACACAGCGTTGGTGTGTAACGGTGGTTTTTCTGCAATATTTTGCTGTCTTTTCTTGGATTTTCTGTTTGCAATCAGTCACATATTCACTTTAAGATGTTTTTTGTTCATGTTTTTTTGTTTGTTGCGGTTGCACCCGATTCAAAAGCCGAATGGCTCACAGGGCCACACCAAACACATGAAACTTGAACCTCTCTTCAGCCCTCAACCGAATCTCGCCAGGGGTCAACAGACTTTGTGCATTTCCTAGCTGTGCCATGGATGATCTGCTCCACCAGTACTTACACTACCAAACCAATGTTCCACCTTGTGGGGGGGGGGGGGCATCTTCAGCAAACTGGTGGTGCCCTTCTATAACAGCAGCAACTTCGTATATGGGCTGGTGCCTTACCTGGCTAACAAGCGCCATGACACACTATGAGACATCTCCTTTAGCAGTGGCAAAATATAGAAATATGTTTTTACCCTTTCAACTGGTACAAAACTGACACCTTTATACAAGGCATCATGTTTGCAATAACCGCAACACAAGCAGTCAAAATGCAAACAAAAAGAAACAACTCTGATGATGATAATGATATGCACTGCCCTTGGAGTTGATTGGTCCACACCCGAGACAGCTTTCCTTAGAGCCTAGTCTCACATGGTCCTTGAAGTTGATTGGTCCACACCCGAGACAGCTTTCCTTAGAGCCTAGTCTCACATGGTCCTTGAAGTTGATTGGTCCACACCCGAGACAGCTTTCCTTAGAGCCTAGTCTCACATGGTCCTTGAAGTTGATTGGTCCACACCCGAGACAGCTTTCCTTAGAGCCTAGTCTCACATGGTCCTTGAAGTTGATTGGTCCACACCCGAGACAGCTTTCCTTAGAGCCTAGTCTCACATGGCCCTTGGAGTTGATTGGTCCACACCCGAGACAGCTTTCCTTAGAGCCTAGTCTCACATGGTCCTTGAAGTTGATTGGTCCACACCCGAGACAGCTTTCCTTAGAGCCTAGTCTCACATGGTCCTTGAAGTTGATTGGTCCACACCCGAGACAGCTTTCCTTAGAGCCTAGTCTCACATGGTCCTTGAAGTTGATTGGTCCACACCCGAGACAGCTTTCCTTAGAGCCTAGTCTCACATGGTCCTTGAAGTTGATTGGTCCACACCCGAGACAGCTTTCCTTAGAGCCTAGTCTCACATGGTCCTTGAAGTTGATTGGTCCACACCCGAGACAGCTTTCCTTAGAGCCTAGTCTCACATGGTGTTGGACCAGATGACGCCAAAAGGTCCAACACCATGTGAGACTAGGCTCTAAGAAAAGCTGTCTCGGGTGTGGGCTAATCAACTTCAAGGACAGTGCATATCATTATCATCATTATCATCAGAGTTGTTTCTTTTTGTTTGCATTTTGACTGCTTGTGTTGCGGTTATTGCAAACATGATGCCTTGTATAAAGGTGTCAGTTTTGTACCAGTTTAAAGGGTAAAACCCTATTACTATATTTTGCCACTGGTAAAGGAGATGTCTCATAGTGTAAATGCTTAACCCCGAGCTCTCAATACTCTGATAGTGCGCTGTCTTTGAGTTGTGCGCCTTTTGGCGTCTTCTGGTCCAACACCAAATGGAGACTAGGCTCTAAGAAAAGCTGTCTCGGGTGTGGACCAATTAACTCCAAGGACAGCGCATACATTATCATCATCATTATCATCATCAGAGTTGTTTCTTTTTGTTTGCATTTTGACTGCTTGTGTTGTGGTTATTGCAAACACGATGCCTTGTATAAAGGTGTCAGTTGTTGTACCAGTTGAAAGGGTAAAAACAGATTACTATAAAACGCCATGACCTCGCCAACTTCGCCTGTGCTCAGGCGAAGATGGCGGTGTTACAGAACGAGGAAGCAAGATGCTGGAGGGTGACACTGACGGCTGCTCTGTGATGATTCCAGTGTTCAGAGGCCTGCTCAAGGCTCCGGCTGGAGCACGCCATGTACCACACACGTGTCGGTGATGTGCGGAGCGTCATCTTCGAACGCTGGGTGGGCGGACAAGCCCCTCTCTGTAGCAGCGTGGGCGGCACCCTCCTCGTGGTGTTCACCTTCTGAAGCGCTCGCTCGTCACCGTGGCGTGCGCGATGACCACCACCACCACCACAACCACAACCACCACCACTGCCACAACCACCACCACCACCACAACCACCACCGTGGATTTGTAGCGATTACACTGGTCAACACACTTTTTCTGGCATAAGGTATTCCAAAGGTTAAATTTCGATTTGAAGCTTTCGTGACTGCAGGGATTCATCTTCTTGGTTCTTTCGGTAAAGCCACGTAGAAGGGAAATAATAAAATAATAAAAATAAAACATAATAAAATTTCGATGTAAAGCTTTCGTGACTGCAGGGATTCATCTTCTTGGTTCTTTCGGTAAAGTCACGTAGAAGGGAAGTAATAAAATAATAAAAATAAAACATAATAAAATTATTAAAATAATTCTCGTTTTATCATGTTTGATTTTTATTATTTTATTATTTCCCTTCTACGTGACTTTACCGAAAGAACCAAATAGATGTATTCCAACGGTTTAAAGGTAATTTTGGGGTGCTGATTCCAAATCTAGCATTAGTTTTTGTCTATCACGTCAGGTTTTTGAGATATAAAATATCGCATTTTCAATAAAAACTGCAGAAGAAAAATATTAAATAAATGTGGATATCTACAAAAAATGATGATATTATAAACACACCATCCTAAAAATACAGCGCCACATTTTAACACTAAAGCAGTCACTGACTCGCAACAGCTTGCAATCATAAGTGACGGAGTTAATTTCGGGTAAAATCAATGAAAATGGGGTATGCCGATAGCATAAAAATGAGATGTGACAGAGCAAATCTGAGATCAGATTTGGAATCGGCACCCTGAAACAGAGGTCGCAAACGGGTTTTGATTCCTTACCCGTACCCGTACCCGGCCGGGTACGGGTACGGGTACCCGTACCCTACCCGTACCCTACCCGTACCCGAAATGAGTGACAAACGGTGACTCACCAGTGACTCACGGCCTACCCGTACCCGGCCGCACCAGGGTCGCAAACGGGTACCCGGCCACCTGTACCCGGCCGTACCCGTACCCTACCCGTACCCGGGCGGGTACGGGTAGGGTACGGGTACCCGATTGCGACCTCTGGGATGAAGCCATGTTGCAGGCGCGGGTGGGTTGATTCTATGAACTTGAATTGTGAGAAGAGACAAGACGTTGGGAAATGAGTGACAAACGGCGACTCACCAGTGACTCACGGCCTACCCGGCTACCCGTACCCGGCCGGGTACGGGTAGCCGGGTATCGGGTAGGGTACGGGTATCGGGTACCCGGTTGCGACCTCTGCCCTGAAATTAGTCTAGAACAGCTGCAAAAGTCCAGGCCAGAAAAAAATGTGCTTTTTTGTTGACCAGTGAATTATTCGTTTGCTGGTGACTTTGTGCGTTTCGTATACGGAATCGCCTCCAGTGCCGTTGCTGCTGACGGCAATAAAAAGTTTGTTTAAAAGTCAAAAGTCTCTATCCCTCCCTTCCTATCTCTTCCTCTCTCTCTCTCTCTCAGAGACGTAATCTTCCTCGCAGAAGCGCACAGCATGGACTTGAGCCTCCTCTTCTTAGATCAGGAGAAGGCCTTCGACAGGGTGAGCCACGGGCATCTGGACAAACTCCTTAACATCGCTCGGCTTGGGCCGGGCCTTCGTATCACCAGGCTCCTGTACACGGGGCACATGCAGCCCCTTGATGATAAACCAGCGGCTCCCTGTGACGAGGGGGGTCAGACAAGGTGTAATGTGAGGACATATCCGGGTCGCTGATGGATCACACCTCGTCACGATGATTCGCTCTGCCGGTTTTGGCCCATAGCCAATGGGGGGAAGCCTAGGGGGCGTGGCCCTGACGTCACGGGAAGGTGACAGCTGCAAGTAGATGATTGGTTCTGCCGGCTTTGGCCACAGCCAATGGAGAGACGAGTCAGGGGCGTGGCCCTGACGTCACGGAAAGGTGACAGCTGCAAGTAGATGATTGGTTCTGCTGGCTTTGGCAACAGCCAATGGGGGGAAGCCTAGGGGGCGTGGCCCTGACGTCACGGAAAGGTGACAGCTGCAAGTAGATGATTGGTTCTGCTGGCTTTGGCCACAGCCAATGGGGAGAAGCCTAGGGGGCGTGGCCCTGACGTCATGGAAGGTGACAGCTGCAAGTAGATGATTGGTTCTGCTGGCTTTGGCCACAGCCAATGGGGAGACGAGTCAGGGGCGTGGTCCCGGGAGCCTACGGTGGAGTCTGGAAGATTCCACGGAGGCTAACCAGGATTGGTGGAAAGGTACCACGTGACCCGGCTATTAAATAAGGGTGGAGACGAACGACACGTTGTCAGAACTGGAACGAACGGAGGGTGAGGCCACGCTGGAGCGGAGGTCCAGGCTGCCACGTGGTCCATGCTGCCACGTGGTCCAGGCTGCCACGTGGTCCAGGCTGCACCACGTGGTCCAGGCTGCACCACGTGGTCCAGGCTGCCACGTGGTCCAGGCTGCCACGTGGTCCAGGCTGCCACGTGGCAGCGCGTGTCTCTTTCTCTCTATCCCTCTCACGCTGTCTGTCAGCAGCGTGAAGGAGGAAGACGGGAGTGTTGTGAACGAAAGACAAATAAAGACCGGATTCCAGAAGTCGCTTCCATGACCTTCATTCACCAGGGGTGCCCCCTCTCGGGGCCTGCTGTACTCCCTGTCCATTGAGCCGCTGCTACGCCACCCGAGACGAAATCTGTCCGGCCTCAAGGTCCCGGTAATCAAGCTCTCGGCTTACGCAGACGACGACGTGATGCGTCGTGTTCGACGGCGCTCGCGACGTCTCCGCGCTCTGCCGGGCGGTCGCGGTGTCACGAGAGAGAGAGAGAGAGGGCCTCCTCCGTCAGGCTCAACTGAGCCTAGCGCCAGGCCTCCGCTGTGTCTGGGGTCGCGAGGCGGCGTTCGCTCTGTGCCCCTCCCAGGAGGAGTCAGTTGGCAGGCCGATGGAGTCGACTACCTGCGGGTTTACCTGGGAAACCGCAAAAACGTCGCTCCGAACAACTGGACCGAGCTGGCCGACACAATCGAGGCTAAATTACTGAAGCGTCAGGGTCATGAACTTCAGGGTCACGAGCTTCAGGGTCACGAACTTCAGGGTCACGAGCTTCAGGGTCACGAACTTCAGGGTCACGAACTTCAGGGTCACGAACTTCAGGGTCATGAACTTCAGGGTCACTAGCTTCAGGGTCACGAACTTCAGGGTCACGAGCTTCAGGGTCACGAACTTCAGGGTCACGAACTTCAGGGTCATGAGCTTCAGGGTCATGAGCTTCAGGGTCATGAACTTCAGGGTCATGAACTTCAGGGTCACGAGCTTCAGGGTCACGAGCTTCAGGGTCACAAACTTCAGGGTCACGAACTTCAGGGTCACGAACTTCAGGGTCATGAACTTCAAGGTCATGAGCTTCAGGGTCTTGAACTTCAGGGTCACGAACTTCAGGGTCATGAACTTCAAGGTCATGAGCTTCAGGGTCATGAACTTCAAGGTCATGAGCTTCAGGGTCATGAACTTCAAGGTCATGAGCTTCAGGGTCTTGAACTTCAGGGTCACGAGCTTCAGGGTCACGAGCTTCAGGCTCATGGCCACCAGGCGGCTGCCGTACGACCGGGAGGAGCTACCCTGGAAGTCGGCGGACCTCGTCCCGCTGAGAAATGCGGGGGGGGGGGGGGGGTGCCTGGGGTACGTGAAGGAGCTCTTCCTGATGGACCTGAGCCTGTTCGACTAGACGAGGCTGCCAGGTTATCACTGGAGCCTCTTGGACGCGTGGCGGAGCTTCGAGCGGAGCGGAACGCCGCGGGGCGCCCTACGACCTCGCGCGGTTCCTGAACGAGGCCTTCGTTTTGCAACGGCCTCTTCCGGGGGATCAGCGGAGAGAGGACCCTGCCTCTACGCCTCAGATCGGCAGGGCTGCGGGTAGTCTTCCACCTCGTGCAGGCCCCACCAGCGCAAGTGGAAGACCGCAGCTGAGATCGCCAACACCGCTAGGGGACTCTGCTCTACGCTCGCCGGGGAGAAGCCGCTGCGGGACGTTTGACTCCGCGCCACGAAGGAGCTGCACCTGAAGCTGGAGGCGCCGTGGGATGGTAGCGGCCCTCCCCCACCTCCTCCTTCTCATTCCCGGAGTTGTGCTTCTCCCGCACGCAGCCCCCCGGCCACAGCGACTCCGGCAAGCTACTGAAGCTCCGAGGCTGAAGGAACGTTGCCCCTGAAGAGCACCACGAACACGGCGCTCTACACGTGCTGTGTCAAAGCACTGCATTCCCGGGACCTGGCCGCTGTACGACCGGGAGGGAGCTTACCCCGTTAACCGCCGGCCCTCAACCCTGCTGAGAGACACAAGGGGGGGGGGTGGTGCCTGGGGTACGGAAAGTAGCTCATCCTGTTGGGCCCGATTCCAGGTCGACTGCACGTGGGGCTTGCCGGGTTATCAGCGGAGCTTCGAACGGAGCGGAAAGCGCGGCGCTGGAGGCCGCGAGCTCGCGGAGATCCCGGACGAGCCCCCGGTACTGCAACGGCTTCTTCCGGGGGATCAGAGGAGGAGCCTGGCCCTACGCCTCACGTGGGAACGTCGTATTTTGTTGTTATTTTCTATGAACCAGAGGTCGCAACCGGGTACCCGATACCCGTACCCTACCCGATACCCGGCTACCCGTACCCGGCTGGGTTTGCGACCCTGGTGCGGCCGGGTACGGGTAGGCCGTGAGTCACTGGTGAGTCACCGTTTGTCCGGGTACCAGATACCCGTACCCGTTTGCGACCCTGGTGCGGCCGGGTACGGGTAGGCCGTGAGTCACTGGTGAGTCACCGTTTGTCACTCATCTCCCAACGTCTTGTCTCTTCTCACAATTCAAGTTCCTAGAATCAACCCACCCGCGCCTGCAACGTGGCTTCATCCCAGAGCTCGCAATCGGATACCCGATACCCGTACCCTACCCGTACCCGGCCGGGTACGGGTACCCGTTTGCGACCCTGGTGCGGCCGGGTACGGGTACGGGTAGGCCGTGAGTCACTGGTGAGTCACCGTTTGTCACTCATTTCAGGTAGGGTATGGGTAGGGTACGGGTACCCGTACCCGGCCGGGTACGGGTACCCGTTTACGACCCTGGTGCAGCCGGGTACGGGTACGGGTAGGCCGTGAGTCACTGGTGAGTCACCGTTTGTCACTCATTTCAGGTAGGGTACGGGCAGGGAACGGCTACCCGTACCCGGCCGGGTATGAACCTATCCACGCGACTTTACCGAAAGACCCAAGGAATGCGAATTCCTGCAGAGTCACGAAAGATTTTGGGGGGGGGGAGCCTTTCTACAGCTGCCTTTTCTTGGATTTTCTGTTTGCACTCAGTCACTTTAAGATGTTTTCTTGTTCATGTTTTTTGTTTGTTGCGGTTGCACCCGATTCAAGAGCCGAATGGCTCACAGGGCCAGATAGAAGGGTAAAGAACCAATTATCATATTTTTTACTGGCAAATGAGGTTCCCATAGTGTAGATGCTTGCCCCGAGCTCTCATACTCTGATGGTGCATTGTCCTTGAGTTGTGCGCCTTTTGGCGTCATCTGGTCCAACCCATGTGAGACTAGGCTCTAGAAAAGCTGTCTCGGGTGTGGACCAATCAACTTCAAGGACAGTGCACATTATCAGAGTTATGTTCTTTTGTTTGTATTATGACTGCAGGTATTGCGGTCTATGCAAACATGACTCCTTGTAAAAAGGTGTCAGTTTTGTTGCCAGATAGAAGGGTAAAGAACCAATTATCATATTTTTACTGGCAAATGAGGTTCCCATAGGGCTACACCTAATCAATGAACTTTGAACAGCGGCGGCAGCTTCGTATATACGTGGTGGTGCCTTGCCTGGCTAACAAGCGCCATGACCTCGCCATCTTCGCGCCTGTGCTCAGGCGCGAAGATGGCGGAGGACAAGGCGAGGAAAAAGATGCTGGAGGGTGACACTGACGGCTGCTCTGTGGAGCTTCCAGTGTTCAGAGGCCTGCTCAAGGCGCGGCTTCGGCTGGAGCACGCCACGTACCACACACACATGTCGGTGATGTACCCAGCGGCTTCTTTGAATGCTGGGGGGGGTCGGAATGGCACCACCCTCCTCGTCACCTACTGAAGTGCTCGCTAGTCGACGTGGCCTGCCCCGACCACCACCACCACCACCAGCGCGCCACAGCGCATGGTGCTGTGTTGCGTTTGTGTTGTCTGTGTTGCCGTTGACTTTGTGTGTTTCGTGTCGAAATCGCCTCCAGTGCTGTTGCTGCTGCTTGCGGCAATGAAAGTTGTTTACAAGTCACAAGTCTCTCGCACTCTCTCTCTCTCTCTCCCACTCTCTCTCGCACTCTCTCTCCCACTCTCTCTCCCACTCTCTCTCCCACTCTCTCTCCCACTCTCTCTCCCACTCTCTCTCCCACTCTCCCTCCCACTCTCTCTCCCACTCTCTCTCCCACTCTCTCACCCACTCTCTCTCCCACTCTCTCACCCACTCTCTCTCCCACTCTCTCTCCCACTCTCTCTCCCACTCTCTCTCCCACTCTCTCTCCCACTCTCTCTCCCACTCTCTCTCCCACTCTCTCTCCCACTCTCTCTCCCACTCTCTCTCCCACTCTCTCTCCCACTCTCCCACTCTCTCTCCCACTCTCTCTCCCACTCTCTCTCCCACTCTCTCTCCCACTCTCTCTCTCCCACACTCTCTACCCTGGTGAGCTGCTCCAGCAGCCGCTGGTTCTGCTCCGAGAGCTGGGCGAGGGAGGCGCTCCGCTCCCGGTCCGCGCTCCGTAGAGCCGCCCGCGCCGACTGCAGCTCGGAGCTGGCGGCCTGCAGGTCGCCCTCCAGCTCGGACACGCGACATTCCCACTCGGAGGAGCATCGCTCCAGACGCTGACGCAGGGAGTGCTTCTCCTGATGCAGCCTCTGCAGGGGGTGGTGGGGGTGGTGGTGGTGGAGGTGGTGGGGGGGGGTGGTGGTAGTGGGAGGGGGGGTGGGGGTGGTGGAGGTTGGAGATGGTGGTGGTGGTGGTGGAGGTGGTGGAGGTGGTGGTGGTGGTGGTGGTTGGTGGAGGTGGTGGTGATGGAGATGGTGGTGGTGGATGGAGATGGTGGTGGTGGTGGTGGTGGAGGTGGCGGTGGTTGGAGGTGGTTGTGGTGGTGGAGGTGGTGGTGGTGGTGGAGGTGGCGGTGGTTGGAGGTGGTTGTGGTGGTGGAGGTGGTGGTGGTGGTGGCGGTGGCAGTGGCGGTGGTTGGAGGTGGTGGTGGTGGTGGAGGTGGTGGTGGTGGAGGTGGTGGAGGTGGTGGTGGTGGTGGAGGTGGTGGTTGTGGTGGTGGTGTTGGTGGTGGATGGAGGTGGTTGTGGTGGTGGAGGTGGTGGTGGAGGTGGTGGTGGTGGTGGAGGTGGTGGTTGTGATGGTGGTGGTGGTGGTGGTGGTGGAGGTGGTGGGGGAGAGGGGGGAGTTACGGGGAGGTTAGAAAACTGGAGAATGAACATCACAGCCATCGTGAAACCACCCGCCCACTAAGCCGCCCACCCACCCACCCACCCACCAATCCACTAACCCACCAACCCACCCACTAAGCCGCCCACCCATCAACCCACCCACTAACCCACCCACTAACCCACTAACCCACCCACCAATCCACTCACCCACTAACCCACCCACCAATCCACTCACCCACCAACTCACCCACTAACCCACCCACTAACCCACCCACCAATCCACTCAGTAACCCTTCCACCCACCAACCCACCCTCCCACCCACCCATCCACCCACCCACCCACCCCCCACCCCCCCACCCACCCACCCACTAACCCGCCGACCAACTCACCCACCCACTAAAACGCCCACCCACCCACCAACCCACCCACCCACCTACCAACCCACCCACCCACCCACCAAACCACCCACCCACCCCCCACCCCCCCACCCACCCACCCACTCACCCACTTACCCACCCACGGACCCACCCACTAACCCACCTACTAACCCACCCACTAACCCACCGACCAACTCACCCACCCACTAAGCCGCCCACCCACCAACCCACCCATCCACCCACCAACCCACCCATCCACCCACCCATCCACCCACCAACCCACCCACCCACCCATCCACCCACCCACCCATCCACCCACCAACCCACCCACCCACCTACCCACCAACCCACCCACCCACCCATCCACCCACCAACCCACCCATCCACCCACCAACCCACCCATCCACCCACCCACCCACCAACCCACCCATCCACCCACCAACCCACCCATCCACCCACCAACTCACCCACCCAACCTATTAACCCACCCACTATCCCACCGACAAATTCACCCACCCACCCACTAATCCATCCACCAACTAACCCACCCACCCACCAACCCACCCACCAACCCACCCACCAACTCACCCATCCACCCACCAACCCACCCACCCTCCCACCCACCCACCAACCCACCCACCAACCCACCCACCCATCCACCCACCCACCCACCCACCCACCAACCCACCCACCAACCAACCCACCCACCAACTCACCCATCCACCCACCAACCAACCCACCCACCAACCCACCCACCAACCCACCCATCCACCCACCCACCCACCCACCCACCAACCCACCCACCAACCAACCCACCCACCAACTCACCCATCCACCCACCAACCAACCCACCCACCAACCCACCCACCAACCCACCCATCCACCCACCCACCCACCCACCAACTCACCCATCCACCCATCCACCCACCAACCCACCAACCCACCCACCCTCCCACCCACCAACCAACCCACCCACCAACCCACCCACCAACCCACCCACCAACCCACCCACCCACTAACCCACCAACCCACCCACCCACCCACCAACTCACCCATCCACCCACCAACCAACCCACCCACCAACCCACCCACCAACCCACCCATCCACCCACCCACCCACCCACCAACCCACCCACCCACCAACCAACCCACCCACCAACTCACCCATCCACCCACCAACCAACCCACCCACCAACCCACCCACCAACCCACCCACCCATCCACCCACCCACCCACCCACCAACTCACCCATCCACCCATCCACCCACCAACCCACCCACCCTCCCACCCACCAACCAACCCACCCACCAACCCACCCACCAACCGACCCACCCACCAACCAACCCACCCACCCTCCCACCCACCCACCCACCAACCCACCCACCCATCCACCCTCCCACCCACTCACCCACCCACCAACCCACCCACCCATCCACCCTCCCACCCACTCACCCATCCATCCACCCACCCACCCACCCACCAACCAACCAACCCACCCACCCACCCACCTCCACGCTGTCTCTCATCTCCGACTGGAGTCGCTCGTTCTGCAGCTCCAACTCGGCGTTGGCTTCGAGCAGAGCCTTGCCCAGCTCCGCCGCCAGCACCAGCTCACGCTGCTTGTGCTGTAGCAGCAGCAGCGTATCCTCCTCCTCCTCCTCCTCGTCCACCTCCTCGTCCACCTCCTCGTCCACCTCGTCATCCTGCTGCTTCAGCACCTCGCTATCGTCGTCCACCACCACCACCACCTCCACCACCTTCTTCACAAGCTGCTGTTCAGTGGTCTTCTCTTCGTCAGCACCGTCACCGTAGCCACCACCAGCGTCACCACCATCGTCACAGTCACCAGCATCACCACCATCACCACCGCCACCACCACCATCGTCACCACCACCATCATCACAATCACCACCATCACCACCACCGTCACCACCGTCACCACCACCACCGTCATCACAACCACCACCACCGTCACCACCATGACCACCATCATCACCACCACCGTCATCACCACCGTCACCACCACCACCACCACCGTCATCACAATCACCACCACCGTCACCACCACCACCGTCACCACCACCACCGTCACCACCACCACCGTCACCACCACCATCACCACCGTCACCACCACCATCACCACCACCACCACTACCACCACCACCGTCACCACCACCGTCTTCACAATCACCACCACCATCGTCACCACCGTCACCACCACCACCGTCACCACCACCATCACCGTCACCACCACTACCACCACCACCGTCACCACCACCATCACCACTACCACCATCACCACTACCACCACCACCGTCACCACCACCATCACCACCACCATCACCACCACCGTCACCACCACCACCATCACCACCACCACCACCATCACCGTCACCACCACCACCATCACCACCACCGTCACCACCACCGTCACCACCATCACCACGACCATCACCACCACCACCACCGTCACCACCACCACCACCACCACCATCACCACCACCGTCACCACCACCACCGTCACCACCATCACCACCACCACCATCACCACCACCACCATCACCACCACCACCATCACCATCACCACCACCATCACCACCACCATCACCACCACCACCACCACCATCACCACCACCGTCACCACCACCACCGTCACCGTCACCATCACTACCACCACCACGTGGTCTCCCCAGTCCCCACGTGTCGTCGTATTTCCCTCCGGGGGGGTCGCCCCCCTCTCCGGGGGCCCCCCTCCCCTCCATCATCACTCCTAGAACAACAACAACAACAATCAACAACCACAACAATCAACAACCACAACAACAACAATCAACAACCACAATCATCAACAATAATCAACGATAACCAGTTTCAACAACAATCATCAACAACCACAACAATCAAGAACCACAACCATCAACAATCCTTACCACCAACAACCAAAATCACCAACAACAACAACCATCAACAACCATCAACAACCATCAACAACAACACTACTAACACACACCGCACATACAACCATCAACAACCACAACAACCATGAACAACGCCACCACTAACACACACCGCACATACAACCATCAACAACCATCAACAACAACCATCAACAACAACCATCAACAACAACCATCAACAACCATCAACAACCACCACCACTAACACACACCGCACATACAACCATCAGCCTGCCCAACCATCATGAAGGTCCTTAATGATCGTGAGCAGAGGGTCAGGGACTCCGAAAGCACGAGGAACAACCCAGAGCCCAGGCCTACTGATGGTATCATAGGCCTTGACCAGGTCAATAAAGCAGAGATGTAGGTCTTGTTGGAATTCCCTACACCTCTGCTGTAGCAGACGGACAGAAAATATGGCATCTGTGCAGGACCGCCCTTTCCTGAAACCGCATTGGGGCTCCGCAAGCCTCTCCTCAGCGTGCCTAGCAAGGCGATGTTGAATAATCCTTGCCAGGACCTTTCCCGGCACACTGAGGAGTCAGATGCCCCTGTAGTTGTTACAGTCTGTGCGGTCCCCCTTCTTAAAGAGGGGGACCACCAGGGCATCTTTCCAGTCCTGCAGAACCCGTCCAGTGGTCCAGACTGTTGTTATGATGTCATGTAGGGCAGTCTGTGCACAAACGCCACCCTCCCTCAGCATTTCGCCTTGGAGATCATCTCTGCCCGGTGCTTTTCATGTCCTCAGACTCCGGATCACCTTTAGCACTTCCTCCACAGATGGCATCTCAGCCAACCACCCACAGGGGTGGCTACGTCTGCAAAAAATTGAGGCACCGCAGCCTCAGCAGGGTCGTCCCCAACCTTGCCCCATGATGTTGCCTGGGCAAACATGTTCCTGGGGGTCGGAGAGTGGATCACCGTTTTTTCCCCTTTAATGATGATGATAGGTGAGGTGCTACAACTTACCTTTTGATGAAATTTAAAGAGTGATTTGTGATTGTGGGTTACTGAGGCAGATTCCATTTCTTCAGCAACCCGCGACCACCACCCATCCTTGCAGCGCCTCACGGCTCACCGAACCTCCGAGCGAAGGCTGCGGTAAGCCTCCTCATTCTCGAAATGTTGGATGCTGTAGACGGTGAGAGTGGGCCTGTCGCTTTTTCTCAGCCAGCCTGAACACCTCCTCTGTCAGCCAGGGTCTCTGGGGAGGTCTGGACCGCGTACCCAAAGAGCCATTGCAGCTGCATGAGCCATAATCCTAAACCTCGCCCATTTCCCCTGGGCATCAGGACGAGTGGGGGACGACGCCAACCCCAGCTGCAAGTGACAATTAAATTCTCATTTACAAGGCTGCCACTCCTCTGTCGGGAGCTGGACCAGTACCGCCTAGACCTCTGTGGTATTCAGGAGGTCCGGTAGACCAGCTCTGATGGTTGTGTGTGTGGATGAGAGGCTGCCACTCCTCTGTCTGGAGCTGGACCGGTACCGCCTAGACCAGGGGTCTGCAACCTTTAAGACATAAAGAGCCACTTGGACCCGTTTCCGAAGGAAAAAATAAACTGGGAGCCGCAAAACCATTGCAACATTTAAAACAAATATAACACTGCATATATTGTTTCTTACCTTATTGCTATATACAGGATCGTGCAGTCAGCTGTCAATCTGAATAAAAAAAGGACTTTTTCACTTAACAATGTAAAATATATTTTTGCAAATTAATAGCTAAATTACCTGGTTAATGGGATTTTTGCTCCTGAACCTCAGTGCAGTGTCTGCACATCAGGGCTGTAAGACGTCACCTTCATTTTCACACAGGCTTGCAAGCTGTCATCTGTGAGGCGTGATCGATGTTTGTTTTTAATATAGTTCATGTTGGAGAAGACCTGCTCACATACATATGTGGAGCCGAAGATCGACAGGACTCCAAATGCATACTTTTTCATGTTTATATAAGTGTTGGGGATGGCATTCCATGTTTCGAATACAAGTTTGTCCTGTTTGGGAAGGTTTTCAATATCACTCCATTTATGATTCTGAGCCAGAATGGCCTTCTGACGGGCAACATCCTCAAGAGTAGCGGTCAAGCATTTGAACTTGGACACCCATATATCTTTGTCGGCTATATCGGCCAGTTCCATCTCAAGATCAGGTTGACTTACACCTGCAAATGCAGTCATATTCAATAGGGATGGATCGATCGCCAGGGGAGTGACAGGGAAGGATAATGTCGTTGTTTCCTCTCTGAACTCACAGAATCGTTTCCCAAACGAACTTTGCATTGTGGTGATTGCAGACTTGAAATATTCCAAATTTATCGTATCATGACTTTGTTTGAACTCTCTCAAAGAGGGAAAGTGAGACAGTGTACCTCTCTGTAAATCTTTGACAAACACTGTCAACTTGCGCTCGAATGCCAAAACCTCCTCCAGCATGTGCAGGGCTGTGCCTCCTTTCCCCTGAAGGGTTGTATTTAGCGTGTTTAGATGTGCTGTCATGTCTACCATAAAATGTAATTTTTCCAGCCACTCTGGCTGTTCCAGCTCAGCAAAGGTGAGCTCTTTGCTGCCCAGGAAGGTTTTTACTTCTTCCAAACATGTGACAAAGCAACGGCAACGTTATTGCCTGTCACCGGGCGGGCAGTGTGGAGCGGAGCGGCGACCTGTCAGCAGCGGCAACGCCAGAGCAGGTGTCACAGTGCGCCTCCTCCCCTCGCTAGCATCCGCCCCGGAGCCGCGGTCAAGGTTCAAAAGAGCCGCATGCGGCTCCGGAGCCGCAGGTTGCCGACCCCTGGCCTAGACGTATGTGGTATTCAGGAGGTCCGGTGGACCGGCTCTGATGGTTGTGTGTGTGGATGAGAGGCTGCCACTCCTCTGTCGGGAGCTGGACCGGTACCGCCTGGGTCTCTGTGGTATTCAGGTCCGGTGGACCGGTTCTGGTATTTGTGTGGGGAGAGGCTGCCACTCTTCTGTCGGGAGCTGGACCGGTACCGCCTGGGTCTCTGTGGTATTCAGGAGGTCCGGTAGACCAGCTCTGATGGTTGTGTGTGTGGAGGAGAGGCTGCCACTCCTCTGTCTGGAGCTGGACCGGTACCGCCTAGACCAGGGGTCGGCAACCAAAATAACAAGAAGAGCCATTTCTTTCCAATTCGGTACAAAATTCAGTATTTCAAGAGCCACAATGCATCTATGTACATACTGTACATACGTACATATCGTCAAGAAGCAGCCCGTAAAGAGCCGCATGCGGCTCCGGAGCCGTAGGTTGCCGACCCCTGGCCTAGACGTATGTGGTATTCAGGAGGTCCGGTGGACCAGTTCTGGTGTTTGTGTGTGGGGAGGAGAGGCTGCCACTCCTCTGTCGGGAGCTGGACCGGTACCGCCTGGATCTCTGTGGTATTCAGGAAGTCCGGTGGACTGGTTCTGATGTTTGTGTGGGGAGAGGCTGCCACTCTTCTGTCGGGAGCTGGACCAGTACCGCTTAGACCTCTGTGGTATTCAGGAGGCCCGGTGGACCGGCTCTGGTGTTTGTGTGTGGGGAGGAGAGGCTGCCACTCCTCTGTCGGGAGCTGGACTGGTACCGCTTAGACCTCTGTGGTATTCAGGAGGCCCGGTGGACCGGCTCTGGTGTTTGTGTGTGGGGAGGAGAGGCTGCCACTCCTCTGTCGGGAGCTGGACCGGTACCGCCTGGATCTCTGTGGTATTCAGGAGGTCCGGTGGACCGGCTCTGGTGTTTGTGTGTGGGGAGGAGAGGCTGCCACTCTTCTGTCGGGAGCTGGACCAGTACCGCCTAGACGTCTGTGGTATTCAGGAGGTCCGGTGGACCGGCTCTGGTATTTGTTTGGGGAGAGGCTGCCACTCCTCTGTCGGGAGCTGGACCGGTACCGCCTGGATCTCTCTGGCATTTAGGAGGTCCGGTAGACCAGCTCTGATGGTTGTGTGTGTGGAGGAAAGGCTGCCACTCCTCTGTCGGGAGCTGGACCAGTACCGCCTAGACCTCTGTGGTATTCAGGAGGTCTGGTGGACCGGTTCTGGTATTTGTGTGGGGAGAGGCTGCCACTCCTCTGTCGAGAGCTGGACCAGTACCGCCTAGACCTCTGTGGTATTCAGGAGGTCCGGTGGACCGGCTCTGGTATATGTGTGAAGAGAGGCTGCCACTCCTCTGTCGGGAGCTGGACCGGTACCGCCTTGACCTCTGTGGTATTCAGGAGGTCCGGTGGACCGGCTCTGATGGTTGTGTGTGTGGAGGAAAGGCTGCCACTCCTCTGTCGGGAGCTGGACCGGTACCGCCTGGGTCTCTGTGGTATTCAGGAGGTCCGGTGGACCGGCTCTGATGGTTGTGTGTGTGGAGGAGAGGCTGCCACTCCTCTGTCGGGAGCTGGACCGGTACCGCCTGGGTCTCTGTGGTATTCAGGTCCGGTGGACCGGTTCTGGTATTTGTGTGGGGAGAGGCTGCCACTCTTCTGTCGGGAGCTGGACAGGAACCACCTAGACCTCTGTGGTATTCAGGAGGTCCGGTGGACCGGCTCTGATGTTTGTGTGTGTGGAGGAAAGGCTGCCACTCCTCTGTCGGGAGCTGGACCGGTACCGCCTCGACCTCTGTGGTATTCAGGAGGTCCGGTGGACCGGCTCTGATGGTTGTGTGTGTGGATGAGAGGCTGCAACTCCTCTGTCGGGAGCTGGACCGGTACCGCCTCGACCTCTGTGGTATTCAGGAGGTCCGGTGGACCGGTTCTGGTATTTGTGTGGGGAGAGGCTGCCACTCTTTTATCGGGAGCTGGACCGGTACCGCCTGGATCTCTGTGATATTCAGGAGGTCCGGTAGACCAGCTCTGATGGTTGTGTGTGTGGAGGAGAGGCTGCCACTCCTCTGTCGGGAGCTGGACCGGTACCGCCTTGACCTCTGTGGTATTCAGGAGGTCCGGTGGACCGGCTCTGGTATTTGTGTGAAGAGAGGCTGCCACTCCTCTGTCAGGAGCTGGACCAGTACCGCCTAGAATTCTGTGGTATTCAGGAGGTCCGGTGGACCGGCTCTGGTGTTTGTGTGTGGGGAGGAGAGGCTGCCACTCTTCTGTCGGGAGCTGGACCAGTACCGCCTAGACGTCTGTGGTATTCAGGAGGTCCGGTGGACCGGCTCTGGTATTTGTTTGGGGAGAGGCTGCCACTCCTCTGTCGGGAGCTGGACCGGTACCGCCTGGATCTCTGTGGCATTTAGGAGGTCTGGTAGACCAGCTCTGATGGTTGTGTGTGTGGAGGAAAGGCTGCCACTCCTCTGTCGGGAGCTGGACCAGTACCGCCTAGACCTCTGTGGTATTCAGGAGGTCCGATGGACCGGTTCTGGTATTTGTGTGGGGAGAGGCTGCCACTCCTCTGTTGAGAGCAGGACCAGTACCGCCTAGACCTCTGTGGTATTCAGGAGGTCCGGTGGACCGGCTCTGGTATATGTGTGAAGAGAGGCTGCCACTCCTCTGTCGAGAGCTGGACCAGTACCGCCTTGACCTCTGTGGTATTCAGGAGGTCCGGTGGACCGGCTCTGATGTTTGTGTGTGTGGAGGAAAGGCTGCCACTCCTCTGTCGGGAGCTGGACCGGTACCGCCTGGGTCTCTGTGGTATTCAGGTCCGGTGGACCGGTTCTGGTATTTGTGTGGGGAGAGGCTGCCACTCTTCTGTCGGGAGCTGGACCGGTACCGCCTGGGTCTCTGTGGTATTCAGGAGGTCCGGTAGACCAGCTCTGATGGTTGTGTGTGTGGAGGAGAGGCTGCCACTCCTCTGTCTGGAGCTGGACCGGTACCGCCTAGACCAGGGGTCGGCAACCAAAATAACAAGAAGAGCCATTTCTTTCCAATTCGGTACAAAATTCAGTATTTCAAGAGCCACAATGCATCTATGTACATACTGTACATACGTACATATCGTCAAGAAGCAGCCCGTAAAGAGCCGCATGCGGCTCCGGAGCCGTAGGTTGCCGACCCCTGGCCTAGACGTATGTGGTATTCAGGAGGTCCGGTGGACCAGTTCTGGTGTTTGTGTGTGGGGAGGAGAGGCTGCCACTCCTCTGTCGGGAGCTGGACCGGTACCGCCTGGATCTCTGTGGTATTCAGGAAGTCCGGTGGACTGGTTCTGATGTTTGTGTGGGGAGAGGCTGCCACTCTTCTGTCGGGAGCTGGACCAGTACCGCTTAGACCTCTGTGGTATTCAGGAGGCCCGGTGGACCGGCTCTGGTGTTTGTGTGTGGGGAGGAGAGGCTGCCACTCCTCTGTCGGGAGCTGGACTGGTACCGCTTAGACCTCTGTGGTATTCAGGAGGCCCGGTGGACCGGCTCTGGTGTTTGTATGTGGGGAGGAGAGGCTGCCACTCCTCTGTCGGGAGCTGGACCGGTACCGCCTGGATCTCTGTGGTATTCAGGAGGTCCGGTGGACCGGCTCTGGTGTTTGTGTGTGGGGAGGAGAGGCTGCCACTCTTCTGTCGGGAGCTGGACCAGTACCGCCTAGACGTCTGTGGTATTCAGGAGGTCCGGTGGACCGGCTCTGGTATTTGTTTGGGGAGAGGCTGCCACTCCTCTGTCGGGAGCTGGACCGGTACCGCCTGGATCTCTCTGGCATTTAGGAGGTCCGGTAGACCAGCTCTGATGGTTGTGTGTGTGGAGGAAAGGCTGCCACTCCTCTGTCGGGAGCTGGACCAGTACCGCCTAGACCTCTGTGGTATTCAGGAGGTCTGGTGGACCGGTTCTGGTATTTGTGTGGGGAGAGGCTGCCACTCCTCTGTCGAGAGCTGGACCAGTACCGCCTAGACCTCTGTGGTATTCAGGAGGTCCGGTGGACCGGCTCTGGTATATGTGTGAAGAGAGGCTGCCACTCCTCTGTCGGGAGCTGGACCGGTACCGCCTTGACCTCTGTGGTATTCAGGAGGTCCGGTGGACCGGCTCTGATGGTTGTGTGTGTGGAGGAAAGGCTGCCACTCCTCTGTCGGGAGCTGGACCGGTACCGCCTGGGTCTCTGTGGTATTCAGGAGGTCCGGTGGACCGGCTCTGATGGTTGTGTGTGTGGAGGAGAGGCTGCCACTCCTCTGTCGGGAGCTGGACCGGTACCGCCTGGGTCTCTGTGGTATTCAGGTCCGGTGGACCGGTTCTGGTATTTGTGTGGGGAGAGGCTGCCACTCTTCTGTCGGGAGCTGGACAGGAACCACCTAGACCTCTGTGGTATTCAGGAGGTCCGGTGGACCGGCTCTGATGTTTGTGTGTGTGGAGGAAAGGCTGCCACTCCTCTGTCGGGAGCTGGACCGGTACCGCCTCGACCTCTGTGGTATTCAGGAGGTCCGGTGGACCGGCTCTGATGGTTGTGTGTGTGGATGAGAGGCTGCAACTCCTCTGTCGGGAGCTGGACCGGTACCGCCTCGACCTCTGTGGTATTCAGGAGGTCCGGTGGACCGGTTCTGGTATTTGTGTGGGGAGAGGCTGCCACTCTTTTATCGGGAGCTGGACCGGTACCGCCTGGATCTCTGTGATATTCAGGAGGTCCGGTAGACCAGCTCTGATGGTTGTGTGTGTGGAGGAGAGGCTGCCACTCCTCTGTCGGGAGCTGGACCGGTACCGCCTTGACCTCTGTGGTATTCAGGAGGTCCGGTGGACCGGCTCTGGTATTTGTGTGAAGAGAGGCTGCCACTCCTCTGTCAGGAGCTGGACCAGTACCGCCTAGAATTCTGTGGTATTCAGGAGGTCCGGTGGACCGGCTCTGGTGTTTGTGTGTGGGGAGGAGAGGCTGCCACTCTTCTGTCGGGAGCTGGACCAGTACCGCCTAGACGTCTGTGGTATTCAGGAGGTCCGGTGGACCGGCTCTGGTATTTGTTTGGGGAGAGGCTGCCACTCCTCTGTCGGGAGCTGGACCGGTACCGCCTGGATCTCTGTGGCATTTAGGAGGTCTGGTAGACCAGCTCTGATGGTTGTGTGTGTGGAGGAAAGGCTGCCACTCCTCTGTCGGGAGCTGGACCAGTACCGCCTAGACCTCTGTGGTATTCAGGAGGTCCGGTGGACCGGTTCTGGTATTTGTGTGGGGAGAGGCTGCCACTCCTCTGTTGAGAGCAGGACCAGTACCGCCTAGACCTCTGTGGTATTCAGGAGGTCCGGTGGACCGGCTCTGGTATATGTGTGAAGAGAGGCTGCCACTCCTCTGTCGAGAGCTGGACCAGTACCGCCTTGACCTCTGTGGTATTCAGGAGGTCCGGTGGACCGGCTCTGATGTTTGTGTGTGTGGAGGAAAGGCTGCCACTCCTCTGTCAGGAGCTGGACCGGTACCGCCTGGGTCTCTGTGGTATTCAGGTCCGGTGAACCGGTTCTGGTATTCGTGTGGGGAGAGGCTGCCACAGTCTTCAATTGGGGGCAAAAAAGTCCTGCTTTTCTTCTGCGGGAATCTCCCCGCTCGCAGATATATTTGAGGGGGTCATGGGGGGGCGGGGGGGGGGGTATGACGCCTCTCCAGGTTACCGCTGCGAGACACGGAGAGGGCACGTGACCGTGTCGCCCGCAAATGTCTTGTGGGAGGCGCTGTGTGAGTGCGGCGTTACCCAGCGACCACTTTTGCACGTGTAGTGTATAGTGTAGTGTATAGTGTAGTGTATAGTGTGGTGTATAGTGTGGTGTATAGTGTGGTGTATAGTGTATAGTGTAGTAGTGTATAGTGTAGTGTATAGTGTAGTGTATAGTGTAGTGTATAGTGTAGTGTATAGTGTGGTGTATAGTGTGGTGTATAGTGTGGTGTATAGTGTATAGTGTAGTAGTGTATAGTGTAGTGTATAGTGTAGTGTATAGTGTAGTGTATAGTGTAGTGTATAGTGTGGTGTATAGTGTGGTGTATAGTGTATAGTGTAGTAGTGTATAGTGTAGTGTATAGTGTAGTGTATAGTGTAGTAGTGTATAGTGTAGTGTATAGTGTAGTAGTGTATAGTGTAGTGTATAGTAGTGTAGTGTATAGTGTAGTGTATAGTGTAGTAGTGTATAGTGTAGTGTATAGTGTAGTGTATTGTGTAGTGTATAGTGTAGTGTATAGTAGTGTAGTGTATAGTGTAGTGTATAGTGTAGTGTATAGTGTAGTGTGTAGTGTAGTGTATAGTGTAGTGTATAGTGTAGTGTATAGTAGTGTATAGTAGTGTAGTAGTGTATAGTGTAGTGTATAGTGTAGTGTATAGTGTAGTGTATTGTAGTGGATAGTGTAGTGTATAGTGTAGTGTATAGTGTAGTGTATAGTGTAGTGTATAGTGTAGTGTATAGTGTAATGTATACTGTAGTGTATAGTAGTGTATAGTGTAGTAGTGTTTCGTGTAGTGTATAGTGTAGTAGTGTATAGTGTAGTGTATAGTGTAGTAGTGTATAGTGTAGTAGTGTAGTAGTGTATAGTGTAGTGTATAGTGTAGTGTATAGTGTATAATGTAGTGCATAGTGTAGTAGTGTATAGTGTAGTAGTGTATAGTGTAGTAGTGTATAGTGTAGTGTATAGTGTAGTGTATTGTAGTGGATAGTGTAATGTATAGTGTAGAGTATAGTGTAGTGTATAGTGTAGTGTATAGTGTAGTGTGTAGTGTAGTGTATAGTGTAGTGTATAGTAGTGTGTAGTGTAGTGTATAGTGTAGTGTATAGTAGTGTATAGTGTAGTGTATAGTAGTGTATAGTGTAGTGTATAGTGTAGTGTATAGTGTAGTGTATAGTAGTGTGTAGTGTAGTGTATAGTGTAGTGTATAGTGTAGTGTATAGTGTAGTAGTGTATAGTGTAGTAGTGTATAATGTAGTGTATAGTGTGGTGTATAGTGTAGTAGTGTATAGTGTAGTAGTGTATAGTTGTGTAGTGTATAGTGTAGTAGTGTATAGTGTAGTAGTGTATAGTGTAGTGTATAGTGTAGTGTATAGTGTAGTAGTATATAGTGTAGTAGTGTATAGTGTAGTGTATAGTGTAGTAGTGTATAGTGTAGTAGTGTATAGTGAAGTAGTGTATAGTGTAGTGTATAGTGTAGTAGTGTATAGTGTAGTGTATAGTGTAGTAGTGTATAGTGTAGTAGTGTATAGTGTAGTAGTGTACAGTGTAGTGTATAGTGTAGTGTATAATGTAGTGTATAGTGTAGTGTATCGTGTATAATGTAGTGTATAGTGTAGTAGTGTATAGTGTAGTAGTGTATAGTGTAGTGTATAGTGTAGTGTATAGTGTAGTGTATTGTAGTGGATAGTGTAATGTATAGTGTAGAGTATAGTGTAGTGTATAGTGTAGTGTATAGTGTAGTGTATAGTAGTGTAGTGTATAGTAGTGTAGTGTATAGTAGTGTATAGTGTAGTGTATAGTGTAGTGCATAGTAGTGTAGTGTATAGTGTAGTGTATAGTGTAGTGTATAGTAGTGTAATGTATAGTGTAGTGTATAGTGTAGTGTATAGTAGTGTAGTGTATAGTGTAGTGTATAGTAGTGTAGTGTATAGTAGTGTAGTGTATAGTGTAGTGTGTAGTGTATAGTAGTGTAGTGTAGTGTATAGTGTAGTGTATAGTGTAGTGTATAGTAGTGTAGTGTGTAGTGTAAAGTGTAGTGTTAAGTGTAGTGTATAGTAGTGTAGTGTATAGTGTAGTGTGTAGTGTAGTGTATAGTGTAGTGTGTAGTGTATAGTAGTGTAGTGTATAGTGTAGTGTATAGTGTAGTGTATAGTAGTGTAGTGTAAAGTGTAGTGTATAGTGTAGTGTATAGTGTAGTGTGTAGTGTATAGTGTAGTGTATAGTAGTGTGTAGTGTAGTGTATAGTGTAGTGTATAGTAGTGTATAGTGTAGTGTATAGTAGTGTATAGTGTAGTGTATAGTGTAGTGTATAGTGTAGTGTATAGTAGTGTGTAGTGTATAGTGTAGTGTATAGTGTAGTGTATAGTAGTGTATAGTGTAGTGTATAGTGTAGTAGTGTATAGTGTAGTGTATAGTGTAGTAGTGTATAATGTAGTGTATAGTGTGGTGTATAGTGTAATAGTGTATAGTGTAGTAGTGTATAGTGTAGTAGTGTATAGTTGTGTAATGTATAGTAGTGTAGTGTATGGTAGGGTAGTGTATAGTGTAGTGTATAGTAGTGTATAGTTGTGTAGTGTATAGTTGTGTAGTGTATAGTGTAGTGTATAGTGTAGTAGTGTATAGTGTAGTGTATAGTGTAGTAGTGTATAGTGTAGTAGTGTATAGTGTAGTGTAGTAGTGTATAGTGTAGTGTATAGTGTAGTAGTGTATAGTCTAGTGTATAGTGTAGTAGTGTATAGTGTAGTAGTGTATAGTGTAGTAGTGTATAGTTGTGTAGTGTATAGTAGTGTAGTGTATAGTAAGGTAGTGTATAGTGTAGTGTATAGTAGTGTATAGTTATGTAGTGTATAGTGTAGTGTATAGTGTAGTAGTGTATAGCATAGTAGTGTATAGTGTAGTAGTGTATAGTGTAGTAGTGTATAGTGTAGTGTATAGTTTAGTAGTGTATAGTTTAGTGTATAGTGTAGTGTATAGTGTAGTGTATAGTGTAGTGTATAGTGTAGTGTATAGCGTAGTGTATAGTGTAGTGCATAGTGTAGTATATAGTAGTGTAGTGTATAGTAGTGTAGTGTATAGTAGTGTATAGTGTAGTAGTGTATAGTGTAGTAGTGTATAGTAGTGTATAGTGTAGTAGTGTATAGTATAGTAGTGTATAGTATAGTAGTGTATAGTGTAGTAGTGTATAGTGTAGTGTATAGTGTAGTAGTGTATAGTGTAGTAGTGTATAGTATAGTAGTGTATAGTGTAGTAGTGTATAGTGTAGTAGTGTATAGTGTAGTGTATAGTGTAGTAGTGTATAGTGTAGTAGTGTATAGTGTAGTGCATAGTGTAGTGTATAGTGTAGTGTAGTATATAGTAGTGTAGTGTATAGTGTAGTAGTGTATAGTATAGTAGTGTATAGTGTAGTGCATAGTGTAGTGTATAGTGTAGTGTAGTATATAGTAGTGTAGTGTATAGTGTAGTGTATAGTGTAGTAGTGTATAGTGTAGTAGTGTATAGTGTAGTAGTGTATAGTATAGTAGTGTATAGTGTAGTGTATAGTGTAGTGTATAGTGTAGTGTATAGTGTAGTGTATAGTGTAGTAGTGTATAGTGTAGTAGTGTATAGTGTAGTGTATAGTGTAGTAGTGTATAGTGTAGTAGTGTATAGTGTAGTAGTGTATAGTGTAGTGTATAGTGTAGTAGTGTATAGTGTAGTAGTGTATAGTGTAGTGTATAGTGTAGTAGTGTATAGTGTAGTAGTGTATAGTGTAGTGCATAGTGTAGTGTATAGTGTAGTGTAGTATATAGTAGTGTAGTGTATAGTGTAGTGTATAGTGTAGTAGTGTATAGTGTAGTGTATAGTGTAGTAGTGTATAGTGTAGTAGTGTATAGTGTAGTAGTGTATAGTGTAGTAGTGTATAGTGTAGTGTATAGTGTAGTGTATTGTAGTGTAGTGTATAGTGTAGTAGTGTATAGTGTAGTGTATTGCAGTGTATAGTGTAGTGTATAGTGTAGTAGTGTATAGTGCAGTAGTGTATAGTGTAGTGTATAGTGTAGTGTAGTGTATAGTGTAGTAGTATAGTGTAGTAGTGTAGTGTAGTGTACAGTAGTGTATAGTGTAGTAGTGTATAGTGTAGTAGTGTAGTGTATAGTGTATAGTAGTGTAGTAGTGTAGTGTATAGTGGTGTATAGTGTAGTGTATAGTGTAGTGTATAGTGTAGTGTATAGTGTAGTGTATAGTGTAGTGTAGTAGTGTATAGTGTAGTGTATAGTGTAGGGTATAGTGTAGTATTGTATAGTGTAGTAGTGTATAGTGTAGTGTATAGTGTAGTGTATTAATACACTCACACACACACTAACACATTAACACACTCACACACACACTAACACATTAACACACTCACACACACACTAACACATTAACACACACACACACACACCAACACATTAATACACTCACACACACACTAACACATTAATACACTCACACACACACTAACACATTAACACACTCACACATACACCAACACATTAACACACTCACACACACACCAACACATTAACACACTCACACACACACCAACACATTAACACACTCACACACACACTAACACATTAACACACTCACACACACACCAACACATTAACACACTCACACACACACTAACACATTAACACACTCACACACACACCAACACATTAACACACTCACACACACACCAACACATTAACACACTCACACACACACTAACACATTAACACACTCACACACACACCAACACATTAACACACTCACACACACACTAACACATTAACACACTCACACACACACCAACACATTAACACACTCACACACACACTAACACATTAACACACTCACACACACACCAACACATTAACACACTCACACACACACCAACACATTAACACACTCACACACACACTAACACATTAACACACTCACACACACACCAACACATTAACACACTCACACACACACTAACACATTAACACACTCACACACACACCAACACATTAACACACTCACACACACACTAACACATTAACACACTCACACACACACCAACACATTAACACACTCACACACACACTAACACATTAACACACTCACACACACACCAACACATTAACACACTCACACACACACCAACACATTAACACACTCACACACACACCAACACATTAACACACTCACACACACACTAACACATTAACACACTCACACACACACCAACACATTAACACACTCACACACACACTAACACATTAACACACTCACACACACACTAACACATTAACACACTCACACACACACAACACATTAACACACTCACACACACACCAACACATTAACACACTCACACACACACCAACACATTAACACACTCACACACACACTAACACATTAACACACTCACACACACACCAACACATTAACACACTCACACACACACCAACACATTAACACACTCACACACACACCAACACATTAACACACTCACACACACACCAACACATTAACACACTCACACACACACTAACACATTAACACACTCACACACACACCAACACATTAACACACTCACACACACACTAACACATTAACACACTCACACACACACCAACACATTAACACACTCACACACACACCAACACATTAACACACTCACACACACACAACACATTAACACACTCACACACACACAACACATTAACACACTCACACACACACCAACACATTAACACACTCACACACACACCTAACACATTAACACACTCACACACACACTAACACATTAACACACTCACACACACACCAACACATTAACACACTCACACACACCAACACATTAACACACTCACACACACACCAACACATTAACACACTCACACACACACAACACATAACACACTCACACACACACCAACACATTAACACACTCACACACACACCAACACATTAACACACTCACACACACACCAACACATTAACACACTCACACACACACTAACACATTAACACACTCACACACACACAACACATTAACACACTCACACACACACCAACACATTAACACACTCACACACACACTAACACATTAACACACTCACACACACACTAACACATTAACACACTCACACACACACTACACATTAATACACTCACACACACACCAACAATAACAGACACACACACACACCAACACATTAACACACTCACACACACACCAACACATTAATACACTCACACACACACCAACACATTAACACACTCACACACACACTAACACATTAACACACACACACACACACCAACACATTAACACACTCACACAGACACCAACACATACACACTCACACACACACCAACACATTAACACACTCACACACACACTAACACATTAATACACTCACACACACACCAACACATAATACACTCACACACACACCAACACATTAACACACTCACACACACACCAACACATTAACACACTCACACACACACCAACACATTAACACACTCACACACACACCAACACATAACACACTCACACACACACTAACACATTAACACACTCACACACACACCAACACATTAACACACACACACACACACCAACACATTAATACACTCACACACACACTAACACATTAACACACTCACACACACACCAACACATTAACACACTCACACACACCAACACATTAACACACTCACACACACACCAACACATTAACACACACACACACACACCAACACATTAATACACTCACACACACACCAACACATTAATACACTCACACACACACCAACACATTAACACACTCACACACACACCAACACATTAACACACTCACACACACAACACATACACACTCACACACACCAACACATTACACACACACACCAACACATTAACACACTCACACACACACAACACATTAACACCACTCACACACACACTAACACACTCACACACACACACATAACACACTCACACACACACCAACACATTACACACTCACACACACACCAACACATTCACACACACACACACATGTTTATTTATCACACATGCCAATCACACACGTGCCCATATAGTAGCAGACACTCATACATACAGCATTAACACGCTCACATATAAACACACATTAACAATAATACATTATATGAACACACACTAATACATTACGACACATTAACACACACTCATCTAGTAACCCACACACACACACTAGCATATCAACACACACACCACTACACACACCACACACACACCACACACACACACACAACCACACACACACCACCACACACCACACACCCACACCCACACACCACACACACCCCACACCACACACACCCCACACACACACCACACACCACACACACCCACACACACTACACACCCACCCCCACACACCCACACACCACTCCACACCACACCCCACACCACCCTCCCACACACACACACACACCACACACCACCCTCCCCCACACCCACACACACACCACACACCACACCCTACACACCACACACCCCCCCCACACACACCCCACACTCACACCCCTAAACACACACACACCACACACCCAACCACACACACACCCCCCACACACACACCCCCCCCCCACCACACACACCACTCACACCCCTATACACACACACACACACACCACACACACACAACCCACACACACCACACACCACACACACCACACCCACATACACACACACACCGCACACACACTACACACACACACCACACACACTACACCACCCTCCCACACACACCACACACACACCCAACACACACCCCACACACACACACCACCCCACACCACACACCACACAAACCCCACACCACCCTCCCACACACTACACACCCCATACACACCCTACACCACCCTCCCACACACACACACCCCACACACACCTCCCCACCCTCCCACACACACACACCCCACACACCCCCCAAACCCTCCCACACCACACACACACACCACACACACCCCACACACACCCACACCACCCTCCCACACCCCCCCCCCACCACACACACTACACACCCACCCTCCCACACACACACCCCACACATACACCACACACACACACCCCACACCACACAAACCCCACACCACCCTCCCTCCCTCCCACACACACCACACACACACCACACCACCCTCCCACACACCACACAAACCCCACACACTACACACACCCACCCCCCACACCCACCCTCCCACACACACCCACACACACCACACCACACCACACACACACCCACACACACCACCCACCCTCCCTCCCACACACACCACACACACCCCACCCCACACACCACCCTCCCACACACCACACACACCCACCCCCCACACACCCACACACACACACCCACCCCACCCCCCCCACCACCCTCCCACACACCACACACACACCACACTACACACACCACACCACACACATACCACACACACCCCCCCCACACACCACACACACACACTCACCCCCCACACCACCCTCCCACACACCACCACACACCACCACACACCCACACCACCCTCCCTCCCACACACACCACACACACACCACCCACACCCCACACCACCCACACACCCCCCCACACCCCACACACACCCCACCACACACCACACACCACACACACACACCACACACACACCACACACACCCCACACACACCCCACACCACACACACACCCACACACACACCACACACCACACACACACCCCACCCCCCCACACACACCCCTCCCCCCACACACACACACCACACACACACCCACACACCACACACACCCCCCACACACCTCCCACACACACACCCACACACACACCCCACACACACACCCACCCCACACACACACACCCACACCACACACACACACCACACACACACCACCCTCCCACACACACCACACACACACACCACACACACACCCACACACCCACACCACACCCCCACCACACCACACACACACCACACCACACACACACCACACACCACCACACACACCCACACCACCCCCTCCACACACACCACACACACCACACACACCACCCTCCCCTACACACACACACCCCACACACACTCACCCCCACCCCACCCCCCCCACACCCACACACACACCACCCTCCCACACCCCACACACCACTCACCCCCCACACCCCCCACACACCCCACACACACCACACCCACACACCACACACACCACCCCACACACACCCCACACACACACACCCCACACCACACAACCCCACACACACCACACCACACACACCACACACACACACACCCCACACACACCACACACCCCACACACCCACACACCCCACACACACACCCCCCACACACCACACACACACACCCCACACACACACCACACCACCTCCCCCACACACACCCACACCCCACACACACACACACCACACACACCACCCCACCCCCCACACCCACACACACACACCCCACACCACACACAACCCCACCCCCCTCCCACAGACACACACAAACCACACACACACACCACACACCACAACCACACACCACACACCACCACACACCACCCCCTCACACACCACACACCACCCTCCCACACACCACACACTACACACCCACCCCCCACACCACCCTCCCTCCCACACACACCACACCACACACCACACCCACACCACACACCACACCCCACACACACCCACCCCCCACACACCACACACACACCCACCCCCCACACCCACCCCCCACACCACACACACACCCCACCCACCCCCCACCACCACCCCCCTCCCACCACACCACACACACCCACACCTCCACACCACACACCACACACCCACACACACCCCACACCCCACACACACCCACCCTCCCACACACCACACAAACCCCACACACACCACCCCCCCCCCACACACACCACACACACCAACAACCACACACACCACAACACCCCCCCCCCCACACACCATACAAACCACACACCACACACACACCACCTCCCTCACACACACACACTACACACCCACCCCCCACACCACCCTCCCTCCCACACACACCACACCACACCACCCACCACACACACACCCACACACACCCCACACCCACACACACCACACACACCACCCACCTCCCACACACACCACACACACCTACAACCACACACACACCACTACACCCCCCCCCACACACACCATACAAACCACACACACCCACACCACCCACACACCACACACACCACCCCACACACCCCCACACACACACCACACACACACACACACACCCCACACACACACCACACACACACACACCCCCCCACACAGCCCACACTCACACACACCCACCCTCCCACACCACACACATACACCACACACACACCCCACACCCCACACACACCCACCCTCCCACACCACACACCATACACCACACACACACCCCACACCCCACACACACCACCTCCCTCCACACACACCACACACACCATACAAACCACACACACACCACATACACCCCCCACACACACCATACAAACCACACACACTCCACACCACACACACACCACCTCCCACATCACACACACCACACACACACCACCCTCCCACACCACACACCATACCCACACACACCCACCCTCCCACACCATACACCACACACACACCCACACCCCACACACACCACCCTCCCACACACCACACAAACCCCACACACACCACCCTCCCTCCCACACACACCACACACACCATACAAACCACACACACACCACATACACCCCCCCCCACACACACCATACAAACCACACACACCCCACACCACCCACACACCACAC
>NC_136345.1:2948187-3076042 GCF_964198595.1 Lampetra fluviatilis | reverse complement strand
CATACCCACTCGCCCACTCGCTCACCCACCCACCTACCCACCCACTCGCTCGCCCACCCACCCACCTACCCACCCACCCACTCGCTCACCCACTCGCTCACCCACCCACCTACCACCCCACTCGCTCGCCCCACCCACCACCTACCCACCCACCCACTCGCTCACCCACTCGCTCACCCACCCACCTACCCACCCACTCGCTCGCCTACCCACCCACCCACTCGCTCGCTGCTGCTGCTGCACCAGCTGCAACAGCAGCTGGTGCAGCAGCAGCAGGGGTTGGGGAGCTGCAAGGTGAGGGAGCGGTGATGCGCTCGCTCGCTCGTTCGCTCACTCGCTCCGCTCGCCCTACTCGCCACCCACCCACTCGCTCACCCACACACTCACTTATTCACTCACTCACCCATCCACCCACTCACTCGCCTACCCACCCACTCACCCACCCACGCGCCCGCTCACTCACCCACCCACCCACTTGCTCACCTACCCACCCACTCACCCACCCATCCACCCACCCGCTTACCTACCCACCCACCCGCTCGCTCACCTACCCACCAACTCACTCAACCACACACTCACTCATTCACCCACCCACCCGCTCACTCACTCACCTACACCACCCGCTCACTCACCCACACACCCACTTGCTCACCTACCCACCCACCCACTCACCCACCATCCACCCGCTCGCCTACCCACCAACTCACTCAACCACACACTCACTCATTCACCCACCCGCTCACTCACTCACCTACCCACTCACTCACTCACCTACCCACCCGCTCACTCACCCACACACCCACTCACTCATTCATTCACTCATTCACCCACCCACCCGCTCACTCACTCACCTACCCACTCACTCACTCACCTACCCACCCGCTCACTCACCCACACACCCACTCACTCATTCATTCACTCATTCACTCACCCACCCGCTCGCTCGCCTACTCACCCACTCACTCACCTACCCGCCCACCCACTCGCTCACCTACCCGCCCACCCACTCGCTCACCTACCCACCCACCCACTCGCTCACCTACCCGCCCACCCACTCGCTCACCTACCCGCCCACCCACTCGCTCACCTACCCACCCACCCACTCGCTCACCTACCCGCCCACCCACTCGCTCACCTACCCGCCCACCCACTCGCTCACCTACCCGCCCACCCACTCGCTCACCTACCCGCCCACCCACTCACTCACCTACCCGCCCACCCACTCACTCACCTACCCGCCCACCCACTCGCTCACCTACCCGCCCACCCACTCGCTCACCTACCCGCCCACCCACTCGCTCACCTACTCACCCGCCCGCTCGCTCACTCATTCACCCACCCATTCACTCGCTCACCTACTCACCCACCCACTCGCTCACCTACTCACCCGCCCGCTCGCTCACTCATTCACCCACCCATTCACTCGCTCACCTACTCACCCACCCACTCACTCACCTACCCACCCGCCCGCTCGCTCACTCATTCACCCACCCATTCACTCGCTCACCTACCCGCCCACCCACTCGCTCACCTACTCACCCACCCATTCGCTCACCTACCCACCCACCCACTCGCTCACCTACCCGCCCACCCACTCACTCACCTACCCACCCGCCCGCTCGCTCACTCATTCACCCACCCATTCACTCGCTCACCTACTCACCCACCCATTCGCTCACCTACTCACCCGCCCGCTCGCTCACTCATTCACCCACCCATTCACTCGCTCACCTACTCACCCACCCATTCGCTCACCTACCCACCCACCCACTCGCTCACCTACTCACCCACCCATTCGCTCACCTACCCACCCACCCACTCGCTCACCTACTCACCCACCCATTCGCTCACCTACCCGCCCACTCACTCGCTCGCTCACTCATTCACCCACCCACTCGCTCGCTCACCTACTCACCCACCCACTCGCTCACCTACCCGCCCACCCACTCGCTCACCTACCCGCCCACCCACTCGCTCACCTACCCGCCCACCCACTCGCTCACCTACCCGCCCACCCACTCGCTCACCTACCCACCCACCCATTCGCTCACCTACTCACCCACCCACTCGCTCACCTACCCACCCATTCACTCGCTCACCTACTCACCCACCCATTCGCTCACCTACCCACCCGCTCGCTCGCCAACCTAGTCGCTCGCTCGTTAGCTCACCCACCCCCTGTGTGTGTTTCATTGTCTCTGTCTGTGTGTGTGTGCGTGTCTCTATCTGTGTGTCTGTGTCTGCGTGTGTGTCTGTCTCTGCGTGTGCGCTGCGCGCGTGTCTGTGGGTGCGCGCGTGTGTCTGTGGGTGCGTGTGTGTGTGTCTGTCTCTGCGTGTGTTTGTCTGCGTGTGTGTGTGTCTCTGCGTGTGTGTGTCTGTGGGTGTGTGTCTGTTGGTGCGTGTCTCTGCGTGTGTGTTTGTGTCTCTGCGTGGGTGTGTGTGTCTCTGCGTGGGTGCGTGTGTCTGTGGGTGCGTGTCTGTCTGCGTGTGTGTGCGTGTCTGTGTCTGCGTGTGTCTGTCTGCGTGTGTGTGCGTGTCTGTGTCTGCGTGTGTCTGTGTGTGTGTGTGTGTGTCTCTGTCTCTGCATGTGTGTGTGTCTATGCGCGTGTGTCTGTCTGTGTGTCTGCGTGTGTGTTTGTGTCTGCGTGCGTGTGTGTGTCTCTGCGTGGGTGCGTGTCTGTGTGGGTGCGTGTCTGTGTGGGTGCGTGTCTGTGTGGGTGCGTGTCTGTGTGGGTGCGTGCGTGTGTCTGTGTGTGTGTCTGTGTGTGTGTCTGTGTGTGTGCGTGTCTGTGTGTGTGCGTGTCTGTGTGTGTGTATGTGTGTCCCCACCACCACCACCACGACCGCCAGTTTGCGCTGTCGCTGCTCTACATGGTGCTGAGCTGTGGCGAGCAGAGACTCTGCAGCGAAGACGGAGACATCTCCAGCGCAGACCGACTCGCCTGGTGTGTGTCACTGTGTGTGTCACTGTGTGTGTGTCACTGTGTGTGTGTCACGGTGTGTGTGTCACGGTGTGTGTGTGTGTGTGTCACGGTGTGTGTGTCACGGTGTGTGTGTGTGTGTGTCACGGTGTGTGTGTGTGTGTCACGGTGTGTGTGTGTGTGTGTGTGTGTCACGGTGTGTGTGTGTGTGTGTGTGTGTCACGGTGTGTGTGTGTGTGTGTGTGTCACGGTGTGTGTGTGTGTGTCACGGTGTGTGTGTGTGTCACTGTGTGTGTGTGTGTGTGTCACTGTGTGTGTGTGTGTCACTGTGTCACTGTGTGTCACTGTGTCACTGTGTGTGTGTGTGTCACTGTGTGTGTGTGTGTCACTGTGTGTGTGTGTGTCACTGTGTGTGTGTGTGTCACTCACTGTGTGTGTGTGTCACTCACTGTGTGTGTGTGTGTCACTCACTGTGTGCGTGTGTGTCACTCACTGTGTGCGTGTGTGTCACTCACTGTGTGCGTGTGTGTCACTCACTGTGTGCGTGCGTGTCACTCACTGTGTGCGTGCGTGTCACTCACTGTGTGCGTGCGTGTCACTCACTGTGTGCGTGCGTGTCACTCACTGTGTGCGTGCGTGTCACTCACTGTGTGCGTGCGTGTCACTCACTGTGTGCGTGCGTGTCACTCACTGTGTGCGTGCGTGTCACTCACTGTGTGCGTGCGTGTCACTCACTGTGTGCGTGCGTGTCACTCACTGTGTGCGTGCGTGTCACTCACTGTGTGCGTGCGTGTCACTCACTGTGTGCGTGCGTGTCACTCACTGTGTGCGTGCGTGTCACTCACTGTGTGCGTGCGTGTCACTCACTGTGTGCGTGCGTGTCACTCACTGTGTGCGTGCGTGTCACTCACTGTGTGCGTGCGTGTCACTCACTGTGTGCGTGCGTGTCACTCACTGTGTGCGTGCGTGTCACTCACTGTGTGCGTGCGTGTGTGTCACTCACTGTGTGCGTGCGTGTGTGTCACTCACTGTGTGCGTGCGTGTGTGTCACTGTGTGCGTGCGTGTGTGTCACTGTGTGCGTGTGTCACTCACTGTGTGTGTGTGTGTGTCACTCACTGTGTGTGTGTGTGTGTCACTCACTGTGTGTGTGTGTGTGTCACTCACTGTGTGTGTGTGTGTGTCACTCACTGTGTGTGTGTGTGTGTCACTCACTGTGTGTGTGTGTGTGTCACTGTGTGTGTGTGTGTGTCACTGTGTGTGTGTCACTCACTGTGTGTGTGTGTCACTCACTGTATGCGTGTGCGTCACTGTGTGTGTGTCACTCACTGTATGCGTGTGTGTCACTGTGTGTGTGTCACTGTGTGTGTGTGCGTGTGTGTCACTGTGTGTGTGTGTGTCACTGTGTGTGTGTGTGTCACTGTATGCGTGTGTGTCACTGTGTGTGTGTGTCACTCACTGTGTGTGTGTGTGTCACTCACTGTGTGCGTGTGTGTCACTCACTGTGTGCGTGTGTGTCACTCACTGTGTGCGTGTGTGTCACTCACTGTGTGCGTGTGTGTCACTCACTGTGTGCGTGCGTGTCACTCACTGTGTGCGTGCGTGTCACTCACTGTGTGCGTGCGTGTCACTCACTGTGTGCGTGCGTGTCACTCACTGTGTGCGTGCGTGTCACTCACTGTGTGCGTGCGTGTCACTCACTGTGTGCGTGCGTGTCACTCACTGTGTGCGTGCGTGTCACTCACTGTGTGCGTGCGTGTCACTCACTGTGTGCGTGCGTGTCACTCACTGTGTGCGTGCGTGTCACTCACTGTGTGCGTGCGTGTCACTCACTGTGTGCGTGCGTGTCACTCACTGTGTGCGTGCGTGTCACTCACTGTGTGCGTGCGTGTCACTCACTGTGTGCGTGCGTGTCACTCACTGTGTGCGTGCGTGTCACTCACTGTGTGCGTGCGTGTCACTCACTGTGTGCGTGCGTGTCACTCACTGTGTGCGTGCGTGTCACTCACTGTGTGCGTGCGTGTGTGTCACTCACTGTGTGCGTGCGTGTCACTCACTGTGTGCGTGCGTGTCACTCACTGTGTGCGTGCGTGTCACTCACTGTGTGTGTGTGTGTGTCACTCACTGTGTGTGTGTGTGTGTCACTCACTGTGTGTGTGTGTGTGTCACTCACTGTGTGTGTGTGTGTGTCACTGTGTGTGTGTGTGTGTCACTGTGTGTGTGTGTGTGTCACTGTGTGTGTGTCACTCACTGTGTGTGTGTGTCACTCACTGTATGCGTGTGCGTCACTGTGTGTGTGTGCGTGTGTGTCACTGTGTGTGTGTGTGTCACTGTGTGTGTGTGTCACTCACTGTATGCGTGTGTGTCACTGTGTGTGTGTCACTCACTGTATGCGTGTGTGTCACTGTGTGTGTGTCACTGTGTGTGTGTGCGTGTGTGTCACTGTGTGCGTGTGTGTCACTCACTGTATGCGTGTGTCTCTGTGTGTGAGGCAGGACGGAGCTGGTGGCGGAGTCTGCGGTGGTGCTGGCCTCCGCGCCAGCCGCGGTGCACGCAGAGACGCCCACCCTCACCAGCACCATCCCCCTTCCGTGAGAGACGCACAGACACAGAGAGAGACACGGGGCGCAGAGAGAGACACGGGGCCAGAGACACGGGGGGAGAGACACGGGGGGGTGAGACACGGGGCACAGAGAGACACGGGGCACAGAGAGACACGGGGCACAGAGAGACACGGGGGGGGAGAGACACGGGGGGGGAGAGACACGGGGGGGTGAGACACGGGGCACAGAGAGACACGGGGCACAGAGAGACACGGGGCACAGAGAGACACGGGGGGGGAGAGACACGGGGGGGGAGAGACACGGGGGGGGAGAGACACGGGGGGGGAGAGACACGGGGGGGAGAGACACGGGGGGGGGAGAGACACGGGGGGAGAGAGACACGGGGGGAGAGAGACACGGGGGGAGAGAGACACGGGGGGAGAGAGACACGGGGGGAGAGAGACACGGGGGGAGAGAGACACGGGGGGAGAGAGACACGGGGGGAGAGAGACACGGGGGGAGAGAGACACGGGGGGAGAGAGACACGGGGGGAGAGAGACACGGGGGGAGAGAGACACGGGGGGAGAGAGACACGGGGGGAGAGAGACACGGGGGGAGAGAGACACGGGGGGAGAGAGACACGGGGGGAGAGAGACACGGGGGGAGAGAGACACGGGGGGAGAGAGACACGGGGGGAGAGAGACACGGGGGGAGAGAGACACGGGGGGAGAGAGACACGGGGGGAGAGAGACACGGGGGGAGAGAGACACGGGGGGAGAGAGACACGGGGGGGAGAGAGACACGGGGGGGAGAGAGACACGGGGGGGAGAGAGACACGGGGGGGGAGAGACCTCTGGTTCGTGAGTCGGACGTTCGCGAGCGGGTTGGTGGGTGAGCTGGTGAGTGAGCTGGTGGGTGAGTGGATGGGGTGAGTTGGTGGGTGAGTGGATGGGGTGAGTTGGTGGGTGAGTGGATGGGGGTGAGTGGATGGGGTGAGTTGGTGGGTGAGTGGATGGGGGTGAGTTGGTGGGTGGGTGGGGTGGGCGAGTTGGTGGGTGGGTGAGCTGGTGAGTTGGTGGGTGGGTGAGCGGGTTGGTGGGTGAGCTGGTGAGTGAGTTGGTGGGTGAGTGGATGGGGTGAGTTGTTGGGTGAGTGGATGGGGTGAGTTGGTGGGTGGGTGGGTGAGTGGGTGAGTTGGTGAATGGATGGGTGAGTTGGTTGGTGGGTGGGCGAGTTGGTTGGTGGGCGAGTGGATGGGTGAGTTGGTGGGTGGGTGAGCATCTCCGTGTGAGCGTCCTTGTTTGCGATGGTTTTGTTTTTCAGCTCTGGCCTGAAAGTTGCCGGCAGTCACTGAGGGAGAGGAGGGGAGAGGAGGAGGGGGAGGAGGAGGAGGAGGGGGAGGAGGAGGGGGAGGAGGAGGAGGAGGAGGGGGAGGAGGAGGGGGAGGAGGGGAGAGGAGGGGGGAGGAGGGGGAGGAGGAGGGGGAGGAGGAGGGGGAGGGAGAGTGGCTGCATGGATGTGACGCTAGGAGATGGGTGAAGAGTGCTGTTGCTGTTATTGCTGCTCATACAATGGACACTTTTTACTGATCTCTCACTCACACTCGCTCACTCACACTCACACTCACTCACTCTCTCACTCTCACCCTCACTCACTCTCTCACCCTCTCACACTCACTCTCTCTCTCACCCTCTCACACTCACTCTCACTCACTCTCTCACCCTCTCACACTCACTCTCTCTCACTCACTCACTCACTCTCACACTCACTCACACTCGCTCTCACACACACACACACTCACTCTCACACTCACCCTCACACTCTATCTCACTCACACTCACTCACTCTCTCTCACTCACACTCACTCTCACACTCACTCTCACACTCTCTCTCACTCTCACTCACTCACACTCTCTCTCACTCACTCTCACACACACACACACTCACTCTCACACTCTCTCTCACTCTCACTCACTCTCTCACCCTCTCACACTCACTCTCACTCACACTCTCTCTCACTCGCTCTCACACTCACTCACACTCGCTCTCACTCACTCACACTCGCTCACTCACCCTCACTCTCACCCTCACTCTCACCCTCACTCACCCTCTCTCACTCACTCTCTCACTCTCACCCTCACTCACTCTCTCACCCTCTCACACTCACTCACCCTCACTCACTCTCTCACCCTCTCACTCTCTCTCACTCACACTCACTCTCACACTCACTCTCACACTCTCACCCTCACTCACTCTCACACACACACTCTCACTCACACTCACCCTCACACTCTCTCTCACTCTCACCCTCACTCACTCTCACTCACTCTCACACTCACTCTCACACTCACTCACTCTCACACTCACTCTCACACTCTCACCCTCACTCACTCTCACACTCACTCTCACACACACACTCTCACACTCACTCACTCTCACACTCTCACCCTCACTCACTCTCACACTCACTCTCACACACACACTCTCACACTCACTCACTCTCACACTCTCACCCTCACTCACTCACACTCACTCACTCTCACACACACACTCTCACACTCACTCACTCTCACACTCACTCACTCTCACACTCTCACCCTCACTCACTCACACTCGCTCTCACACTCACTCACTCTCACACACTCACTCTCACACTCACTCTCACACACACACTCTCACACTCACTCACTCTCACACTCTCACCCTCACTCACTCACACACACTCACTCTCACACTCACTCTCACACACACACTCTCACACTCACTCACTCTCACACTCTCACCCTCACTCACTCACACTCGCTCTCACACTCACTCACTCTCACACACACACTCTCACCCTCACTCACTCTCACACACACACTCTCACCCTCACTCACTCTCACACACACACACACTCTCACTCACACACTCACTCTCACACTCACTCTCACACTCACTCACTCTCACACACACACTCTCACACACACACTCTCACACTCACTCTCACACTCACACTCACTCTCACACACTCACACTCACTCACACTCGCTCTCACTCACTCACACTCACTCACACTCGCTCTCACACTCACTCACTCACACTCACTCACACTCGCTCTCACTCACTCACACTCGCTCTCACTCACTCACTCACACTCTCTCACACTCACTCACACTCGCTCTCACACTCACTCACTCTCACACACACACTCACTCTCACTCACTCTCACACACACACTCACTCTCACACTCACTCACACTCACTCACACTCGCTCTCACTCACTCACTCACACTCTCTCTCACTCACTCTCACACACACTCACTCTCACACACACACTCACTCTCACTCACTCACACTCTCTCTCACTCACTCTCACACACACACATACTCACTCTCACCCTCCCTCACACTCACTCGCACTCACTCGCACTCACTCACACTCGCTCTCACTCACTCTCTCACCCTCACTCTCTCGCTCACACTCACGCACCCTCACTCACCTTTACCCTCACTCACTCACTCTCACCCTCTCACACTCACTCACTCACTCTCTTTCTCTCACTCGCTCACACGCACTCACTCTCGCACTCTCTCACCCTCACAATCTTTCTCTCACTCGCTCACCCTCACTCACACTCACTCTCACACTCACTCACTCACTCTCACACTCACTCACTCTCTCTCTCACCCTCCCTCCCTCGGTGGTGTCGCGTGGTGATGGACCCTGCGGGGAGACCGTGACGTGGTGGGTGGTGGGGGTGAGCCACGGCATGGGTGACGCTACGATGGGAGACGCGGCGTGTGTGTGTGTGTGTGGGTGACACGGAGAGGGAGACACGGGGGGAGAGACACGGAGGGAGAAGTGGGGAGAGACACGGGGTGGGTGACACGGGGAGGGAGACGCGGGGAGGGAGACACGGGGAGGGAGACACGGGGAGGGAGACACGGGGAGGGAGACACTGGGAGGGAGACACGGGGAGGGAGACGCGGGGAGGGTGACGCGGGGAGGGAGACACGGGGAGGGAGACGCGGGGAGGGAGACACGATGAGGGAGACGCGGGGAGGGAAACACGGGGAGGGAGACGCGGGGAGGGAGACGCGGGGAGGGAGACGCGGGGAGGGAGACGCGGGGAGAGAAACACGGGGAGGGAGACGCGGGGAGGGAGACGCGGGGAGGGAGATGCGGGGAGGGAGACACGGGGAGGGAAACACGGGGTGGGTGACACGTGGAGGGAGACACGGGGTGGGTGACACGGGGAGGGTGACACGGGGAGGGAGACACTGGGAGGGAGACACGGAGGGAGACACGGGGAGGGAGACGCGGGGAGGGTGACACGGGGAGGGAGACACGGGGAGGGAGACGCGGGGAGGGAGATGCAGGGAGGGAGACACGGGGAGGGTGACTCTGCGTGGGTGACTCTGCGTGGGTGACTCTGCGTGGGTGACTCTGCGTGGGTGACTCTGCGTGGGTGACTCTGCGTGGGTGACTCTGCGTGGGTGACTCTGGGTGGGTGACGCTGAGGTGTGTGGGTGTCGTGGTGGCCGTCTGGGTTTCCATAATTCTCTGGGAAGATTCCGTGGAGATGATGATGATGATGTTGACGAAGATGTTGACGAAGATGTTGACGATGTTGATGATGATGACGAAGATGTTGTTGTTGACGATGTCGACGACGATGTCGAAGTTGATGATGTTGAGAATAAAACATAAATGTTGCCTATCACTGGTGGGGCAGTTCTGTCTGTTTCATTTGGTGGGAGACACCCACAGAGACCCAAACAGTCCCATACTCAGAGACCCACAGAGACTCAGACCCACACTCCTAGAGACCCACACTCCTAGAGACCCACACTCCTAGACACCCACAGAGACCCACACTCATAGACACCCACAGAGACCCATACTCATAGAGACCCACAGAGACCCATACTCATAGAGACCCACAGAGACCCACACTCATAGAGACCCATACTCATAGACACCCACAGAGACCCACACTCATAGACACCCACAGAGACCCATACTCATAGAGACCCACAGAGACCCATACTCATAGAGACCCACAGAGACCCACACTCATAGAGACCCACAGAGATCCACACTCATAGAGACCCACAGAGACCCACACTCATAGAGACCCACAGAGACTCACACTCATAGAGACCCACAGAGACCCATAGAGACCCACACTCATAGAGACCCACAGACACCCACAGAGACCCACACTCCTAGACACCCACAGAGACCCACACTCATAGACACCCACAGAGACCCACACTCACAGACACCCACAGAGACCCACACTCACAGACACCCACAGAGACCCATACTCATAGACACCCACAGAGACCCACAGAGACCCACACTCATAGAGACCCACAGAGACCCACACTCACAGACACCCACAGAGACCCACACTCACAGACACCCACAGAGACCCACACTCATAGACACCCACAGAGACCCACACTCAGACACCCACAGAGACCCACACTCATAGACACCCACAGAGACCCACACTCATAGAGACCCATACTCATAGACACCCACAGAGACCCACACTCATAGACACCCACAGAGACCCACACTCACAGACACCCACAGAGACCCACACTCATAGACACCCACAGAGACCCACACTCAGAGAGACCCATACTCATAGACACCCACAGAGACCCACACTCATAGAGACCCATACTCATAGACACCCACAGAGACCCACACTCATAGACACCCACAGAGACCCACACTCACAGACACCCACAGAGACCCACACCCATAGAGACCCACAGAGACCCATACTCATAGAGACCCACAGAGACCCATACTCATAGAGACCCACAGAGACCCACACTCACAGAGACCCACAGAGACCCACACTCATAGAGACCCACAGAGACCCACACTCATAGAGACCCACAGAGACCCACACTCATAGAGACCCACACTCACAGAGACCCACAGAGACCCATACTCATAGAGACCCACAGAGACCCACACTCACAGAGACCCACACTCACAGAGACCCACACTCACAGAGACCCACAGAGACCCACACTCATAGAGACCCACAGAGACCCACAGAGACCCATACTCATAGAGACCCACAGAGACCCACACTCATAGAGACCCACAGAGACCCACACTCATAGAGACCCACAGAGACCCATACTCACAGACACCCACAGAGACCCACACTCATAGAGACCCACAGAGACCCACACTCACAGAGACCCACACTAATAGAGACCCACAGAGACCCACACTCAGACACCCACAGAGACCCACACTCATAGAGACCCACACTCAGACACCCACAGAGACCCATACTCATAGAGACCCACAGAGACCCACACTCACAGACACCCACAGAGACCCACACTCACAGACACCCACAGACCCACACTCATAGAGACCCACAGAGACCCACACTCACAGACACCCACAGAGACCCACACTCAGACACCCACAGAGACCCACACTCATAGAGACCCACAGAGACCCACACTCACAGACACCCACAGAGACCCACACTCACACACACCCACAGAGACCCACACTCATAGAGACCCACAGAGACCCACACTCACAGACACCCACAGAGACCCACACACACACACACCCACAGAGACCCACACTCACAGAGACCCACAGAGACCCACACTCACAGACACCCACAGAGACCCACACTCACAGACACCCACAGAGACCCACACTCATAGAGACCACGGAGACCCACACTAACAGACACCCACAGAGACCCACACTCATAGAGACCCACAGAGACCCACACTCATAGAGACCCACAGAGACCCACACTCACAGACACCCACAGAGACCCACACTCACAGACACCCACAGAGACCCACACTCAGACACCCACAGAGACCCACACTCACAGACACCCACAGAGACCCACACTCAGACACCCACAGAGACCCACACTCATAGAGACCCACAGAGACCCACACTCACAGACACCCACAGAGACCCACACTCACACACACCCACAGAGACCACACACTCATAGAGACCCACAGAGACCCACCCTCACAGACACCCACAGAGACCCACACTCACACACACCCACAGAGACCCACACTCACAGAGACCCACAGAGACCCACACTCACAGACACCCACAGAGACCCACACTCATAGAGACCCACGGAGACCCACACTCACAGACACCCAAGAGACCCACACTCACAGACACCCACAGAGACCCACTCACACACACACACCCACAGAGACCCACACTCATAGAGACCCACGGAGACCCACACTCACAGACACCCACAGAGGACCCACACTCACAGACACCCACAGAGACCCACTCTCATAGACACCCACAGAGACCCACACTCATAGAGACCCACAGAGACCCACACTCATAGAGACTCAGAGACCCACACTCATAGAGACCCACAGAGACCCACACTCATAGAGACCCACAGAGACTCACACTCATAGAGACCCACAGAGACTCACACTCATAGAGACCCACAGAGACCCGCACTCAGAGACCCACAGAGACCCACACTCATAGAGACCCACACTCACAGATACCCACAGAGGACTCATACTCATAGAGACCCACAGAGACCCACATTCACAGAGACCCACAGAGACCCATACTCATAGAGACCCACAGAGACCCACATTCACAGAGACCCACAGAGACCCACACTCATAGAGACTCACAGAGACCCCACACTCATAGAGACCCACAGAGACTCACACTCACAGAGACCCACAGAGACCCACAGAGACACACACTCACAGAGACCCACAGAGACCCACACTCATAGAGACCCACAGAGACCCGCACTCAGAGACCCACAGAGACCCACACTCACAGATACCCACAGAGACTCATACTCATAGAGACCCACAGAGACCCACACTCATAGAGACCCACAGAGACCCACACTCATAGAGACCCACAGAGACCCACACTCATAGACACCCACAGAGACCCACACTCAGAGACCCACAGAGACCCATACTCAGAGACCCACAGAGACCCACACTCATAGACACCCACAGAGACCCACAGAGACCCACACTCATAGAGACCCACAGAGACCCACACTCATAGAGACCCACAGAGACCCACACTCAGACACCCACAGAGACCCACAGAGACCCACACTCATAGAGACCCACAGAGACCCACACTCATAGAGACCCACAGAGACCCACACTCATAGAGACCCACAGAGACCCACACTCATAGACACCCACAGAGACCCACACTCATAGACACCCACAGAGACCCACACTCATAGACACCCCACAGAGACCCACACTCATAGACACCCACAGAAGACCCACACTCATAGACACCCACAGAGACCCACACTCATAGAGACCCACAGAGACCCACACTCATAGAGACCCACAGAGACCCCACACTCATAGAGACCCACAGAGACCCACACTCATAGACACCCACAGAGACCCACACTCAGAGACCCACAGAGACCCATACTCATAGAGACCCACAGAGACCCACACTCATAGACACCCACAGAGACCCACAGAGACCCACAGAGACCCACACTCATAGAGACCCAGAGACCCACACTCATAGAGACCCACAGAGACCCACACTCATAGACACCCACAGAGACCCACAGAGACCCACACTCATAGAGACCCACAGAGACCCACACTCATAGAGACCCACAGAGACCCACACTCATAGAGACCCACAGAGACCCATACTCATAGACACCCACAGAGACCCATACTCATAGAGACCCACAGAGACCCACACTCATAGACACCCACAGAGACCCACACTTATAGACACCCACAGAGACCCACACTCATAGACACCCACAGAGACCCACACTCATAGACACCCACAGAGACCCACACTCATAGACACCCACAGAGACCCACACTCATAGACACCCACAGAGACCCACACTCATAGACACCCACAGAGACCCACACTCATAGACACCCACAGAGACCCATACTCATAGAGACCCACAGAGACCCATACAGAGACCCACAGAGACCCACACTCATAGAGACCCACAGAGACCCATACTCATAGAGACCCACAGAGACCCATACAGAGACCCACAGAGACCCACACTCATAGAGACCCACAGAGACCCATACTCATACAGGTAGGGTCGAGGGGGGGGGTTAAAGGTGGGGGGGGTGGGGGGAGGTCTAGTGGGGGTTGGAGGGGGGTGGGGGTTTGGGGGTGGTCGGTGGGGGGGGTGGAGGGTCGAGGGGGTTGGAGATGGAAGGGGTCGGGGGTTGTGGAGGGGGTGGGGGGGAGTGTGGGTTAGAGGGTGTGGGGGTTGGAGGGGGTTGGGGGGGAGTGTGGGTTGGAGGGTGGTGGGGGTTAGAGGGGGTGGGGGTTGGAGGGGGTGTGGGGGTTGGAGGGGGGTGGGGGTTGGAGGGGGTGGGGGGGAGTGGGGGTTAGAGGGGGTGGGGGTTGGAGGGGGTGGGGGGAGTGGGGGTTGGAGGGGGGGTGGGGGTTGGAGGGGGTTGGGGGGGAGTGTGGGTTGGAGGGGGGTGGGGGTTAGAGGGGGTGGGGGTTGGAGGGGGTTGGGGGGGAGTGGGGGTTGGAGGGGGTGTGGGGGGTTGGAGGGGGTGGGGGGGAGTGGGGGTAGAGGGGGTGGGGGTTGGAGGGGTGGGGGGGGAGTGGGGGTTGGAGGGGGGTGGGGGTTGGAGGGGGTTGGGGGGGAGTGTGGGTTGGAGGGGGGGTGGGGGTTAGAGGGGGTGGGGGTTGGAGGGGGTGGGGGGGGAGTGGGGGTTGAGAGTGGGGGGTTGTGGAGGGGGGGGTGGGGGTTGGAGGGGGTGGGGGGGAGTGTGGGTTGGAGGGGGGTGGGGGTTGGAGGGGGTGGGGGGGAGTGTGGGTTGGAGGGGGGTGGGGGTTGGAGGGGGTGAAGGGGAGTGGGGGTTGGAGGGGGGTGGGGGTTGGAGGGGGTGGGGGGAGTGGGGGTTGGAGGGGGGTGGGGGTTGGAGGGGTGGGGGTGGGGGGGAGTGTGGGTTGGAGGGGGGTGGGGGTTGGAGGGGGTGGGGGGGAGTGGGGGTTGGAGGGGGGTGGGGGTTGGAGGGGGTGGGGGGGAGTGGGGGTTGGAGGGGGGTGGGGGTTGGAGGGGGTGGGGGGGGAGTGTGGGTTGGAGGGGGGTGGGGATTGGAGGGGGTGGGGGGGAGTGGGGGTTGGAGGGGGGTGGGGGTTGGAGGGGGTGGGGGGGAGTGTGGGTTGGAGGGGGGTGGGGGTTGGAGGGGGTGGGGGGGAGTGGGGGTTTGAGAATGGGGGGTTGTGGAGGGGGGGTGGGGGTTGGAGGGGGTGGGGGGGAGTGGGGGTTGGAGGGGGGTGGGGGTGGGGGGGAGTGGGGGTTTGAGAGTGGGGGGTTGTGGAGGGGGGGTGGGGGTTGGAGGGGGGTGGGGGTTGGAGGGGGTGGGGGGGAGTGGGGGTTTGAGAGTGGGGGGTTGTGGAGGGGGGGTGGGGGTTGGAGGGGGGTGGGGGTTGGAGGGGGTGGGGGGGAGTGGGGGTTGGAGGGGGGTGGGGGTTGGAGGGGGTGGGGGGGAGTGTGGGTTGGAGGGGGGTGGGGGTTGGAGGGGGTGGGGGGGAGTGTGGGTTGGAGGGGGGTGGGGGTTGGAGGGGGTGGGGGGGAGTGGGGGTTGGAGGGGGGTGGGGGTTGGAGGGGGTGGGGGGGAGTGGGGGTTGGAGGGGGGTGGGGGTTGGAGGGGGTGGGGGGGAGTGTGGGTTGGAGGGGGGTGGGGGTTGGAGGGGGTGGGGGGGAGTGGGGGTTTGAGAGTGGGGGGTTGTGGAGGGGGGGTGGGGGTTGGAGGGGGTTGGGGGGGAGTGTTGGTTGGAGGGGGGTGGGGGTTAGAGGGGGTGGGGGTTGGAGGGGGTGGGGGGGAGTGGGGGTTGGAGGGGAGTGGGGGTTGGAGGGGAGTGTGGGTTGGAGGGGGTTGGGGGGGAGTGTGGGTTGGTGGGGGAGTGTGGGTTGGAGGGGGGTGGGGGTTGGAGGGGGTGGGGGGGAGTGGGGGTTTGAGAGTGGGAGGGGGGTTGTGGAGGGGGGGTGGGGGTTGGAGGGGGTGGGGGGGAGTGGCGGTTGGAGGGGGGTGGGGGTTGGGGTTGGGGGGGAGGTTGAGGGTGGGGGTTGGGGTCCTACCCAGGGGGGGGGGGGGGTTTGTGGTGGGGGCGGTCTCCATGGCTACCGAGACGCTAGGCCCGAGGCTGTGACCAGGCGAGGCGACGTTTGTGTTATAATCGGTAAGGAGGCCCAACTTTAAACGATTTAAGTTGCATCAAAGAGCAAGGTTTGTCGTAGATTTCAGTCGCTTGTTCGACACCGGCTGATGTCAGAGAGAATAAGAGGTGGCTAAAGTTACGTGGTGGTGGTAGTGGTGAAATCACTGCAATCCTTGTCTTAACCGCTTAAAAGTTTATTTTTTTTTACCTTAAAGAAGTTTAAATGTTTGGAGTTCGTTAACGATGAAAGTTGTTGTGTCGTGGTCGGTTACGATTTATTTAATCCATAACCTACGTTCAACACTTAACAACATCAGCCCACCACAGGTGTGAAATTAATGATTAATTACAGAATTTAAATAACAACAGACTAACTATTAACATCGCTTTCCTCTGTCTCTCTGCGTCTGTGTATTAACTACATATAACTATGAAGTGTGAGATAGTGTCACGATATTTAAAATGTTTGTTTAGACAGGTCCGGTGTGATGTGAGTGAGTGTGTGTACGTGTTAAAAAACAAATTTTAATTAAATTTAACTTAACCTCGTTTAAATCTTTCACACAAAAAAAATGTAACGAACAAACACGGAATGTAAAACAAAAGTTTCGTGAGAACACTTTAAAAGTTTAATGAGAACATTTTAAAATGTTTCAAGCTCAACGACTGCTCACGATTTTTGGCGGGAATTCTTTTAAACAATAAAAATGTAAATTTTATTTTAACTAAGTTTACATTTAGTCAAACATCCTATACGCTTACAAATGTTATATTCACCCGTGTGCATTGTCCATAACAAACACGCACGCACCATTGGAACCTCATTTGCCAGTAAAAAAATATGATAATTGGTTTTTTACCCTTCTATCTGGCAACAAAACTGACACCTTTTTTTACAAGGAGTCATGTTTACAGATAGAAGGGTAAAAACCAATTATCATATTTTTTACTGGCAAATGAGGTTCCAATGGTGTAAATGCTTTACCCCGAGCTCTCATACTCTGATGGTGCGTTGTCTTTGAGTTGTGCGCCTTTTGGCGTCATCTGGTCCAACACCAAGTGAGACTAGGCTCTAAGGAAAGCTGTCTCGGGTGTGGACCAATCAACTTCAAGGACCATGTGAGACTAGGCTCTAAGGAAAGCTGTCTCGGGTGTGGACCAATCAATTTCAAGGACCATGTGAGACTAGGCTCTAAGGAAAGCTGTCTCGGGTGTGGACCAATCAACTTCAAGGACCATGTGAGACTAGGCTCTAAGGAAAGCTGTCTCGGGTGTGGACCAATCAACTTCAAGGACCATGTGAGACTAGGCTCTAAGGAAAGCTGTCTCGGGTGTGGACCAATCAACTTCAAGGACCATGTGAGACTAGGCTCTAAGGAAAGCTGTCTCGGGTGTGGACCAATCAATTTCAAGGACCATGTGAGACTAGGCTCTAAGGAAAGCTGTCTCGGGTGTGGACCAATCAACTTCAAGGACCATGTGAGACTAGGCTCTAGGAAAGCTGTCTCGGGTGTGGACCAATCAATTTCAAGGACCATGTGAGACTAGGCTCTAAGGAAAGCTGTCTCGGGTGTGGACCAATCAACTTCAAGGACCATGTGAGACTAGGCTCTAAGGAAAGCTGTCTCGGGTGTGGACCAATCAATTTCAAGGACCATGTGAGACTAGGCTCTAAGGAAAGCTGTCTCGGGTGTGGACCAATCAACTTCAAGGACCATGTGAGACTAGGCTCGAAGGAAAGCTGTCTCGGGTGTGGACCAATCAACTTCAAGGACCATGTGAGACTAGGCTCTAAGGAAAGCTGTCTCGGGTGTGGACCAATCAACTTCAAGGACCATGTGAGACTAGGCTCTAAGGAAAGCTGTCTCGGGTGTGGACCAATCAACTTCAAGGACCATGTGAGACTAGGCTCTAAGGAAAGCTGTCTCGGATGTGGACCAATCAACTTCAAGGACCATGTGAGACTAGGCTCTAAGGAAAGCTGTCTCGGGTGTGGACCAATCAACTTCAAGGACCATGTGAGACTAGGCTCTAAGGAAAGCTGTCTCGGGTGTGGACCAATCAACTTCAAGGACCATGTGAGACTAGGCTCTAAGGAAAGCTGTCTCGGGTGTGGACCAATCAACTTCAAGGACCATGTGAGACTAGGCTCTAAGGAAAGCTGTCTCGGGTGTGGACCAATCAACTTCAAGGACCATGTGAGACTAGGCTCTAAGGAAAGCTGTCTCGGGTGTGGACCAATCAACTTCAAGGACCATGTGAGACTAGGCTCTAAGGAAAGCTGTCTCGGGTGTGGACCAATCAACTTCAAGGACCATGTGAGACTAGGCTCTAAGGAAAGCTGTCTCGGGTGTGGACCAATCAACTTCAAGGACCATGTGAGACTAGGCTCTAAGGAAAGCTGTCTCGGGTGTGGACCAATCAACTTCAAGGACCATGTGAGACTAGGCTCTAAGGAAAGCTGTCTCGGGTGTGGACCAATCAACTTCAAGGACCATGTGAGACTAGGCTCTAAGGAAAGCTGTCTCGGGTGTGGACCAATCAACTTCAAGGACCATGTGAGACTAGGCTCTAAGGAAAGCTGTCTCGGGTGTGGACCAATCAACTTCAAGGACAGTGCACATACATTATCAGAGTTATGTTTTTTGTTTGCATTATGACCGCAGGTATTGTGGTCTATGCAAACATGACTCCTTGTAAAAAAGGTGTCAGTTTTGTTGCCAGATAGAAGGGTAAAAAAACAATTATCATATTTTTTACTGGCAAATGAGGTTCCAATGGTGTAAATGCTTTACCCCGAGCTCTCGTACTCTGATGGTGCGTTGTCTTTGAGTTGTGCGCCTTTTGGCGTCATCTGGTCCAACACCATGTGAGACTAGGCTCTAAGGAAAGCTGTCTCGGGTGTGGACCAATCAACTTCAAGGACAGTTCATACAGAGTTATGTTTTTTTTTACATTATGACCGCAGGTATTGTGGTCTATGCAAGCATGACTCCTTGTAAAAAAGGTGTCAGTTTTGTTGCCAGATAGAAGGGTAATAAACCAATTATCGAGTGTTTGCGTGTTTGCATCTGCCAATTATCAAACACGCACGCATCAATAGATTTTATATCGGTACAGGTGTATTATGTATACACTAATACTAGCAATTATTATTAAACAATCTATTTATTATAGAGCTTTACGTGTAAAGGTGTTATTGTTAGTATGCATAAACATACACACATATCTATACCGTGTACTTATACATGCACATTAGTATACATACGAAAAACGAATGTATATTTACTCATACTCATAGAGACCCACAGAGACCCACACTCACAGAGACCCACAGAGACCCACACTCATAGAGACCCACAGAGACCCACACTCATAGAGACCCACAGAGACCCACACTCATAGAGACCCACACTCATAGAGACACACAGAGACCCACACTCATAGAGACCCACAGAGACCCATACTCGTAGAGACCCACACTCATAGAGACCCACACTCATAGAGACACACAGAGACCCACACTCATAGAGACCCACAGAGACCCACACTCATAGAGACCCACACTCATAGAGACACACAGAGACCCACACTCATAGAGACCCACAGAGACCCACACTCACAGAGACCCACAGAGACCCACACTCATAGAGACCCACAGAGACCCACACTCATAGAGACCCACAGAGACCCACACTCATAGAGACCCACACTCATAGAGACACACAGAGACCCACACTCATAGAGACCCACAGAGACCCATACTCGTAGAGACCCACACTCATAGAGACCCACACTCATAGAGACACACAGAGACCCACACTCATAGAGACCCACAGAGACCCACACTCATAGAGACCCACACTCATAGAGACACACAGAGACCCACACTCATAGAGACCCACAGAGACCCATACTCGTAGAGACCCACACTCATAGAGACCCACACTCATAGAGACACACAGAGACCCACACTCATAGAGACCCACAGAGACCCACACTCATAGAGACCCACACTCATAGAGACCCACAGAGACCCACACTCACAGAGACCCACAGAGACCCACACTCATAGAGACCCACAGAGACCCACACTCATAGAGACCCACAGAGACCCACACTCATAGAGACCCACACTCATAGAGACACACAGAGACCCACACTCATAGAGACCCACAGAGACCCATACTCGTAGAGACCCACACTCATAGAGACCCACACTCATAGAGACACACAGAGACCCACACTCATAGAGACTCACAGAGACCCACACTCATAGAGACACACAGAGACCCACACTCATAGAGACCCACAGAGACCCATACTCATAGAGACCCACACTCATAGAGACACACAGAGACCCACACTCATAGAGACCCACAGAGACCCATACTCATAGAGACCCACAGAGACCCACACTCATAGAGACCCACAGAGACCCACACTCATAGAGACCCACAGAGACCCACACTCACAGAAACCCACAGAGACCCATACTCATAGAGACCCACAGAGACACACACTCATAGAGACCCACAGAGATTCACACTTATAGAGACCCACAGAGATCCATACTCATAGAGACCCACAGAGACACATACTCACAGAGACCCACACTCAGAGAGACCCACAGAGACCCACACTCATAGAGACCCACAGAGACCCACACTCATAGAGACCCACAGAGATCCATACTCATAGAGACCCACAGAGATCCATACTCATAGAGACCCACAGAGACCCACACTTATAGAGACCCACAGAGACCCACACTCATAGAGACCCACAGAGACCCACACTCATAGAGACCCACAGAGATCCACACTCATAGAGACCCACAGAGACCCACACTCATAGAGACCCACAGAGATCCATACTCATAGAGACCCACAGAGATCCATACTCACAGAGACCCACAGAGACACATACTCACAGAGACCCACACTCACAGAGACCCACAGAGACCCACACTCATAGAGACCCACAGAGGCCCACACTCATAGAGACCCACAGAGATCCATACTCATAGAGACCCACAGAGATCCATACTTATAGAGACCCATACTCATAGAGACCCACAGAGACCCACACTCATAAGAGACCCACAGAGACACATACTCATAGAGACCCACACTCATAGAGACACACAGAGACCCACACTCATAGAGACCCACAGAGACCCACACTCATAGAGACCCACAGAGACCCACACTCATAGAGACACACAGAGACCCATACTCATAGAGACACACAGAGACCCACACTCATAGAGACCCACAGAGACCCATACTCATAGAGACCCACACTCATAGAGACACACAGAGACCCACACTCATAGAGACCCACAGAGACCCATACTCATAGAGACCCACAGAGACCCACACTCATAGAGACCCACAGAGACCCACACTCATAGAGACCCACAGAGACCCACACTCACAGAGACCCACAGAGACCCATACTCATAGAGACCCACAGAGACACACACTCATAGAGACCCACAGAGATCCACACTCATAGAGACCCACAGAGACCCACACTCATAGAGACCCACAGAGATCCATACTCATAGAGACCCACAGAGATCCATACTCATAGAGACCCACAGAGACCCACACTCATAGAGACCCACAGAGACCCACACTCATAGAGACCCACAGAGACCCACACTCATAGAGACCCACAGAGATCCATACTCTTAGAGACCCACAGAGATCCATACTCAGAGACCCACAGAGACACATACTCACAGAGACCCACACTCACAGAGACCCACAGAGACCCACACTCAGAGACCCACAGAGACCCACACTCATAGAGACCCACAGAGATCCATACTCAGAGACCCACAGAGATCCATACTTATAGAGACCCATACTCATAGAGACCCACAGAGACCCACACTCATAGAGACCCACAGAGATCCATACTCATAGAGACACACAGAGATCCATACTCATAGAGACCCACAGAGACCCACACTCATAGAGACCCACAGAGATCCATACTCATAGAGACCCATACTCATAGAGACACACAGAGATCCATACTCATAGAGACCCATACTCATAGAGACACATAGAGATCCATACTCATAGAGACCCATACTCATAGAGACCCACAGAGATCCATACTCATAGAGACCCACACTCATAGAGACCCACAGAGACCCACATTCACAGAGACTCATACTCAGAGACCCACAGAGATCCATACTAATTGAGATTCATAGATCCACAGAGACCTATACTCATAGAGACCCACACTCATAGAGACCCACACTCATAGAGACCCACAGAGACCCATACTCATAGAGACCCACAGAGACCCACACTCACAGAGACCCACACTCATAGAGACCCATACTCATAGAGACCCACAGAGACCCACACTCACAGAGACCCACAGAGACCCATACTCATAGAGACCCACAGAGACCCACACTCATAGAGACCCACAGAGACCCATACTCACAGAGACCCACACTCATAGAGACCCACAGAGACCCACACTCATAGAGACCCACAGAGACCCACACTCATAGAGACCCACAGAGACCCATACTCATAGAGACACACACTCATAGAGACCCACAGAGACCCACACTCATAGAGACCCACAGAGACCCACACTCATAGAGACCCACAGAGACCCACACTCATAGAGACCCACAGAGACCCACACTCATAGAGACCCACAGAGACTCATACTCATAGAGACCCACAGAGACCCACACTCATAGAGACCCACAGAGACCCATACTCATAGACACCCACAGAGACTCATACTCATAGAGACCCACAGAGACCCACACTCATAGAGACCCACAGAGACCCACACTCATAGAGACCCACAGAGACCCATACTCATAGAGACACACACTCATAGAGACCCACAGAGACCCACACTCATAGAGACCCACAGAGACCCACACTCATAGAGACCCACAGAGACCCACACTCGTAGAGACCCACAGAGACCCACACTCATAGAGACCCACAGAGACCCACACTCATAGAGACCCACAGAGACCCACACTCATAGAGACCCACAGAGACCCACACTCATAGACACCCACAGAGACCCACACTCATAGAGACACACTCATAGAGACCCACAGAGACCCATACTCATAGAGACACACTCATAGAGACCCACAGAGACCCACACTCATAGAGACCCACAGAGACCCACACTCATAGAGACCCACAGAGACCCACACTCATAGAGACCCACAGAGACCCACACTCATAGAGACCCACAGAGACTCATACTCATAGAGACGACCCACAGAGACCCACACTCATAGAGACCCACAGAGACCCACACTCATAGACACCCACAGAGACCCACACTCATAGAGACACACTCATAGAGACCCACAGAGACCCACACTCATAGAGACCCACAGAGACCCACACTCATAGAGACCCACAGAGACCCACACTCATAGAGACCCACAGAGACCCACACTCATAGAGACCCACAGAGACTCATACTCATAGAGACCCACAGAGACCCACACTCATAGAGACCCACAGAGACCCACACTCATAGACACCCACAGAGACCCACACTCATAGAGACCCACAGAGACCCATACTCATAGAGACACACTCATAGAGACCCACAGAGACCCACACTCATAGAGACCCACAGAGACCCACACTCATAGAGACCCACAGAGACCCACACTCATAGAGACCCACAGAGACCCACACTCATAGAGACCCACAGAGACTCATACTCATAGAGACCCACAGAGACCCACACTCATAGAGACCCACAGAGACCCACACTCATAGACACCCACAGAGACCCACACTCATAGAGACACACTCATAGAGACCCACAGAGACCCACACTCATAGAGACCCACAGAGACCCACACTCATAGAGACCCACAGAGACCCACACTTATAGAGACCCACAGAGACCCACACTCATAGAGACCCACAGAGACTCATACTCATAGAGACCCACAGAGACCCACACTCATAGACACCCACAGAGACCCACACTCATAGAGACCCACAGAGACCCATACTCATAGAGACCCACAGAGACCCACACTCATAGAGACCCACAGAGACCCACACTCATAGAGACCCACAGAGACCCACACTCATAGAGACCCACAGAGACCCACACTCATAGAGACCCACAGAGACCCACACTCATAGACACCCACAGAGACTCATACTCCTCGAGACCAACACTTTTTGTTTGTATCTCGGTAGACCGCTCTGCGTTGTTCTACAGCGATGATCTCTCATTCCCCTGTCTCAGAGAGGGCAGAGAGAAGAGAGAGCCAAGAGAGAGAGAAGAGAGAGACACAGAGATAACAGAGAGAGACACAGAGATAACAGAGAGAGACACAGAGATAACAGAGAGAGAGACACAGAGATAACAGAGAGAGACACAGAGATAACAGAGAGAGAGACACAGAGATAACAGAGAGAGACACAGAGATAACAGAGAGAGAGACACAGAGATAACAGAGAGAGACACAGAGATAACAGAGAGAGAGACACAGAGATAACAGAGAGAGACACAGAGATAACAGAGAGAGACACAGAGATAACAGAGAGAGCCAAGAGAGATAACAGAGAGAGACACAGAGATAACAGAGAGAGACACAGAGATAACAGAGAGAGACACAGAGATAACAGAGAGAGCCAAGAGAGATAACAGAGAGAGACACAGAGATAACAGAGAGAGACACAGAGATAACAGAGAGAGACACAGAGATAACAGAGAGAGACACAGAGATAACAGAGAGAGCCAAGAGAGATAACAGAGAGAGACACAGAGATAACAGAGAGAGAGAGACAGAGATAACAGAGAGAGAGACACAGAGATAACAGAGAGAGAGACACAGAGATAACAGAGAGAGAGACACAGAGATAACAGAGAGAGACACAGAGAGAATCAAGAGAGAGAGAAACAGAGAGAAATAACAGAGATTCAGGAGAGAGAGAGTTGAGAGAGAGCCAAGCGAGAGAGATAGGTTCAAGAGAGAGAGAGAGAGTCAAGAGAGAGTTAAGAGAAAGAGTAAAGAGAAAGAGAGTTAAGAGAGGAAGATAGTTGAGAGTTAAGAGAGAGTTAAGAGAGAGTTAAGAGAGATAGAGAGAGTTAAGAGAGAGAGAGTGAAGAGAAAGAGAGTTAAGAGATAGTTAAGAGAGATAGAGAGTTGAGAGAAACAGAGTTAAGAGAGAGTTAAGAGAGAGAGTTAAGAGAGTTAACAAAGAAAGAGAGAGTTAAGAGAGAGTTAAGAGAGAGTTAAGAGAGAGTGAAGAGAAAGAGAGTTAAGAGAGAGAGTTAAGAGAAAGAGAGAGTGAAGAGAAAGAGAGTTAAGAGAGGAAGATAGTTAAGAGAAAGAGAGTTAAGAGAGAGAGTTAAGAGAGAGAGAGAGTGAAGAGAAAGAGCGTTAAGAGAGGAAGATAGTTAAGAGAGAGAGAGTTAAGAGAGAGAGTTAAGAGAGAGAGAGAGTGAAGAGAAAGAGAGTTAAGAGATAGTTAAGAGAGAGAGAGAGTTGAGAGAAAGAGAGAGTTGAGAGAGAGATAGATTCAAGAGAGAGTTAAGAGAGACAGAGAGTCAAGAAAGAGAGTTAAGAGAGTTAACAAAGAAAGAGAGAGTTAAGAGAGAGAGAGTTAAGAGAGTTAACAAAGAAAGAGAGAGTTAAGAGAGAGTTAAGAGAGAGAGAGTTAAGAGAAAAAGAGTTAAGCGAGAGTTAAGAGAGAGCGAGAGTTAAGCGAGAGCGAGCGCGAGGGGGTGACGATGCCTCGCCTGAAGAGTGTGATGGACGCTGCGCGCCCAGCGGCCCCGTGGAAGGAGCGGGAGCGGCGGGCGCAGAGGGAAGGCCTCCGGCACCTCGTCGTGTCGCACCTCGGGGACTCGTACACAGGGGAGTGGCACGCGGACAAAAGGCACGGTGAGACACACAGTGAGACACACACGCTGAGATACGGTGAGACACACACACGGTGAGACACGGGGGGACACGAGGAGACACTGGTTGACCTGGTGAGACACCGGGAGACTTGGGGAGACACGGGGAGACACTGGGGGACTTGGGGAGACACTGGGAGACTTGGGGAGACACGGGGGGACACGAGGAGACACTGGTTGACCTGGTGAGACACCGGGAGACTTAGGGAGACACTGGAAGACACGGGGAGAGTTGGGGAAGTCATTATCGCTGCCACAGCCAGCTGTGACAAACTCCTGATACTTGGTGACTTCAACGCCAGAGTTGGAAGTGACCATCAATCATGGAATGGAGTCATGGGTGCAACACGGCATTGGAAAATGTAACAGCAACGGTCTTCTGCTGTCTGAAAACATGCTCTGAATTTGACCTGCTCGTCACCAACACGATATTCCAACTACGAAAGCGCAAGAGAACGTCATGGATGTGTAATGTGAGGTTCTATCCGGGTCGTTGACGGATCACAACTCGTCACGATGATTGGCTCTGCCGGTCCTGGTCCACAGCCAATGGGGAGAACCCTAGGGGGCGTGGCCCTGACGTCATGGTGAAGGTGACAGCTGCAAGTAGATGATTGGTTCTGCTGGCTTTGGCCACAGCCAATGGGGGGAAGCCTAGGGGGCGTGGCCCTGACGTCATGCAAGGTGACAGCTGCAAGTAGATGATTGGTTCTGCTGACTTTGGCCACAGCCAATGGGGGGAAGCCTAGGGGGCGTGGCCCTGACGTCATGCAAGGTGACAGCTGCAAGTAGATGATTGGTTCTGCTGGCTTTGGCCACAGCCAATGGGGGGAAGCCTAGGGGGCGTGGCTCTGACGTCACGGGAAGGTGACAGCTGCAAGTAGATGATTGGTTCTGCTGACTTTGGCCACAGCCAATGGGGGGAAGCCTAGGGGGCGTGGCTCTGACGTCACGGGAAGGTGACAGCTGCAAGTAGATGATTGGTTCTGCTGACTTTGGCCACAGCCAATGGGGAGACGAGTCAGGGGCGTGGTCCCGGGAGCCTACGGTGGAGTCTGGAAGATTCCACGGAGGCTAACCAGGATTGGTGGAAAGGTACCACGTGACCCGGCTATTAAATAGGGGTGGAGACGGATGACACGTGGTCAGAACTGGAACGAACGGAGGGTGAGGCCACGCTGGAGCGGAGGTCCAGGCTGCCACGTGGTCCAGGCTGCCACGTGGTCCAGGCTGCCACGTGGTCCAGGCTGCACCACGTGGTCCAGGCTGCACCACGTGGTCCAGGCTGCACCACGTCGTCCAGGCTGCACCACGTGGTCCAGGCTGCCCCACGTGGTCCAGGCTGCACCACGTGGTCCAGGCTGCACCACGTGGTCCAGGCTGCACCACGTGGTCCAGGTTGCCCATGTGGTCCAGGCTGCCACGTGGTCCAGGCTGCACCACGTGGTCCAGGCTGCACCACGTGGTTCAGGCTGCACCACGTCGTCCAGGCTGCCACGTGGTCCGGGCTGCACCACGTGGTCCAGGCTGCACCACGTGGTCCAGGCTGCCACGTGGTCCAGGCTGCACCACGTGGGCCAGGCTGCACCACGTGGTCCAGGCTGCACCACGTGGTTCAGGCTGCACCACGTGGTCCAGGCTGCACCACGTGGTCCAGGCTGCACCACGTGGTCCAGGCTGCACCACGTGGTCCAGGCTGCACCACGTGGTCCAGGCTGCACCACGTGGTCCAGGCTGCACCACGTGGTCCAGGCTGCACCACGTGGTCCAGGCTGCACCACGTGGTCCAGGCTGCACCACGTGGTCCAGGCTGCCCCACGTGGTCCAGGCTGCACCACGTGGTCCAGGCTGCACCACGTGGTCCAGGCTGCACCACGTGGTCCAGGTTGCCCATGTGGTCCAGGCTGCCACGTGGTCCAGGCTGCACCACGTGGTCCAGGCTGCACCACGTGGTTCAGGCTGCACCACGTCGTCCAGGCTGCCACGTGGTCCAGGCTGCACCACGTGGTCCAGGCTGCACCACGTGGTTCAGGCTGCCACGTGGTCCAGGCTGCACCACGTGGTCCAGGCTGCACCACGTGGTCCAGGCTGCACCACGTGGTCCAGGCTGCACCACGTGGTCCAGGCTGCCCCACGTGGTCCAGGCTGCACCACGTGGTCCAGGCTGCACCACGTGGTCCAGGCTGCCACGTGGCGGTGCGTGTCTCTCTATCTATCCCTCTCACGCTGCCTGTCAGCAGTGTGAAGGAAAGCTGTAATACAAAGTGAATAAAAGACCGGATTTCAGAAGTCGCCACAACGAGCTTTATTACAGATGCATCCTCGTTCACACACCACTGGCACTTGATTGACTACGTCGTCATGAGGAGGAGCGACCGGCACGATGTTGAAGTTCAAATTCTTAGGTTTTTTTCGGTAAAGTCACGTAGGTAAAAAATGTAAAATTAATAAAAATAAAATAAAAACAAGTATAACCCGTAAAAACAAAGTTTTTCACTATAAATCCTTTATATGCGTGGCGGCTAGAGTCCTCTCGTCCTCTGGCTTGAGATGGCTGCCACCTATGGGTCAGATGATTGCATTGCACCATTAAGCAATTGGTAATTAAATGTAATATTTTTGTCCTAAAAAGTGTAAAATGTTTGAAAAAAAATTTTCACGAACAATAATTGTCACGCACAACGAGTCTGTGTGGAAAATGTCAGCTCGATTGGATCACGGGAAGTGGGTTAAAAAACGACCGAAAGATTTGCACGGTCCTAAGCAAGCAAGCGAACTTAATATAAAGGATTTAATCACGACGTTTCGGAGGCAACACAAGCTTCCGTCTTCAGGTGGAACAGTCACAGCACGATAGCTGTATCAAGCTTCAAATCTAGAAGTTCAATTTCATTTATTAGGTGTAGCCCTGTGAGCCATTCGGCTCTTGAATCGGGTGCAACCGCAACAAACAAAAACAAAAACATGAACAGAAAACATCTTAAAGTGAATATGTGACTGAGTGCAAATAGCAAATCCAAGAAAAGACAGAAAAATATTGCAGAAAAAGCACCGTACACCAACACTGTGTGCAAAAATCCCAGTGGGATGCAAGTCAAACAACAACAACCACAAGACAACTTAGATTAAGGCCATTAGTCTAACTCTGTACTACAACAACACAAACATGGCCAAACCAAAAAACTTTTCGAAATCACTAAAATAAAGCCATGAAAGTCAAACAACAACAACAACAACAACCACAAGACAACTTAGATTAAGGCCATCATTCTAACTCTGTACTAGAACAAACAAACATGGCTAAACCAATACACTTTTCGAAATCACCAAAATAAAGCCATGAAAGTCAAACAACAACAACAACAACAACCACAAGACAACTTAGATTAAGGCCATTAGTCTAACTCTGTACTACAACAACACAAACATGGCCAAACCAAAAAACTTTTTGAAATCACCAAAATAAAGCCATGAAAGTCAAACAACAACAACCACAAGACAACTTAGATTAAGGCCATTAGTCTAACTCTGTACTACAACAACACAAACATGGCTAAACCAATACACTTTTCGAAATCACCAAAATAAAGCCATGAAAGTCAAACAACAACAACAACAACCACAAGACAACTTAGATTAAGGCCATCATTCTAACTCTGTACTACAACAACACAAACATGGCTAAACCAATACACTTTTCGAAATCACCAAAATAAAGCCATGAAAGTCAAACAACAACAACAACAACCACAAGACAACTTAGATTAAGGCCACCAGTCTAACTCTGTACTACAACAACACAAACATGGCTAAACCAGTAAACTTTTCGAAATCACCAAAATGAAGCCATAAAAAATTAACCCGTAAAAACAAAGTTTTTCACTATAAATCCTTTATATGCGTGTTCAATGGGCCACAACCCAGCCCACATTGGTCTTTGAAACGGGCGGCTAGAGTCCTCTCGTCCTCTGGCTTGAGATGGCTGCCACTTATGGGTCAGATGATTGCCTGGCACCATTAAGCAATTGGTAATTAAATATTTTAAAAAAAAATCCTAAAAGGTGTAAAATTTTGGAAAAAAATTTTCACGAAAATACATTGTCACGCACAACGAGACTGTGTGCAAAATGTCAGCTCGATTGGATCAAGGGAAGTGGGTTAAAAAACGACCGAAAGATTTGCACGGTCGTAAGCGCAAGCAAGCAAGCAAGTGAACTTAATATAAAGGATTAAAAAAGGTGACCAAGTCAATGTGTGGTGCTGAATGTTGGACGGACCATCGTCTCACCATCTCCAAACTTAACAGCCTCCCAGACGCCCGCAAGGAAAAAGACGTGTCAAGCGTCTTAACGTCACTCGCCTTACAACAGGAACACACCAGACTGGGCCTTTGTTGAGGCTCTAGAAGTCTAGACCATCACCTGGAGTCTCTAAGCTTCGGGCAGACAGACGCTGAGGCAGACTGGATTGCTCTCAAGACCGTGCTGCATTCTACATCAAGGTTGATCTTCTTGGTTCTTTCGGTAAAGTCATCACGTAGAAGGGAAATAATAAAATAATACAAATAAAACATTATAGAATAATTCTCACGACGTTTCGGCCACAACGCAAGCAGCCGTCCTCAGGTGAAGAACAGGTCTGTCGGGAAGACAGCGTCTGAATGAAACACCACCAGGCTTGGAGCGTATATTTCAGCTGGGTTGGAGGGGGAAGAGCGCCTTGACAAAGGAATTTGCATATCAACAGATACGCTGCCAAGCCTGGTGGTGTTTATTCAGACGCTGTCTTTCCGACAGACCTGTTCTTCACCTGAGGACGGCTGCTTGTGTTGTGGCCGAAACGTCGTGAGAATTATTTTATTATGTTTTATTATTTCCCTTCTACGTGACGACTTTACCGAAAGAACCGAGAAGATGAATCCCTGCTGCAGTCACGAAAGCTTCACATCGAAATTTAACATCGAGATTGGTTTGATGACAACGATGCAGCACTCCTTGCCGACAAACACCGCCTGCACGAAGCACATCTGAATGACAGCAGCTCAAGCTTAAAGAAAACTGCCTTCCTCAACGTTCGCAGAATTGTCCAGCGGAGACTCAGAGTCATGCAAGACGCCTGGCTGTGCGCAAAAGCCGAGGAGATTCAATCCTACGCTGACAGTAACAACACCAAGTGCATCTTCTTGGTTCTTTCGGTAAAGTCGTCACGTAGAAGGGAAATAATAAAATAATGAAAATAAAACACAATATAATCATTCTCACGACGTTTCGGCCACAACGCAAGCAGCCGTCCTCAGGTGAAGAACAGGTCTGTCGGGAAGACAGCGTCTGAATGAAACACCACCAGGCTTGGCAGCGTCTATTTAAGCTGCTGGGTTGGAGGGGGAAGAGCGCCTTGACAAAATAATTAGCATATCAACAGGAATTTAGCATATTTATGGGAAATGCAGATATGGGATTAGTCACTACTTGTGGAATGCGTAGGAGGTGGGCGGGGGGGTTTCAAAGTCATATTATGCCCGTGCATTATGCAGGATTAGCAGCATCAAAGGGAGGGGATAAGGGTAGCACCATGGAAAGAAATTGAACCATCTCCACTTGAGCTGTCTGAGGAAACTGCTGGGAATCAAATGGCAAGACAGAATCCCTGACACGGGGAAGTCCTCGGCAAGGCCAATATCCCCAGCGTCTACACCTTTGCTTGCGAAGGAACAGCTTAGATGGACTGGCCACGTGGGTGAGTGACCATCATCAAGCAAAATCACTCCGAACTTGACCCTCTAAAATTCGCCTTTCATCGTCACCACCAGGGCGGTTTCTTCATTAGGGCGATTGGGCGACGCACCACCAATGTCATTCAACCACAGAGTCACGCTAGCCGTTACTGTGCCTCTGGATATAGTCCAATCAGCGTCATGTCACGTTCTGTGGAGTACCGCCTCTTTTTGGGCGATTTCACTCCGGCTGAGAATCGCCCCGAGTGTTCCCGTAGACTTACATTCAAAGATGTTTTTTTTCGAACGGGGGGCGCTCCAATGCATTCTCTATGGCTTCCGGGAGGGCTCGCACTAACGTGCCTACGTCATCATACGTAAGCACGTTTCAGTCAACAATATAATGTGTCGCCACCTAGTGGAATCTTTGATAAAAGAAACTTGAGTGGATTGTAATAATAGTGAGTATAGAAACGAACAAGATGTATATTGTAAGAGTCACGTTATTTTGCATTAATATTAAAGAAGTGAAGTCGCCTTTACATGCTTAAGCTGTTAATTTATCCATTGCATGGGTGGACCTTATCCTTATCAATCATCCAGACATTTGCCCCCCCTGAGAGATTTTGCAGGAGCCGCCACTGGTCACCACCCCCCTCCCCCTCTGCCCCCCCCCCCTCATGCCCCTCCCCCTCATGCCCCTCCCCTCATCCCCCCCCCCCCGTGCCCCTCCCCCCCGTCGCAGGGCGAGGCACCCAGGTGTGGGCCCAGCAGGGCCTCGTCTACGACGGCGAGTGGCGTCACGGGCGACGCTGCGGCTTCGGCACGCTCAGCGTCAGGGAGGCGTGGCCTGGCGGGAAGGGGGAGGAGCTTGTGGGGAAGGGGGCGTGGCCTGGCGGGAAGGAGGCGGGGCTTGTTGAGAAGGGGGAGGAGCTTGTGAGGAAGGAGGCGGGGCTTGTGGGAAAGGGGGCGGTGCAGTGGCGCCGCATCTACTCGGGGGAGTGGAAGGACGGCAAGAGACACGTGAGAGACACGTGACGAGAGAGACACGGGGAGACACGGGGACACGGGGAGAGAGACACGTTGACACGGGGAGGGGGACACGGAGACACGGGGAGAGAGACACGGGGACACGGGGAGAGAGACACGGGGACACGGGGAGGGAGACACGGGGACACGGGGAGGGAGACACGGGGACACGGGGAGGGAGACACGGGGAGGGAGACATGGAGACACGGGGAGAGAGACACGGAGACACGGGGAGGGAGACACGGGGACACGGGGACACGGGGAGGGAGACACGGGGAGAGAGACACGGGGAGGGAGACACGGGGAGGGAGACACGGAGACACGGGGAGGGAGACACGGGGAGGGAGACACGGGGACACGGGGAGGGAGACACGGGGACACGGGGAGAGAGACACGGGGAGAGAGACACGGGGACACGGGGAGGGAGAGACGAAGACACGGGGAGGGAGACACGGGGAGGGAGACACGGGGAGGGAGACACGGGGAGGGAGACATGGAGACACGGGGAGGGAGACACGGGGACATGGGGAGGGAGACATGGAGACACGGGGAGGAGCTCACCGATGGGACTTTGTCCAGATCTTTCCAGGATTTGTGAGCTCCTCACACAATCCAGCCTGGTTAAACCCAGGATGGATCGTAGGCAGGCCAGCCTAAATGTTTCCAAGCGGCGAAGATGCTCCACTAGGGGGGTCCACGTTTCGCAAGCGTAGAGAAGGGAGGGAATGACCGTGGCCGAGAAGACCCGAAGCTTCGTGCGGAGCGACAGACCAGGCAGCTTCCACACAGCAGCGTTACGCAACCGATGAAAAGATAATGCCGCTCGACTGATTCGGAGTGAGACCTCTGCTGTCAAACTGGAGCCGGTCATGAGCACACTGCCCAGGTATGGGAAACTCTCCACTCTCTCCACAACTGCCCCATCACCGATTGGGAGTTGTGGGGGTGGAGTGCTCGATGGTACAAAATACCCAGGCAGGTGCTTAGTTTGTAGACGCCGGGGGTATTGCACGCGAATGAGCGTGCACATACTCTATGGTTCTTTCGGTAAAGTCACGTAGGTATCAACAACAAGGCAACTCCTATGACTAATTGGGAATGGGACGCAAGCGTAGGATTGATCAGCCTGTCGCTGGCCGCCTTTGGGGAGGGTGTATCGTGTGAAAGGCCGAAACACCCCAGGAACCAAAGGTTCACTACTGACGATGCGCTCCCCAAATGTCACCAGGCTCACTGTTCATGAACTCTTGGAAGTGCTTGCACAAAGGATAGTAACATCTCATCCTGTGTTCTTGGGAATCTAACAGGATGAGGATGGGGAAGGTCGCCCTGTCAATGTGAGAAATCACAAACGGCAGGCAGGATGGAAGCATCACAGCGAATTCCGACCAACCTGGTTAATAACATCCTTCCAATGGTTGCTCAGCTCGTACACATCTTCCCGTTTGAAAACACAGGGAGCTGGTAGGAACGTTGTTGGGTTGCTCGGTCAATGGCCTGCAGGGTCAACGGCCAGGGCGTGGTGTATTCCGCAAATATGGCCGACTGTGAGGGCGGGCACAAGCCGGCGTGAGTAGGTGAAACGTTGAGTTTTATAAGGGCACCACGGGGTGACCAGCCCCTCCCCACCCAGCCCCACCCCTCCCACCCCCAGCCCCACCCTCCCCACCCAGCCCCTCCCAACCCTCCCCTCCCCACCCAGTCCCTCCCCACCCTCCCCTCCCCACCCAGTCCCTCCCAATCCTCCCCTCCCCACCCAGCCCCTCCCCACCCTCCCCTCTCCACCCAGCCCCACTCACCCTCCCCTCCCCACCCAGTCCCTCCCCACCCTCCCCACCAGCCCCCACCCAGCCCCACCCTCCCCACCCAGTCCCACCCAGCCCCACCCTCCCCACCCAGCTCCACCCACCCCTCCCATATTTGGACGGACAAAAGAATCCCCTGTGGGCTGGTATAACCAGAGGTTCCTACCAGTATTATCTCTGTGTTTATACATCCGGATGATGGCTTCATGCACAAATCTTTGAAGGTAGCCCGGCAGTTTACAGAGCACCTTGGTCTCGGTAAAAGCCAATATTGTGCGAGCCTACAGCGCTATAGCAATGGTTGCCTACGGCAGAGGTATTGGTTCTGCCGTGTTTCAGATCTGCCTTGTGCTCACGGAGACATGATGGTGGTAATGCAGTGTAGGGATTAATGCGCTAATGATGATAATGTTAACTTATTTTAATTGACTAAAATGATAGCTATGTTTTTGAACGGGAGGGCAGCCGATACAAAAATGCAGTAAAATATTGTAGTTTTTTATTATTATAATACAGCGAAATCAGTGATAAAATACACAGTCAATGAATTAGTACGTAATACATAAAATATTACTAATTCTTAATACAGGAACTAAACAGGTCCCTGCGGGGTGGGCTGGTAGGAATGAACAAATGAATGGCTATAATAAAATGAGATGGCGGGGGTACGATACGAAGGGTGAGTTTGAGGCCTAGTTCTAGGCTTTAGGCCTAGCTGTAGGCTTTAGGCCGCTGTGAGTTAATTTTTAATTATTAATGTAAAAGCTTTAAATGTAAATGTTTCTATTTAAAAACATCAGGGAATGTAACATTGTTAAACATTAACTCCCTTTCACACACGCGGGGGTACGATACGAAGGGAGAGTTTGAGGCCTAGTTCTCGGCTTTAGGCCTAGCTGTAGGCTTTAGGCCGCTGTGAGTAAATTTTTAATTTAAATGTTTTAATTATTAATGTAAAAGCTTTAAATGTAAATGTTTCTATTTAAAAAAAACATCAGGGAATGTAACATTGTTAAACATTAACTCCCTTTCACACACGCGGGGGTACGATACGAAGGGAGAGTTTGAGGCCTAGTTCTAGGCTTTAGGCCTAGCTGTAGGCTTTAGGCCTCGCTGTGAGTTAATTTTTAACTTAAATGTTTTAATTAAAATCTATCTCAGGGAATTATAAGGGAATGTTACACTTGTTTAGCCAGGAAAGCCTCACTGAGTCTCAAGGTTTTTGTAGGGTCCTGCCAAGTGTTTGCAGTAGGGGGCGATGTTGCTTCACCTAATCGGACGATACGAAGGGAGAGTTTGAGGCCTAGTTCTAGGCTTTAGGCCTAGCTGTAGGCTTTAGGCTGCTGTGAGTTAGCTTTTAATTAAAACATTTAAATTAAAAATTATCTCAGGGAATTATAAGGGAATGTTACACTTGTTTAGCCAGGAAAGCCTCACTGAGTCTAAAGGTTTTTGTAGGGTCCTGCCAAGTGTTTGCAGTAGGGGGCGATGTTGCTATACGGACGGACGGACGGACGGACGGACGGTATAATCTATTGTAGGCTGGTTCACTTCGTTCCTACCAGTAAAACATTCCGAATAGAGTGGCAATTTTAAGTAGTGATATATTGGTAATTATATTTTTAATACATAACAGCTCTATTTAAAATGCAATCATGGACATACCCATTACAGTAAACAGCCGTAGTATACATTGAATATAATTACCTGCATCTAATTTATGGTATATACAATATAGCCCATAAATATAGTAAGAATAACTCATATTGTTAGAATTTTCTCATCTATTCCATGCCGTTTCGTTTCCCCGATGTAACGGCCAGCGCAGGCACGACTCAGTTTGTAGACTCCAGGGCATTGCATGTCAGGAATAGATCAACATCACAGATGGGATTATATTTCGATGTAAAGCTTTCGTGACTGCAGCAGGGATTCATCTTCTTGGTTCTTTCGGTAAAGTCGTCACGTAGAAGGGAAATAATAAAATAATAAAAATAAAACATAATAAAATACAATTCTCACGACGTTTCGGCCACAACGCAAGCAGCCGTCCTCAGGTGAAGAACAGGTCTGTCGGAAAGACAGCGTCTGAATGAAACACCACCAAGCTTGGCAGCGTATATTTAATGGATTCTAGGCTCAGCAATCATTGAAAGAAATACATTAAATTTCGATTTAAAGCTTTCGTGACTGCAGGGATTCATCTTCTTGGTTCTTTCGGTAAAGTCTTCACGTAGAAGGGAAATAATAAAATAATAAAAATAAAACATAATAAAATACAATTCTCACGACGTTTTGGCCACAGCGCAAGCAGCCGTGATATGCAATTTCCTTTGTCAAGGCGCTCTTCCCCCTCCAACCCAGCAGCTTAAATATACGCTGCCAAGCCTGGTGGTGTTTCATTCAGACGCTGTCTTTCCGACAGACGCTGTTCTTCACCTGAGGACGGCTACTTGCGTTGTGGCCGAAACGTCGTGAGAATTGTATTTTATTTTGTTTTATTTTCATTATTTTATTATTTTCCCTTCTACGTGACGACTTTACCGAAAGAACCAAGAAGATGAATCCCTGCTGCAGTCACGAAAGCTTTAAATGGAGATGGGATGAGATCACGGATTTTGTGTACCGTACTGAATAACACCTGGATCTCGTGTTTTGTTTAAGATGTTGGAAATCTTTTCGGTAACACCTGCTAGGTATGGCAACGTGATGGTTTTGATTGGATTCTCAGTCTCTCCGTGGTTGGAGAAACAGCTTTGTGAATAGAGCGGTCTGAGTATCCATTCACCTTGACACTGGGAGACACGGGGAGACACGGGGGGACACGGGGGAGACACGGGGGAGACACGGGGGAGACGCTGGGAGACACGGGGGAGACGCTGGGAGACGCTGGGAGACACGGGGGTGAGGGGGAGACACGGGGAGACACTGGGGTGGGGGGAGACAGGGGAGACACGGGGAAACACGGGGGAGACGCTAGGAGACACGGGGGAGACGCTGGGAGACGCTGGGAGACACGGGGGGGGGACACGGGGGGACACGGGGGAGACACGGGGAGACACGGAGAGACACGGGGAGACACGGGGGAGACACGGGGAGACACGGGGGAGACGCGTGGAGACACGGGGAGACACGGGGGAGACGCTGGGAGACACGGGGGAGACACGGGGAGACACGGGGGAGACGCTGGGAGACACGGGGGAGACGCTGGGAGACGCTGGGAGACACAGCTTTGCGAATAGAGCGGTCTGAGTATCCATTCGCCTTGACACTGGGAGACACGGGGGAGACACGGGGGGACACGGGGGTGGGGGGGAGACACGGGGAGACACGGGGGAGACGCTGGGAGACACGGGGGAGACGCTGGGAGACACGGGGGAGACACGGGGGAGACGCTGGGAGACACGGGGGAGACGCTGGGAGACGCTGGGAGACACGGGGAGACACTGGGGTGGGGGGAGACAGGGGAGACACGGGGAAACACGGGGGAGACGCTAGGAGACACGGGGGAGACGCTGGGAGACGCTGGGAGACACGGGGGGGGGACACGGGGGGACACGGGGGAGACACGGGGAGACACGGAGAGACACGGGGAGACACGGGGGAGACACGGGGAGACACGGGGGAGACGCGTGGAGACACGGGGAGACACGGGGGAGACACGGGGGAGACACGGGGAGACACGGGGGAGACGCTGGGAGACACGGGGGAGACGCTGGGAGACGCTGGGAGACACGGGGGTGAGGGGGAGACACGGGGAGACACTGGGGTGGGGGGAGACAGGGGAGACACGGGGAAACACGGGGGAGACGCTAGGAGACACGGGGGAGACGCTGGGAGACGCTGGGAGACACGGGGGGGGGGGACACGGGGGGACACGGGGGAGACACGGGGAGACACGGAGAGACACGGGGAGACACGGGGGAGACACGGGGAGACACGGGGGAGACGCGGGGAGACACGGGGAGACACGGGGGAGACGCTGGGAGACACGGGGGAGACACGGGGAGACACGGGGGAGACGCTGGGAGACACGGGGGAGACGCTGGGAGACGCTGGGAGACACGGGGGTGAGGGGGAGACACGGGGAGACACTGGGGTGGGGGGAGACACAGTGGAGACACGGGGAGACACGGGGGAGACGCTAGGAGACACGGGGGAGACGCTGGGAGACGCTGGGAGACACGGGGGGTACAGGGGAGACACGGGGGAGACACGGGGAGACACGGGGAGAGACACGGGGAGACACGGGGAGAGACACGGGGGAGACACGGGGGAGACATGGGGAGACACAGGGAGACACGGGGGAGACGCGAGGAGACACGGGGGAGACGCTGGGAGACACGGGGGGACGCGGGGGAGATGCGGGGAGACACGGGGAGACACGGGGGAGACGCTGGGAGACACGGGGGAGACGCTGGGAGACACTGGGGAGACGTTGGGAGACACGGGGGAGACGCTGGGAGACACGGGGGAGACGCGGGGAGACACGGGGAGACGCTGGGAGACACGGGGGAGACATGGGGAGACACGGGGGAGACACGGGGAGACACGGGGGAGACACGGGGGAGACACGGGGAGACACGGGGAGATGCGGGGAGACACGGGGGAGACACGGGGGAGACACGGGGAGATGCTGGGAGACACGGGGGAGACACGGGGGAGACACTGGGAAACACGGGGGAGATGCTGGGAGACACGGGGGAGACGCTGGGAGACACGGGGGAGACACTGGGAGACACGGGGAGACACGGGGGAGACACTGGGAAACACGGGGGAGACGCTGGGAGACACGGGGGAAACGCTGGGAGACACGTGGAGACACGGGGGAGACACGGGGAGACACGGGGGAGACCCTGGGAGACACGGGGGAGACGCTGGGAGACACGGGGGAGACGCTGGGAGACACGGGGAGACACTGGGGTGGGGGGAAACACAGGGGAGACACGGGGAAACACGGGGGAGACGCTAGGAGACACGGGGGAGACGCTGGGAGACGCTGGGAGACACGGGGGGTACAGGGGAGACACGGGGGAGACACGGGGAGACACGGGGAGACACGGGGGAGACACGGGGAGACACGGGGAAACACGGGGGAGACGCTAGGAGACACGGGGGAGACGCTGGGAGACGCTGGGAGACACGGGGGGTACAGGGGAGACACGGGGGAGACACGGGGAGACGGGGAGACACGGGGAGACACGGGGAGACGCTGGGAGACACGGGTGGAGACGCTGGGAGACACGGGGGGTACAGGGGAGACACGGGGGAGACACGGGGAGAGACACGGGGAGACACGGGGGAGACGCTGGGAGACCCTGCGTCTCCCCGTGTCTCCCCCCGTCTCTCCCGTGTCTCTCCCCCCGTGTCTCCCCTGTGTCTCCCGTGTCTCTCCCCCCGTGTCTCCCCTGTGTCACCCCGTGTCTCTCCCTGTGTGTCCCCCCGTCTCTCCCCCCGTGTCTCCCCCGTGTCTCGTGTCTCCCCACATCTACTCCCGTGTCTCCCCCGTGTCTCCACCCGTGTCTCCCCCCGTGTCTCCCCCGTGTCTCTCCCCGTGTCTCCCCCGTGTCTCCCAACATCTCCCCCCGTGTCTCCCCCGTGTCTCCACCCGTGTCTCCCCCGTGTCTCCCCCGTGTCTCCACCCGTGTCTCCCCCGTGTCTCCCCCCGTGTCTCCCCCGTGTCTCCCCCGTGTCTCGTGTCTCCCCACATCTACTCCCGTGTCTCCCCCGTGTCTCCACCCGTGTCTCCCCCCGTGTCTCCCCCGTGTCTCTCCCCGTGTCTCCCCCGTGTCTCCCAACATCTCCCCCCGTGTCTCCCCCGTGTCTCCCCCGTGTCTCCACCCGTGTCTCCCCCGTGTCTCCCCCGTGTCTCCACCCGTGTCTCCCCCGTGTCTCCCCCCGTGTCTCCCCCGTGTCTCTCCCCGTGTCTCCCCTGTGTCTCCCAACATCTCCCCCCGTGTCTCCCCCATGTCTCCCCCATGTCTCCCCCGTGTCTCCACCCGTGTCTCCACCCGTGTCTCCCTACATCTCCCCCCGTGTCTCCCCCATCTCTCCCCCCGTGTCTCCCCCGTGTCTCCCCACATATCCCCCCGTGTCTCCCCCCGTGTCTCCCCCATGTCTCCCCACATATCCCCCCGTCTCTCCCCCCGTGTCTCCCCCATGTCTCCCCCGTGTCTCCCCACATATCCCCCCGTGTCTCCCCCCGTGTCTCCCCCATGTCTCCCCCGTGTCTCTCCACATATCCCCCCGTGTCTCCCCCATGTCTCCCGTGTCTCCCCCCGTCTCTCCCCCCGTGTCTCCCCCGTGTCTCCCCACATATCCCCCCGTCTCTCCCCCATGTCTCCCCCATGTCTCCCCCGTGTCTCCCCCGTGTCTCCCAACATCTCCCCCCGTGTCTCCCCCATGTCTCCCCCATGTCTCCCCCGTGTCTCCACCCGTGTCTCCACCCGTGTCTCCCTACATCTCCTCCCGTGTCTCCCCCATCTCTCCCCCCGTGTCTCCCCCGTGTCTCCCCACATATCCCCCCGTGTCTCCCCCCGTGTCTCCCCCATGTCTCCCGACATATCCCCCCGTCTCTCCCCCCGTGTCTCCCCCATGTCTCCCCCGTGTCTCCCCACATATCCCCCCGTGTCTCCCCCCGTGTCTCCCCCATGTCTCCCCCGTTTCTCTCCACATATCCCCCCGTGTCTCCCCCATGTCTCCCGTGTCTCCCCCCGTCTCTCCCCCCGTGTCTCCCCCGTGTCTCCCCACATATCCCCCCGTCTCTCCCCCCGTGTCTCCCCCGTGTCTCCCCCGTGTCTCCCCACATCTCCCCCCGTGTCTCCCCCGTGTCTCCCCCGTGTCTCCCCACATCTCCCCCCGTGTCTCCCACGTGTCTCCTGTGTCTCCCCACATCTCCCCCCGTGTCTCCCACGTGTCTCCCGTGTCTCCCCACATATCCCCCCGTCTCTCCCCCCGTGTCTCCCCCATGTCTCCCCCGTGTCTCCCCACATCTCTCCCCGTGTCTCCCACGTGTCTCCCGTGTCTCCCCACATCTCCCCCCGTGACTCCCCCGTGTCTCCCCCGTGTCTCCCCCGTGTCTCCCCACATCTCCCTCCGTGTCTCCCACGTGTCTCCCGTGTCTCCCCGCATATCCCCCCGTCTCTCCCCCCGTGTCTCCCCCGTGTCTCCCCCGTGTCTCCCCACATATCCCCCCGTCTCTCCCCCGTGTCTCCCCCGTGTCTCCCCCGTGTCTCCCCACATATCCCCCCGTCTCTCCCCCCGTGTCTCCCCCGTGTCTCCCCACATCTCCCCCCGTGTCTCCCCCGTGTCTCCCCCGTGTCTCCCCACATCTCCCCCCGTGTCTCCCACGTCTCTCCCCCGTGTCTCCCCCGTGTCTCCCCCGTGTCTCCCCACATCTCCCCCCGTGTCTAACACGTGTCTCCCGTGTCTCCCCACATCTCCCCCCGTGTCTCCCCCGTGTCTCCCCACATATCCCCCCGTGTCTCCCCCCGTGTCTCTCCCATGTCTCCCCCGTGTCTCCCCACATATCCCCCCGTGTCTCCCTCCGTGTCTCCCCCGTGTCTCCCCCGTGTCTCCCCACATATCCCCCCGTGTCTCCCCCCGTGTCTCCCCCATGTCTCCCCCGTGTCTCTCCACATATCCCCCCGTGTCTCCCCCATGTCTCCCGTGTCTCCCCCGTGTCTCCTCCCGTGTCTCCCCCGTGTCTCCCCACATATCCCCCCGTCTCTCCCCCCGTGTCTCCCCCGTGTCTCCCCCGTGTCTCCCCACATCTCCCCCCGTGTCTCCCCCGTGTCTCCCCCGTGTCTCTTCCATCTCTCCCCCCGTGTCTCCCACGTGTCTCCCGTGTTTCCTCACATCTCCCCCCGTGTCTCCCCCGTGTCTCCCCCGTGTCTCCCCCGTGTCTCCCCACATCTCCCCCCGTGTCTCCCACTTGTCTCCCGTGTCTCCCCACATATCCCCCCGTCTCTCCCCCCGTGTCTCCCCCGTGTCTCCCCCGTGTCTCTCCACATATCCCCCCGTGTCTCCCACGTGTCTCCCCCGTGTCTCCCCACATCTCCCCCCGTGTCTCCCCCGTGTCTCCCCCGTGTCTCCCCACATATCCTCCCGTCTCTCCCCCCGTGTCTCCCCCGTGTCTCCCCCGTGTCTCTCCACATCTTTCCCCGTGTCTCCCCCGTCTCTCCCCCCGTGTCTCCCCCGTGTCTCCCCCCGTGTCTCCCCCGTGTCTCCCCCGTGTCTCCCCACATATCCCCCCGTCTCTCCCCCCGTGTCTCCCCCGTGTCTCCCCCGTGTCTCCCCACACCTCCCCCCGTGTCTCCCACGTCTCTCCCCCGTGTCTCCCCCGTGTCTCCCCCGTGTCTCCCCACATCTCCCCCCGTGTCTCCCACGTGTCTCCCCCGTGTCTCCCCCGTGTCTCCCCCCGTGTCTCCCCACATCTCCCCCCGTGTCTCCCCCGTGTCTCCCCCATGTCTCCCCCCGTCTCTCCCCCGTGTCTCCCCCGTGTCTCCCCCGTGTCTCCCCACATCTCCCCCCGTGTCTCCCACGTGTCTCCCGTGTCTCCCCACATCTCCCCCCGTGTCTCCCCCGTGTCTCCCGTGTCTCCCCACATCTCCCCCCGTGTCTCCCCCGTGTCTCCCCACATCTCCCCCCGTGTCTCCCCCGTGTCTCCCGTGTCTCCCCACATCTCCCCCCGTGTCTCCCCCGTGTCTCCCGTGTCTCCCCACATCTCCCCCCGTGTCTCCCCCGTGTCTCCCCCGTGTCTCCCCACATCTCCCCCCGTGTCTCCCACGTGTCTCCCGTGTCTCCCCACATCTCCCCCCGTGTCTCCCCCGTGTCTCCCGTGTCTCCCCACATCTCCCCCCGTGTCTCCCCCGTGTCTCCCCCCGTGTCTCCCCCGTGTCTCCCCCGTGTCTCCCCCGTGTCTCCCCCCGTGTCTCCCCCGTGTCTCCCCCGTGTCTCCCCACATCTCCCCCTGTGTCTCCCCCGTGTCTCCCGTGTCTCCCCACATCTCCCCCCGTGTCTCCCCCGTGTCTCCCGTGTCTCCCCACATCTCCCCCCGTGTCTCCCCCGTGTCTCCCGTGTCTCCCCACATCTCCCCCCGTGTCTCCCCCGTGTCTCCCCCCGTGTCTCCCCCGTGTCTCCCCCGTGTCTCCCGTGTCTCCTCACATCTCCCCCCGTGTCTCCCGTGTCTCCCCCCGTGTCTCCCCCCGTGTCTCCCTTGTCTCCCCACATATCCCCCCGTGTCTCCCCCGTGTCTCCCCCGTGTCTCCCCCCGTGTCTCCCCCGTGTCTCCCCCGTGTCTCCCCACATCTCTTCCCGTGTCTCCCCCGTGTCTCCCGTGTCTCCCCACATCTCCCCCCGTGTCTCCCCCGTGTCTCCCGTGTCTCCCCACATCTCCCCCCGTGTCTCCCCCGTGTCTCCCGTGTCTCCCCACATCTCCCCCCGTGTCTCCCCCCGTGTCTCCCCCGTGTCTCCCCCGTGTCTCCCACGTGTCTCCCCCCGTGTCTCCCCCGTGTCTCCCCCGTGTCTCCCACGTGTCTCCCCCCGTGTTTCCCCCCGTGTCTCCCGTGTCTCCCGTGTCTCCTCACATCTCCCCCCGTGTCTCCCGTGTCTCCCCCCGTGTCTCCCCCCGTGTCTCCCCCCGTGTCTCCCCCCGTGTCTCCCGTGTCTCCCCACATACCCCCCCGTGTCTCCCACCGTGTCAAAGATTACCACATCCATCATCCGACTGTGTCCCCCCCTCTCCCCCCTCTCCCCCCACCCCCCCTCCCTCCCCCCCTCCCTCCCCCCATCTCCCCCCACCCCCACCCCCTCTCCCCCCACCCCCCCCTTCTCTCCCCTCTCCCCCCACCCCCTCTCCCTCCACCCCCTTTCTCCCCCCCTTCTCCCCCCACCCCCTCTCCCCCCACCCCCCCCTCTCCCCCCACCCCTCCCTCTCCCTCCACTCCCCCTCTCCCCCCCTTCTCCCCCCACCCCCTCTCCCCCCACCCCCCCCTCTCCCCCCACCCCTCCCTCTCCCTCCACCCCCCCTCTCCCCCCCTTCTCCCCCCACCCCCTCTCCCCCCACCCCCCCCTCTCCCCCCACCCCTCCCTCTCCCCCACCCCCCCTCTCCCTCCACCCCCGTCCTCTCCCCTTCAGCCCCCCCCTCTCCTCCCCCTCTCCCCCCACCCCCTCTCCCCCCACCCCCCCTCTCCCCCCACCCCCCCTCTCCCCCCACCCCCCCCCCCCTCTCCCCCCACCCCCCCCTCTCCCCCCACCCCCCCTCCCTCCCCCCCTCCCTCCCCCCTTCTCCCCCCACCCCCTCTCCCCCCACCCCCCCCTTCTCTCCCCTCTCCCCCCACCCCCTCTCCCCCCCTTCTCCCCCCACCCCCTCTCCCCCCACCCCCCCCCTTCTCTCCCCTCTCCCCCCACCCCTCCCTCTCCCCCACCCCCCCACTCCCCCCACCCCCCTCCCTCTCCCTTCAGCCCCCCTCTCCCCCCACCCCCTCTCCCCCCACCCCCCCCTCTCCCCCCACCCCCCCCCTCCCCCCACCCCCCCCTCCCCCCCACCACCCCCCTCCCCCCGTGCCCCCCAGGGTCAGGGGTCAGAGTTCACTGCGGACTGCTGGTACGAGGGGAGCTGGGAGAGAGGCGAGCGGAGCGGCTGGGGGAGGGCGCGGTACCGGAACGGCGGACTCTACCACGGGGAGTGGAGACACGGCGAGACATGGGGACAGGGCGTGATGCACTACCGTAGGTCACCACGCGAAGAGGGGGACACGGGGAGACACGGGGGGGTGGGTGAGACACGGGGAGACAGGGGGAGACACGGGGGGTGGGGTCGGAGACACGGGGAGACACGGGGACAGGGCGTGATGCACTACCGTAGGTCACCACGCGGGGAGTGGAGACACGGGGAGACACGGGGGGGTGGGTGAGACACGGGGAGACAGGGGGAGACACGGGGGGTGGGGTCGGAGACACGGGGGGGTTTGGGAGACACGGGGAGACGCTGGGGGGGGGGGAAACGTGGGGGGGGGAGAGACACGGTGGGGGAGAGACAAGGGGGGGGGGGACATGGGGGGGGGTAGACACGTGGACAGGGCATGCTGCACTCACGCATCCCCCCCTCACCCCCCAATGCCCCCCCCTTACCCCCCCTCACCCCCCAATGCCCCCCCCCCATCACCCCCCTCACCCCCCAATGCCCCCCCCTTACCCCCCAATCCTCCCCCTCACCCCCCAATGCCCCCCCCTTACCCCCCCTCACCCCTCAATGCCCCCCCCCTTACCCCCCCTCACCCCCCTCTCCCCCCCCCTCACCCCCCAATGCCCCCCCCCCACCCTCTCTGTGAACGTGGGCAGCAGCTGAGGGCAGCAGCAATAGCAGCAGCAGCAGCAGCAGCAGCTGGTACGAGGGCGGCTGGCAGGCCGGTCAGCGTCATGGCCCCGGGGCCCTGCACGTGCCCCACAGGGGGGTCGTGCTGAGGGGGCAGTGGCGGCAAGGGCAGCCGCGTTGTGGCACCTGGGAGCACGAGGAGGGGGCAGCGGGGGGGGAGGAGGAGGGGGGGGCAGCAGCAGCCTCACCGGGCCGACTGCCCTTCGCTATGCCCACAGTGAGACGCGACGCTTGACACTCATGACCGGCGCGTTTACGGAGTGTTGCTAGCGTGTTCCTGGTGTTTTCCAGGCGTGTTCCAGGCGTGTTCTCTGTGTGTTCTCTGTGTGTTCTCTGTGTGTTCCAGGCGTGTTCCAGGCGTGTTCCAGGCGTGTTCCAGGCGTGTTCCAGGCGTGTTTACGGCATGTTCTCTGTGTGTTCTCTGTGTGTTCTCTGTGTGTTTCTGGTGTGTTCCAGGCGTGTTCCAAGCGTGTTCGTGGCGTGTTCGTGGCGTGTTCCAGGCGTGTTCCAGGCGTGTTCTCTGTGTGTTCTCTGTGTGTTCTCTGTGTGTTCCTGGTGTGTTCCTGGTGTGTTCTCTGTGTGTTCCTGGTGTGTTCTCTGTGTGTTCCTGGTGTGTTCGTGGCGTGTTCTCTGTGTGTTCCTGGTGTGTTCGTGGCGTGTTCTCTGTGTGTTCTCTGCGTGTTCCTGGTGTGTTCCTGGTGTGTTCCTGGTGTGTTCTCTGTGTGTTCTCTGTGTGTTCCTGGTGTGTTCTCTGTGTGTTCCTGGTGTGTTCTCTGTGTGTTCCAGGTGTGTTCTCTGTGTGTTCCAGGTGTGTTCTCTGTGTGTTCCTGGTGTGTTCTCTGTGTGTTCCTGGTGTGTTCGTGGCGTGTTCTCTGTGTGTTCCTGGTGTGTTCGTGGCGTGTTCTCTGTGTGTTCTCTGCGTGTTCCTGGTGTGTTCCTGGTGTGTTCCTGGTGTGTTCTCTGTGTGTTCTCTGTGTGTTCCTGGTGTGTTCTCTGTGTGTTCCTGGTGTGTTCTCTGTGTGTTCCAGGTGTGTTCTCTGTGTGTTCCAGGTGTGTTCTCTGTGTGTTCCTGGTGTGTTCTCTGTGTGTTCCTGGTGTGTTCCTGGTGTGTTCCTGGTGTGTTCTCTGCGTGTTCTCTGTGTGTTCTCTGTGTGTTCCTGGTGTGTTCCTGGTGTGTTCTCTGCGTGTTCTCTGTGTGTTCCTGGTGTGTTCTCTGTGTGTTCTCTGTGTGTTCTCTGCGTGTTCTCTGTGTGTTCCTGGTGTGTTCTCTGTGTGTTCCTGGTGTGTTCCTGGTGTGTTCTCTGTGTGTTCTCTGTGTGTTTCTGGCGTGTTCCCTGTGTGTTCTCTGTGTGTTCCAGGCGTGTTCCAGGCGTGTTCCAGGCGTGTTCCAGGCGTGTTCCAGGCGTGTTTACGGCATGTTCTCTGTGTGTTCTCTGTGTGTTCTCTGTGTGTTTCTGGTGTGTTCCAGGCGTGTTCCAAGCGTGTTCGTGGCGTGTTCGTGGCGTGTTCCAGGCGTGTTCCAGGCGTGTTCTCTGTGTGTTCTCTGTGTGTTCTCTGTGTGTTCCTGGTGTGTTCCTGGTGTGTTCTCTGTGTGTTCCTGGTGTGTTCCTGGTGTGTTCTCTGTGTGTTCCTGGTGTGTTCGTGGCGTGTTCTCTGTGTGTTCCTGGTGTGTTCGTGGCGTGTTCTCTGTGTGTTCCTGGTGTGTTCCTGGTGTGTTCCTGGTGTGTTCTCTGTGTGTTCTCTGTGTGTTCCTGGTGTGTTCTCTGCGTGTTCCTGGTGTGTTCTCTGTGTGTTCCTGGCGTGTTCTCTGTGTGTTCCTGGTGTGTTCTCTGTGTGTTCTCTGTTTGTTCTCTGTGTGTTCCTGGTGTGTTCTCTGTGTGTTCTCTGTGTGTTCCTGGTGTGTTCTCTGCGTGTTCCTGGTGTGTTCTCTGTGTGTTCCTGGCGTGTTCTCTGTGTGTTCCTGGTGTGTTCTCTGTGTGTTCTCTGTGTGTTCTCTGTGTGTTCCTGGTGTGTTCTCTGTGTGTTCTCTGTGTGTTCCTGGTGTGTTCTCTGCGTGTTCCTGGTGTGTTCTCTGCGTGTTCCTGGTGTGTTCTCTGTGTGTTCCTGGTGTGTTCTCTGCGTGTTCTCTGTGTGTTCTCTGTGTGTTCTCTGTGTGTTCCTGGTGTGTTCTCTGTGTGTTCCTGGTGTGTTCTCTGCGTGTTCTCTGTGTGTTCCTGGTGTGTTCTCTGTGTGTTCTCTGTGTGTTCTCTGCGTGTTCTCTGTGTGTTCCTGGTGTGTTCTCTGTGTGTTCCTGGTGTGTTCCTGGTGTGTTCTCTGTGTGTTCTCTGTGTGTTTCTGGCGTGTTCCCTGTGTGTTCTCTGTGTGTTCCAGGCGTGTTCCAGGCGTGTTCCAGGCGTGTTCCAGGCGTGTTCCAGGCGTGTTTACGGCATGTTCTCTGTGTGTTCTCTGTGTGTTCTCTGTGTGTTTCTGGTGTGTTCCAGGCGTGTTCCAAGCGTGTTCGTGGCGTGTTCGTGGCGTGTTCCAGGCGTGTTCCAGGCGTGTTCTCTGTGTGTTCTCTGTGTGTTCTCTGTGTGTTCCTGGTGTGTTCCTGGTGTGTTCTCTGTGTGTTCCTGGTGTGTTCCTGGTGTGTTCTCTGTGTGTTCCTGGTGTGTTCGTGGCGTGTTCTCTGTGTGTTCCTGGTGTGTTCGTGGCGTGTTCTCTGTGTGTTCCTGGTGTGTTCCTGGTGTGTTCCTGGTGTGTTCTCTGTGTGTTCTCTGTGTGTTCCTGGTGTGTTCTCTGCGTGTTCCTGGTGTGTTCTCTGTGTGTTCCTGGCGTGTTCTCTGTGTGTTCCTGGTGTGTTCTCTGTGTGTTCTCTGTTTGTTCTCTGTGTGTTCCTGGTGTGTTCTCTGTGCGTTCTCTGTGTGTTCCTGGTGTGTTCTCTGCGTGTTCCTGGTGTGTTCTCTGTGTGTTCCTGGCGTGTTCTCTGTGTGTTCCTGGTGTGTTCTCTGTGTGTTCTCTGTGTGTTCTCTGTGTGTTCCTTGTTCCTGGTGTGTTCTCTGTGTGTTCTCTGTGTGTTCCTGGTGTGTTCTCTGCGTGTTCCTGGTGTGTTCTCTGCGTGTTCCTGGTGTGTTCTCTGTGTGTTCCTGGTGTGTTCTCTGCGTGTTCTCTGTGTGTTCTCTGTGTGTTCTCTGTGTGTTCTCTGTGTGTTCCTGGTGTGTTCTCTGCGTGTTCCTGGTGTGTTCTCTGTGTGTTCCTGGCGTGTTCTCTGTGTGTTCCTGGTGTGTTCTCTGTGTGTTCTCTGTGTGTTCTCTGTGTGTTCCTGGTGTGTTCTCTGTGTGTTCCTGGTGTGTTCCTGGTGTGTTCCTGGTGTGTTCTCTGTGTGTTCCAGGCGTGTTCTCTGTGTGTTCCTGGCGTGTTCTCTGTGTGTTCCTGGTGTGTTCTCTGTGTGTTCTCTGCGTGTTCTCTGTGTGTTCCTGGTGTGTTCTCTGTGTGTTCTCTGTGTGTTCTCTGTGTGTTCTCTGTGTGTTCTCTGTGTGTTCCTGGTGTGTTCTCTGTGTGTTCCTGGTGTGTTCTCTGTGTGTTCCTGGTGTGTTCTCTGTGTGTTCCAGGCGTGTTCTCTGTGTGTTCCTGGCGTGTTCTCTGTGTGTTCCTGGTGTGTTCTCTGTGTGTTCTCTGCGTGTTCTCTGTGTGTTCCTGGTGTGTTCTCTGCGTGTTCTCTGTGTGTTCTCTGTGTGTTCTCTGCGTGTTCTCTGTGTGTTCTCTGCGTGTTCTCTGTGTGTTCTCTGTGTGTTCCTGGTGTGTTCTCTGCGTGTTCTCGGTGTGTTCTCTGTGTGTTCCTGGTGTGTTCTCTGTGTGTTCTCTGTGTGTTCCTGGTGTGTTCTCTGCGTGTTCTCTGTGTGTTCTCTGCGTGTTCTCTGTGTGTTCTCTGCGTGTTCTCTGTGTGTTCTCTGTGTGTTCTCTGCGTGTTCTCTGCGTGTTCCTGGTGTGTTCCTGGTGTGTTCTCTGTGTGTTCTCTGCGTGTTCTCTGCGTGTTCTCTGTGTGTTCTCTGTGTGTTCCTGGTGTGTTCTCTGTGTGTTCTCTGTGTGTTCCTGGTGTGTTCTCTGTGTGTTCTCTGTGTGTTCTCTGCGTGTTCTCTGCGTGTTCTCTGCGTGTTCCTGGTGTGTTCCTGGTGTGTTCTCTGTGTGTTCTCTGCGTGTTCTCTGCGTGTTCTCTGTGTGTTCTCTGTGTGTTCTCTGTGTGTTCCTGGTGTGTTCTCTGTGTGTTCTCTGTGTGTTCCTGGTGTGTTCCTGGTGTGTTCTCTGTGTGTTCTCTGTGTGTTCTCTGTGTGTTCTCTGTGTGTTCTCTGTGTGTTCTCTGTGTGTTCCTGGTGTGTTCTCTGTGTGTTCTCTGTGTGTTCCTGGTGTGTTCCTGGTGTGTTCTCTGTGTGTTCTCTGCGTGTTCTCTGTGTGTTCTCTGCGTGTTCTCTGTGTGTTCCTGGTGTGTTCTCTGTGTGTTCCTGGTGTGTTCTCGGTGTGTTCTCTGCGTGTTCTCTGCGTGTTCTCTGTGTGTTCCTGGTGTGTTCTCTGCGTGTTCCAGGTGTGTTCCTGGTGTGTTCTCTGTGTGTTCCTGGTGTGTTCCTGGTGTGTTCTCTGTGTGTTCCTGGTGTGTTCTCTGTGTGTTCCTGGTGTGTTCTCTGTGTGTTCTCTGTGTGTTCTCTGCGTGTTCTCTGTGTGTTCTCTGTGTGTTCTCTGTGTGTTCCTGGTGTGTTCTCTGTGTGTTCTCTGCGTGTTCTCTGTGTGTTCTCTGTGTGTTCTCTGTGTGTTCTCTGCGTGTTCTCTGTGTGTTCTCTGTGTGTTCTCTGCGTGTTCTCTGTGTGTTCTCTGCGTGTTCTCTGTGTGTTCTCTGCGTGTTCTCTGTGTGTTCCTGGTGTGTTCCTGGTGTGTTCTCTGTGTGTTCACTGTGTGTTCTCTGTGTGTTCCTGGTGTGTTTCTGGTGTGTTCTCTGCGTGTTCTCTGCGTGTTCTCTGTGTGTTCCTGGTGTGTTCTCTGTGTGTTCTCTGTGTGTTCACTGTGTGTTCTCTGTGTGTTCCTGGTGTGTTCCTGGTGTGTTCTCTGTGTGTTCACTGTGTGTTCTCTGTGTGTTCCTGGTGTGTTCCTGGTGTGTTCTCTGTGTGTTCTCTGCGTGTTCTCTGTGTGTTCCTGGTGTGTTCTCTGTGTGTTCTCTGTGTGTTCACTGTGTGTTCTCTGCGTGTTCTCTGTGTGTTCTCTGTGTGTTCCTGGTGTGTTTCTGGTGTGTTCTCTGCGTGTTCTCTGTGTGTTCCTGGTGTGTTCTCTGTGTGTTCTCTGTGTGTTCTCTGTGTGTTCTCTGCGTGTTCTCTGTGTGTTCTCTGTGTGTTCTCTGCGTGTTCTCTGTGTGTTCTCTGCGTGTTCTCTGCGTGTTCTCTGTGTGTTCTCTGTGTGTTCTCTGTGTGTTCTCTGTGTGTTCCTGGTGTGTTCTCTGCGTGTTCCTGGTGTGTTCTCTGTGTGTTCCTGGCGTGTTCTCTGTGTGTTCCTGGTGTGTTCTCTGTGTGTTCTCTGTGTGTTCTCTGTGTGTTCCTGGTGTGTTCTCTGTGTGTTCCTGGTGTGTTCTCTGTGTGTTCCTGGTGTGTTCTCTGTGTGTTCCAGGCGTGTTCTCTGTGTGTTCCTGGCGTGTTCTCTGTGTGTTCCTGGTGTGTTCTCTGTGTGTTCTCTGCGTGTTTTCTGTGTGTTCCTGGTGTGTTCTCTGTGTGTTCTCTGTGTGTTCTCTGTGTGTTCTCTGTGTGTTCTCTGTGTGTTCCTGGTGTGTTCTCTGTGTGTTCCTGGTGTGTTCTCTGTGTGTTCCTGGTGTGTTCTCTGTGTGTTCCAGGCGTGTTCTCTGTGTGTTCCTGGCGTGTTCTCTGTGTGTTCCTGGTGTGTTCTCTGTGTGTTCTCTGCGTGTTCTCTGTGTGTTCCTGGTGTGTTCTCTGCGTGTTCTCTGTGTGTTCTCTGTGTGTTCTCTGCGTGTTCTCTGTGTGTTCTCTGCGTGTTCTCTGTGTGTTCTCTGTGTGTTCCTGGTGTGTTCTCTGCGTGTTCTCGGTGTGTTCTCTGTGTGTTCCTGGTGTGTTCTCTGTGTGTTCTCTGTGTGTTCCTGGTGTGTTCTCTGCGTGTTCTCTGTGTGTTCTCTGCGTGTTCTCTGTGTGTTCTCTGCGTGTTCTCTGTGTGTTCTCTGTGTGTTCTCTGCGTGTTCTCTGCGTGTTCCTGGTGTGTTCCTGGTGTGTTCTCTGTGTGTTCTCTGCGTGTTCTCTGCGTGTTCTCTGTGTGTTCTCTGTGTGTTCCTGGTGTGTTCTCTGTGTGTTCTCTGTGTGTTCCTGGTGTGTTCTCTGTGTGTTCTCTGTGTGTTCTCTGCGTGTTCTCTGCGTGTTCTCTGCGTGTTCCTGGTGTGTTCCTGGTGTGTTCTCTGTGTGTTCTCTGCGTGTTCTCTGCGTGTTCTCTGTGTGTTCTCTGTGTGTTCTCTGTGTGTTCCTGGTGTGTTCTCTGTGTGTTCTCTGTGTGTTCCTGGTGTGTTCCTGGTGTGTTCTCTGTGTGTTCTCTGTGTGTTCTCTGTGTGTTCTCTGTGTGTTCCTGGTGTGTTCTCTGTGTGTTCTCTGTGTGTTCCTGGTGTGTTCCTGGTGTGTTCTCTGTGTGTTCTCTGCGTGTTCTCTGTGTGTTCTCTGCGTGTTCTCTGTGTGTTCCTGGTGTGTTCTCTGTGTGTTCTCTGCGTGTTCTCTGTGTGTTCTCTGTGTGTTCTCTGCGTGTTCTCTGTGTGTTCCTGGTGTGTTCTCTGTGTGTTCCTGGTGTGTTCTCGGTGTGTTCTCTGCGTGTTCTCTGCGTGTTCTCTGTGTGTTCCTGGTGTGTTCTCTGCGTGTTCCAGGTGTGTTCCTGGTGTGTTCTCTGTGTGTTCCTGGTGTGTTCCTGGTGTGTTCTCTGTGTGTTCCTGGTGTGTTCTCTGTGTGTTCCTGGTGTGTTCTCTGTGTGTTCTCTGTGTGTTCTCTGCGTGTTCTCTGTGTGTTCTCTGTGTGTTCTCTGTGTGTTCCTGGTGTGTTCTCTGTGTGTTCTCTGCGTGTTCTCTGTGTGTTCTCTGTGTGTTCTCTGTGTGTTCTCTGCGTGTTCTCTGTGTGTTCTCTGTGTGTTCTCTGCGTGTTCTCTGTGTGTTCTCTGCGTGTTCTCTGTGTGTTCCTGGTGTGTTCCTGGTGTGTTCTCTGTGTGTTCACTGTGTGTTCTCTGTGTGTTCCTGGTGTGTTTCTGGTGTGTTCTCTGCGTGTTCTCTGTGTGTTCTCTGCGTGTTCTCTGTGTGTTCCTGGTGTGTTCTCTGTGTGTTCTCTGTGTGTTCACTGTGTGTTCTCTGCGTGTTCTCTGTGTGTTCTCTGTGTGTTCCTGGTGTGTTTCTGGTGTGTTCTCTGCGTGTTCTCTGTGTGTTCCTGGTGTGTTCTCTGTGTGTTCTCTGTGTGTTCTCTGCGTGTTCTCTGTGTGTTCTCTGTGTGTTCTCTGCGTGTTCTCTGTGTGTTCTCTGCGTGTTCTCTGCGTGTTCTCTGTGTGTTCCTTGTGTGTTCTCTGTGTGTTCTCTGTGTGTTCCTGGTGTGTTCTCTGCGTGTTCTCTGTGTGTTCCTGGTGTGTTCTCTGCGTGTTCTCTGTGTGTTCTCTGCGTGTTCTCTGTGTGTTCCTGGTGTGTTCTCTGTGTGTTCTCTGTGTGTTCCTGGTGTGTTTTCGGTGTGTTCTCTGCGTGTTCTCTGTGTGTTCCTGGTGTGTTCTCGGTGTGTTCTCTGTGTGTTCTCTGTGTGTTCTCGGTGTGTTCTCTGTGTGTTCTCTGTGTGTTCCTGGTGTGTTCTCTGCGTGTTCTCTGTGTGTTCTCTGCGTGTTCTCTGTGTGTTCTCTGTGTGTTCTCTGTGTGTTCTCTGTGTGTTCTCTGCGTGTTCTCTGTGTGTTCTCTGTGTGTTCTCTGCGTGTTCTCTGCGTGTTCTCTGTGTGTTCTCTGTGTGTTCTCTGCGTGTTCTCTGTGTGTTCCAGGCGTGTTCTCTGCGTGTTCTCTGTGTGTTCCTGGTGTGTTCTCTGTGTGTTCTCTGTGTGTTCCTGGTGTGTTCACGGTGTGTTCACGGTGTGTTCTCTGCGTGTTCTCTGTGTGTTCTCTGCGTGTTCTCTGTGTGTTCCAGGCGTGTTCTCTGCGTGTTCTCTGTGTGTTCCTGGTGTGTTCTCTGTGTGTTCTCTGTGTGTTCCTGGTGTGTTCTCTGTGTGTTCTCTGCGTGTTCTCTGTGTGTTCTCGGTGTGTTCTCTGTGTGTTCCTGGTGTGTTCTCTGCGTGTTCTCTGTGTGTTCTCTGTGTGTTCCTGGTGTGTTCTCTGCGTGTTCTCTGTGTGTTCCTGGTGTGTTCTCTGTGTGTTCTCTGCGTGTTCTCTGTGTGTTCTCTGCGTGTTCTCTGTGTGTTCCTGGTGTGTTCTCTGCGTGTTCTCTGTGTGTTCTCTGTGTGTTCCTGGTGTGTTCTCTGCGTGTTCTCTGTGTGTTCCTGGTGTGTTCTCTGTGTGTTCTCTGCGTGTTCTCTGTGTGTTCTCTGCGTGTTCTCTGTGTGTTCCTGGTGTGTTCTCTGCGTGTTCTCTGTGTGTTCTCTGCGTGTTCTCTGTGTGTTCTCTGTGTGTTCTCTGCGTGTTCTCTGTGTGTTCCTGGTGTGTTCTCTGCGTGTTCTCTGTGTGTTTTCTGTGTGTTCCTGGTGTGTTCTCTGTGTGTTCTCTGTGTGTTCCTGGTGTGTTCTCTGCGTGTTCTTTGTGTGTTCTCTGCGTGTTCTCTGTGTGTTCCTGGTGTGTTCTCTGTGTGTTCTCTGTGTGTTCCTGGTGTGTTCTCGGTGTGTTCTCTGCGTGTTCTCTGTGTGTTCCTGGTGTGTTCTCTGTGTGTTCTCTGTGTGTTCTCTGTGTGTTCCTGGTGTGTTCTCTGTGTGTTCTCTGCGTGTTCTCTGTGTGTTCTCTGCGTGTTCTCTGTGTGTTCCTGGTGTGTTCTCTGTGTGTTCCTGGTGTGTTCTCTGTGTGTTCTCTGTGTGTTCTCTGCGTGTTCTCTGTGTGTTCTCTGTGTGTTCTCTGTGTGTTCTCTGTGTGTTCCTGGTGTGTTCTCTGTGTGTTCTCTGTGTGTTCTCTGCGTGTTCTCTGTGTGTTCTCTGTGTGTTCCTGGTGTGTTCTCTGTGTGTTCTCTGTGTGTTCTCTGTGTGTTCTCTGTGTGTTCCTGGTGTGTTCTCTGTGTGTTCTCTGTGTGTTCTCTGTGTGTTCTCTGTGTGTTCCTGGTGTGTTCGTGGTGTGTTCTCTGTGTGTTCTCTGCGTGTTCCTGGTGTGTTCCTGGTGTGTTCCTGGTGTGTTCTCTGTGTGTTCTCTGTGTGTTCCTGGTGTGTTCTCTGTGTGTTCCTGGTGTGTTCTCTGTGTGTTCCAGGTGTGTTCTCTGTGTGTTCCAGGTGTGTTCTCTGTGTGTTCCTGGTGTGTTCTCTGTGTGTTCCTGGTGTGTTCGTGGCGTGTTCTCTGTGTGTTCCTGGTGTGTTCGTGGCGTGTTCTCTGTGTGTTCTCTGCGTGTTCCTGGTGTGTTCCTGGTGTGTTCCTGGTGTGTTCTCTGTGTGTTCTCTGTGTGTTCCTGGTGTGTTCTCTGTGTGTTCCTGGTGTGTTCTCTGTGTGTTCCAGGTGTGTTCTCTGTGTGTTCCAGGTGTGTTCTCTGTGTGTTCCTGGTGTGTTCTCTGTGTGTTCCTGGTGTGTTCCTGGTGTGTTCCTGGTGTGTTCTCTGCGTGTTCTCTGTGTGTTCTCTGTGTGTTCCTGGTGTGTTCCTGGTGTGTTCTCTGCGTGTTCTCTGTGTGTTCCTGGTGTGTTCTCTGTGTGTTCTCTGTGTGTTCTCTGCGTGTTCTCTGTGTGTTCCTGGTGTGTTCTCTGTGTGTTCCTGGTGTGTTCCTGGTGTGTTCTCTGTGTGTTCTCTGTGTGTTTCTGGCGTGTTCCCTGTGTGTTCTCTGTGTGTTCCAGGCGTGTTCCAGGCGTGTTCCAGGCGTGTTCCAGGCGTGTTCCAGGCGTGTTTACGGCATGTTCTCTGTGTGTTCTCTGTGTGTTCTCTGTGTGTTTCTGGTGTGTTCCAGGCGTGTTCCAAGCGTGTTCGTGGCGTGTTCGTGGCGTGTTCCAGGCGTGTTCCAGGCGTGTTCTCTGTGTGTTCTCTGTGTGTTCTCTGTGTGTTCCTGGTGTGTTCCTGGTGTGTTCTCTGTGTGTTCCTGGTGTGTTCCTGGTGTGTTCTCTGTGTGTTCCTGGTGTGTTCGTGGCGTGTTCTCTGTGTGTTCCTGGTGTGTTCGTGGCGTGTTCTCTGTGTGTTCCTGGTGTGTTCCTGGTGTGTTCCTGGTGTGTTCTCTGTGTGTTCTCTGTGTGTTCCTGGTGTGTTCTCTGCGTGTTCCTGGTGTGTTCTCTGTGTGTTCCTGGCGTGTTCTCTGTGTGTTCCTGGTGTGTTCTCTGTGTGTTCTCTGTTTGTTCTCTGTGTGTTCCTGGTGTGTTCTCTGTGTGTTCTCTGTGTGTTCCTGGTGTGTTCTCTGCGTGTTCCTGGTGTGTTCTCTGTGTGTTCCTGGCGTGTTCTCTGTGTGTTCCTGGTGTGTTCTCTGTGTGTTCTCTGTGTGTTCTCTGTGTGTTCCTGGTGTGTTCTCTGTGTGTTCTCTGTGTGTTCCTGGTGTGTTCTCTGCGTGTTCCTGGTGTGTTCTCTGCGTGTTCCTGGTGTGTTCTCTGTGTGTTCCTGGTGTGTTCTCTGCGTGTTCTCTGTGTGTTCTCTGTGTGTTCTCTGTGTGTTCCTGGTGTGTTCTCTGTGTGTTCCTGGTGTGTTCTCTGCGTGTTCTCTGTGTGTTCCTGGTGTGTTCTCTGTGTGTTCTCTGTGTGTTCTCTGCGTGTTCTCTGTGTGTTCCTGGTGTGTTCTCTGTGTGTTCCTGGTGTGTTCCTGGTGTGTTCTCTGTGTGTTCTCTGTGTGTTTCTGGTGTGTTCCTGGTGTGTTCTCTGTGTGTTCCTGGTGTGTTCCTGGTGTGTTCTCTGTGTGTTCTCTGTGTGTTCCTGGTGTGTTCCTGGTGTGTTCCTGGTGTGTTCCCTGTGTGTTCTCTGTGTGTTCCAGGCGTGTTCCAGGCGTGTTCCAGGCGTGTTCCAGGCGTGTTCCAGGCGTGTTTACGGCATGTTCTTTGTGTGTTCTCTGTGTGTTCTCTGTGTGTTTCTGGTGTGTTCCAGGCGTGTTCCAAGCGTGTTCGTGGCGTGTTCGTGGCGTGTTCCAGGCGTGTTCCAGGCGTGTTCTCTGTGTGTTCTCTGTGTGTTCTCTGTGTGTTCCTGGTGTGTTCCTGGTGTGTTCTCTGTGTGTTCCTGGTGTGTTCCTGGTGTGTTCTCTGTGTGTTCCTGGTGTGTTCGTGGCGTGTTCTCTGTGTGTTCCTGGTGTGTTCGTGGCGTGTTCTCTGTGTGTTCCTGGTGTGTTCCTGGTGTGTTCCTGGTGTGTTCTCTGTGTGTTCTCTGTGTGTTCCTGGTGTGTTCTCTGCGTGTTCCTGGTGTGTTCTCTGTGTGTTCCTGGCGTGTTCTCTGTGTGTTCCTGGTGTGTTCTCTGTGTGTTCTCTGTTTGTTCTCTGTGTGTTCCTGGTGTGTTCTCTGTGTGTTCTCTGTGTGTTCCTGGTGTGTTCTCTGCGTGTTCCTGGTGTGTTCTCTGTGTGTTCCTGGCGTGTTCTCTGTGTGTTCCTGGTGTGTTCTCTGTGTGTTCTCTGTGTGTTCCTGGTGTGTTCTCTGCGTGTTCCTGGTGTGTTCTCTGTGTGTTCCTGGTGTGTTCTCTGCGTGTTCTCTGTGTGTTCTCTGTGTGTTCTCTGTGTGTTCTCTGTGTGTTCTCTGTGTGTTCCTGGTGTGTTCTCTGCGTGTTCCTGGTGTGTTCTCTGTGTGTTCCTGGCGTGTTCTCTGTGTGTTCCTGGTGTGTTCTCTGTGTGTTCTCTGTGTGTTCTCTGTGTGTTCCTGGTGTGTTCTCTGTGTGTTCCTGGTGTGTTCTCTGTGTGTTCCTGGTGTGTTCTCTGTGTGTTCCAGGCGTGTTCTCTGTGTGTTCCTGGCGTGTTCTCTGTGTGTTCCTGGTGTGTTCTCTGTGTGTTCTCTGCGTGTTCTCTGTGTGTTCCTGGTGTGTTCTCTGTGTGTTCTCTGTGTGTTCTCTGTGTGTTCTCTGTGTGTTCTCTGTGTGTTCCTGGTGTGTTCTCTGTGTGTTCCTGGTGTGTTCTCTGTGTGTTCCTGGTGTGTTCTCTGTGTTCCAGGCGTGTTCTCTGTGTGTTCCTGGTGTGTTCTCTGTGTGTTCTCTGCGTGTTCTCTGTGTGTTCTCTGCGTGTTCTCTGTGTGTTCTCTGCGTGTTCTCTGTGTGTTCTCTGTGTGTTCCTGGTGTGTTCTCTGCGTGTTCTCGGTGTGTTCTCTGTGTGTTCCTGGTGTGTTCTCTGTGTGTTCTCTGTGTGTTCCTGGTGTGTTCTCTGCGTGTTCTCTGTGTGTTCTCTGCGTGTTCTCTGTGTGTTCTCTGCGTGTTCTCTGTGTGTTCCTGGTGTGTTCCTGGTGTGTTCTCTGTGTGTTCTCTGCGTGTTCTCTGCGTGTTCTCTGTGTGTTCTCTGTGTGTTCCTGGTGTGTTCTCTGTGTGTTCTCTGTGTGTTCCTGGTGTGTTCTCTGCGTGTTCTCTGCGTGTTCTCTGTGTGTTCCTGGTGTGTTCTCTGTGTGTTCTCTGTGTGTTCACTGTGTGTTCTCTGTGTGTTCCTGGTGTGTTCCTGGTGTGTTCTCTGTGTGTTCACTGTGTGTTCTCTGTGTGTTCCTGGTGTGTTCCTGGTGTGTTCTCTGTGTGTTCTCTGCGTGTTCTCTGTGTGTTCCTGGTGTGTTCTCTGTGTGTTCTCTGTGTGTTCACTGTGTGTTCTCTGCGTGTTCTCTGTGTGTTCTCTGTGTGTTCCTGGTGTGTTTCTGGTGTGTTCTCTGCGTGTTCTCTGTGTGTTCCTGGTGTGTTCTCTGTGTGTTCTCTGTGTGTTCTCTGTGTGTTCTCTGCGTGTTCTCTGTGTGTTCTCTGTGTGTTCTCTGCGTGTTCTCTGTGTGTTCTCTGCGTGTTCTCTGCGTGTTCTCTGTGTGTTCTCTGTGTGTTCTCTGTGTGTTCTCTGTGTGTTCCTGGTGTGTTCTCTGCGTGTTCCTGGTGTGTTCTCTGTGTGTTCCTGGCGTGTTCTCTGTGTGTTCCTGGTGTGTTCTCTGTGTGTTCTCTGTGTGTTCTCTGTGTGTTCCTGGTGTGTTCTCTGTGTGTTCCTGGTGTGTTCTCTGTGTGTTCCTGGTGTGTTCTCTGTGTGTTCCAGGCGTGTTCTCTGTGTGTTCCTGGCGTGTTCTCTGTGTGTTCCTGGTGTGTTCTCTGTGTGTTCTCTGCGTGTTTTCTGTGTGTTCCTGGTGTGTTCTCTGTGTGTTCTCTGTGTGTTCTCTGTGTGTTCTCTGTGTGTTCTCTGTGTGTTCCTGGTGTGTTCTCTGTGTGTTCCTGGTGTGTTCTCTGTGTGTTCCTGGTGTGTTCTCTGTGTGTTCCAGGCGTGTTCTCTGTGTGTTCCTGGCGTGTTCTCTGTGTGTTCCTGGTGTGTTCTCTGTGTGTTCTCTGCGTGTTCTCTGTGTGTTCCTGGTGTGTTCTCTGCGTGTTCTCTGTGTGTTCTCTGTGTGTTCTCTGCGTGTTCTCTGTGTGTTCTCTGCGTGTTCTCTGTGTGTTCTCTGTGTGTTCCTGGTGTGTTCTCTGCGTGTTCTCGGTGTGTTCTCTGTGTGTTCCTGGTGTGTTCTCTGTGTGTTCTCTGTGTGTTCCTGGTGTGTTCTCTGCGTGTTCTCTGTGTGTTCTCTGCGTGTTCTCTGTGTGTTCTCTGCGTGTTCTCTGTGTGTTCTCTGTGTGTTCTCTGCGTGTTCTCTGCGTGTTCCTGGTGTGTTCCTGGTGTGTTCTCTGTGTGTTCTCTGCGTGTTCTCTGCGTGTTCTCTGTGTGTTCTCTGTGTGTTCCTGGTGTGTTCTCTGTGTGTTCTCTGTGTGTTCCTGGTGTGTTCTCTGTGTGTTCTCTGTGTGTTCTCTGCGTGTTCTCTGCGTGTTCTCTGCGTGTTCCTGGTGTGTTCCTGGTGTGTTCTCTGTGTGTTCTCTGCGTGTTCTCTGCGTGTTCTCTGTGTGTTCTCTGTGTGTTCTCTGTGTGTTCCTGGTGTGTTCTCTGTGTGTTCTCTGTGTGTTCCTGGTGTGTTCCTGGTGTGTTCTCTGTGTGTTCTCTGTGTGTTCTCTGTGTGTTCTCTGTGTGTTCTCTGTGTGTTCTCTGTGTGTTCCTGGTGTGTTCTCTGTGTGTTCTCTGTGTGTTCCTGGTGTGTTCCTGGTGTGTTCTCTGTGTGTTCTCTGCGTGTTCTCTGTGTGTTCTCTGCGTGTTCTCTGTGTGTTCCTGGTGTGTTCTCTGTGTGTTCTCTGCGTGTTCTCTGTGTGTTCTCTGTGTGTTCTCTGCGTGTTCTCTGTGTGTTCCTGGTGTGTTCTCTGTGTGTTCCTGGTGTGTTCTCGGTGTGTTCTCTGCGTGTTCTCTGCGTGTTCTCTGTGTGTTCCTGGTGTGTTCTCTGCGTGTTCCAGGTGTGTTCCTGGTGTGTTCTCTGTGTGTTCCTGGTGTGTTCCTGGTGTGTTCTCTGTGTGTTCCTGGTGTGTTCTCTGTGTGTTCCTGGTGTGTTCTCTGTGTGTTCTCTGTGTGTTCTCTGCGTGTTCTCTGTGTGTTCTCTGTGTGTTCTCTGTGTGTTCCTGGTGTGTTCTCTGTGTGTTCTCTGCGTGTTCTCTGTGTGTTCTCTGTGTGTTCTCTGTGTGTTCTCTGCGTGTTCTCTGTGTGTTCTCTGTGTGTTCTCTGCGTGTTCTCTGTGTGTTCTCTGCGTGTTCTCTGTGTGTTCCTGGTGTGTTCCTGGTGTGTTCTCTGTGTGTTCACTGTGTGTTCTCTGTGTGTTCCTGGTGTGTTTCTGGTGTGTTCTCTGCGTGTTCTCTGTGTGTTCTCTGCGTGTTCTCTGTGTGTTCCTGGTGTGTTCTCTGTGTGTTCTCTGTGTGTTCACTGTGTGTTCTCTGCGTGTTCTCTGTGTGTTCTCTGTGTGTTCCTGGTGTGTTTCTGGTGTGTTCTCTGCGTGTTCTCTGTGTGTTCCTGGTGTGTTCTCTGTGTGTTCTCTGTGTGTTCTCTGCGTGTTCTCTGTGTGTTCTCTGTGTGTTCTCTGCGTGTTCTCTGTGTGTTCTCTGCGTGTTCTCTGCGTGTTCTCTGTGTGTTCCTTGTGTGTTCTCTGTGTGTTCTCTGTGTGTTCCTGGTGTGTTCTCTGCGTGTTCTCTGTGTGTTCCTGGTGTGTTCTCTGCGTGTTCTCTGTGTGTTCTCTGCGTGTTCTCTGTGTGTTCCTGGTGTGTTCTCTGTGTGTTCTCTGTGTGTTCCTGGTGTGTTTTCGGTGTGTTCTCTGCGTGTTCTCTGTGTGTTCCTGGTGTGTTCTCGGTGTGTTCTCTGTGTGTTCTCTGTGTGTTCTCGGTGTGTTCTCTGTGTGTTCTCTGTGTGTTCCTGGTGTGTTCTCTGCGTGTTCTCTGTGTGTTCTCTGCGTGTTCTCTGTGTGTTCTCTGTGTGTTCTCTGTGTGTTCTCTGTGTGTTCTCTGCGTGTTCTCTGTGTGTTCTCTGTGTGTTCTCTGCGTGTTCTCTGCGTGTTCTCTGTGTGTTCTCTGTGTGTTCTCTGCGTGTTCTCTGTGTGTTCCAGGCGTGTTCTCTGCGTGTTCTCTGTGTGTTCCTGGTGTGTTCTCTGTGTGTTCTCTGTGTGTTCCTGGTGTGTTCACGGTGTGTTCACGGTGTGTTCTCTGCGTGTTCTCTGTGTGTTCTCTGCGTGTTCTCTGTGTGTTCCAGGCGTGTTCTCTGCGTGTTCTCTGTGTGTTCCTGGTGTGTTCTCTGTGTGTTCTCTGTGTGTTCCTGGTGTGTTCTCTGTGTGTTCTCTGCGTGTTCTCTGTGTGTTCTCGGTGTGTTCTCTGTGTGTTCCTGGTGTGTTCTCTGCGTGTTCTCTGTGTGTTCTCTGTGTGTTCCTGGTGTGTTCTCTGCGTGTTCTCTGTGTGTTCCTGGTGTGTTCTCTGTGTGTTCTCTGCGTGTTCTCTGTGTGTTCTCTGCGTGTTCTCTGTGTGTTCCTGGTGTGTTCTCTGCGTGTTCTCTGTGTGTTCTCTGTGTGTTCCTGGTGTGTTCTCTGCGTGTTCTCTGTGTGTTCCTGGTGTGTTCTCTGTGTGTTCTCTGCGTGTTCTCTGTGTGTTCTCTGCGTGTTCTCTGTGTGTTCCTGGTGTGTTCTCTGCGTGTTCTCTGTGTGTTCTCTGCGTGTTCTCTGTGTGTTCTCTGTGTGTTCTCTGCGTGTTCTCTGTGTGTTCCTGGTGTGTTCTCTGCGTGTTCTCTGTGTGTTTTCTGTGTGTTCCTGGTGTGTTCTCTGTGTGTTCTCTGTGTGTTCCTGGTGTGTTCTCTGCGTGTTCTTTGTGTGTTCTCTGCGTGTTCTCTGTGTGTTCCTGGTGTGTTCTCTGTGTGTTCTCTGTGTGTTCCTGGTGTGTTCTCGGTGTGTTCTCTGCGTGTTCTCTGTGTGTTCCTGGTGTGTTCTCTGTGTGTTCTCTGTGTGTTCTCTGTGTGTTCCTGGTGTGTTCTCTGTGTGTTCTCTGCGTGTTCTCTGTGTGTTCTCTGCGTGTTCTCTGTGTGTTCCTGGTGTGTTCTCTGTGTGTTCCTGGTGTGTTCTCTGTGTGTTCTCTGTGTGTTCTCTGCGTGTTCTCTGTGTGTTCTCTGTGTGTTCTCTGTGTGTTCTCTGTGTGTTCCTGGTGTGTTCTCTGTGTGTTCTCTGTGTGTTCTCTGCGTGTTCTCTGTGTGTTCTCTGTGTGTTCCTGGTGTGTTCTCTGTGTGTTCTCTGTGTGTTCTCTGTGTGTTCTCTGTGTGTTCTCTGTGTGTTCCTGGTGTGTTCTCTGTGTGTTCTCTGTGTGTTCTCTGTGTGTTCTCTGTGTGTTCCTGGTGTGTTCGTGGTGTGTTCTCTGTGTGTTCTCTGCGTGTTCCTGGTGTGTTCCTGGTGTGTTCCTGGTGTGTTCTCTGTGTGTTCTCTGTGTGTTCCTGGTGTGTTCTCTGTGTGTTCCTGGTGTGTTCTCTGTGTGTTCCAGGTGTGTTCTCTGTGTGTTCCAGGTGTGTTCTCTGTGTGTTCCTGGTGTGTTCTCTGTGTGTTCCTGGTGTGTTCGTGGCGTGTTCTCTGTGTGTTCCTGGTGTGTTCGTGGCGTGTTCTCTGTGTGTTCTCTGCGTGTTCCTGGTGTGTTCCTGGTGTGTTCCTGGTGTGTTCTCTGTGTGTTCTCTGTGTGTTCCTGGTGTGTTCTCTGTGTGTTCCTGGTGTGTTCTCTGTGTGTTCCAGGTGTGTTCTCTGTGTGTTCCAGGTGTGTTCTCTGTGTGTTCCTGGTGTGTTCTCTGTGTGTTCCTGGTGTGTTCCTGGTGTGTTCCTGGTGTGTTCTCTGCGTGTTCTCTGTGTGTTCTCTGTGTGTTCCTGGTGTGTTCCTGGTGTGTTCTCTGCGTGTTCTCTGTGTGTTCCTGGTGTGTTCTCTGTGTGTTCTCTGTGTGTTCTCTGCGTGTTCTCTGTGTGTTCCTGGTGTGTTCTCTGTGTGTTCCTGGTGTGTTCCTGGTGTGTTCTCTGTGTGTTCTCTGTGTGTTTCTGGCGTGTTCCCTGTGTGTTCTCTGTGTGTTCCAGGCGTGTTCCAGGCGTGTTCCAGGCGTGTTCCAGGCGTGTTCCAGGCGTGTTTACGGCATGTTCTCTGTGTGTTCTCTGTGTGTTCTCTGTGTGTTTCTGGTGTGTTCCAGGCGTGTTCCAAGCGTGTTCGTGGCGTGTTCGTGGCGTGTTCCAGGCGTGTTCCAGGCGTGTTCTCTGTGTGTTCTCTGTGTGTTCTCTGTGTGTTCCTGGTGTGTTCCTGGTGTGTTCTCTGTGTGTTCCTGGTGTGTTCCTGGTGTGTTCTCTGTGTGTTCCTGGTGTGTTCGTGGCGTGTTCTCTGTGTGTTCCTGGTGTGTTCGTGGCGTGTTCTCTGTGTGTTCCTGGTGTGTTCCTGGTGTGTTCCTGGTGTGTTCTCTGTGTGTTCTCTGTGTGTTCCTGGTGTGTTCTCTGCGTGTTCCTGGTGTGTTCTCTGTGTGTTCCTGGCGTGTTCTCTGTGTGTTCCTGGTGTGTTCTCTGTGTGTTCTCTGTTTGTTCTCTGTGTGTTCCTGGTGTGTTCTCTGTGTGTTCTCTGTGTGTTCCTGGTGTGTTCTCTGCGTGTTCCTGGTGTGTTCTCTGTGTGTTCCTGGCGTGTTCTCTGTGTGTTCCTGGTGTGTTCTCTGTGTGTTCTCTGTGTGTTCTCTGTGTGTTCCTGGTGTGTTCTCTGTGTGTTCTCTGTGTGTTCCTGGTGTGTTCTCTGCGTGTTCCTGGTGTGTTCTCTGCGTGTTCCTGGTGTGTTCTCTGTGTGTTCCTGGTGTGTTCTCTGCGTGTTCTCTGTGTGTTCTCTGTGTGTTCTCTGTGTGTTCCTGGTGTGTTCTCTGTGTGTTCCTGGTGTGTTCTCTGCGTGTTCTCTGTGTGTTCCTGGTGTGTTCTCTGTGTGTTCTCTGTGTGTTCTCTGCGTGTTCTCTGTGTGTTCCTGGTGTGTTCTCTGTGTGTTCCTGGTGTGTTCCTGGTGTGTTCTCTGTGTGTTCTCTGTGTGTTTCTGGTGTGTTCCTGGTGTGTTCTCTGTGTGTTCCTGGTGTGTTCCTGGTGTGTTCTCTGTGTGTTCTCTGTGTGTTCCTGGTGTGTTCCTGGTGTGTTCCTGGTGTGTTCCCTGTGTGTTCTCTGTGTGTTCCAGGCGTGTTCCAGGCGTGTTCCAGGCGTGTTCCAGGCGTGTTTACGGCATGTTCTCTGTGTGTTCTCTGTGTGTTCTCTGTGTGTTTCTGGTGTGTTCCAGGCGTGTTCCAAGCGTGTTCGTGGCGTGTTCGTGGCGTGTTCCAGGCGTGTTCCAGGCGTGTTCTCTGTGTGTTCTCTGTGTGTTCTCTGTGTGTTCCTGGTGTGTTCCTGGTGTGTTCTCTGTGTGTTCCTGGTGTGTTCCTGGTGTGTTCTCTGTGTGTTCCTGGTGTGTTCGTGGCGTGTTCTCTGTGTGTTCCTGGTGTGTTCGTGGCGTGTTCTCTGTGTGTTCCTGGTGTGTTCCTGGTGTGTTCCTGGTGTGTTCTCTGTGTGTTCTCTGTGTGTTCCTGGTGTGTTCTCTGCGTGTTCCTGGTGTGTTCTCTGTGTGTTCCTGGCGTGTTCTCTGTGTGTTCCTGGTGTGTTCTCTGTGTGTTCTCTGTTTGTTCTCTGTGTGTTCCTGGTGTGTTCTCTGTGTGTTCTCTGTGTGTTCCTGGTGTGTTCTCTGCGTGTTCCTGGTGTGTTCTCTGTGTGTTCCTGGCGTGTTCTCTGTGTGTTCCTGGTGTGTTCTCTGTGTGTTCTCTGTGTGTTCCTGGTGTGTTCTCTGCGTGTTCCTGGTGTGTTCTCTGTGTGTTCCTGGTGTGTTCTCTGCGTGTTCTCTGTGTGTTCTCTGTGTGTTCTCTGTGTGTTCTCTGTGTGTTCTCTGTGTGTTCCTGGTGTGTTCTCTGCGTGTTCCTGGTGTGTTCTCTGTGTGTTCCTGGCGTGTTCTCTGTGTGTTCCTGGTGTGTTCTCTGTGTGTTCTCTGTGTGTTCTCTGTGTGTTCCTGGTGTGTTCTCTGTGTGTTCCTGGTGTGTTCTCTGTGTGTTCCTGGTGTGTTCTCTGTGTGTTCCAGGCGTGTTCTCTGTGTGTTCCTGGCGTGTTCTCTGTGTGTTCCTGGTGTGTTCTCTGTGTGTTCTCTGCGTGTTCTCTGTGTGTTCCTGGTGTGTTCTCTGTGTGTTCTCTGTGTGTTCTCTGTGTGTTCTCTGTGTGTTCTCTGTGTGTTCCTGGTGTGTTCTCTGTGTGTTCCTGGTGTGTTCTCTGTGTGTTCCTGGTGTGTTCTCTGTGTTCCAGGCGTGTTCTCTGTGTGTTCCTGGTGTGTTCTCTGTGTGTTCTCTGCGTGTTCTCTGTGTGTTCTCTGCGTGTTCTCTGTGTGTTCTCTGCGTGTTCTCTGTGTGTTCTCTGTGTGTTCCTGGTGTGTTCTCTGCGTGTTCTCGGTGTGTTCTCTGTGTGTTCCTGGTGTGTTCTCTGTGTGTTCTCTGTGTGTTCCTGGTGTGTTCTCTGCGTGTTCTCTGTGTGTTCTCTGCGTGTTCTCTGTGTGTTCTCTGCGTGTTCTCTGTGTGTTCCTGGTGTGTTCCTGGTGTGTTCTCTGTGTGTTCTCTGCGTGTTCTCTGCGTGTTCTCTGTGTGTTCTCTGTGTGTTCCTGGTGTGTTCTCTGTGTGTTCTCTGTGTGTTCCTGGTGTGTTCTCTGTGTGTTCTCTGTGTGTTCTCTGCGTGTTCTTTGCGTGTTCTCTGCGTGTTCCTGGTGTGTTCCTGGTGTGTTCTCTGTGTGTTCTCTGCGTGTTCTCTGCGTGTTCTCTGTGTGTTCTCTGTGTGTTCCTGGTGTGTTCTCTGTGTGTTCTCTGTGTGTTCCTGGTGTGTTCCTGGTGTGTTCTCTGTGTGTTCTCTGTGTGTTCTCTGTGTGTTCTCTGTGTGTTCTCTGTGTGTTCCTGGTGTGTTCCTGGTGTGTTCTCTGTGTGTTCTCTGTGTGTTCTCTGCGTGTTCTCTGCGTGTTCTCTGTGTGTTCCTGGTGTGTTCTCTGTGTGTTCCTGGTGTGTTCTCGGTGTGTTCTCTGCGTGTTCTCTGCGTGTTCTCTGTGTGTTCCTGGTGTGTTCTCTGCGTGTTCCAGGTGTGTTCCTGGTGTGTTCTCTGTGTGTTCCTGGTGTGTTCCTGGTGTGTTCTCTGTGTGTTCCTGGTGTGTTCTCTGTGTGTTCTCTGCGTGTTCTCTGTGTGTTCTCTGTGTGTTCTCTGTGTGTTCTCTGTGTGTTCTCTGCGTGTTCTCTGTGTGTTCTCTGCGTGTTCTCTGTGTGTTCCTGGTGTGTTCCTGGTGTGTTCTCTGTGTGTTCACTGTGTGTTCTCTGTGTGTTCCTGGTGTGTTTCTGGTGTGTTCTCTGCGTGTTCTCTGCGTGTTCTCTGCGTGTTCTCTGTGTGTTCCTGGTGTGTTCTCTGTGTGTTCTCTGTGTGTTCACTGTGTGTTCTCTGCGTGTTCTCTGTGTGTTCTCTGTGTGTTCCTGGTGTGTTTCTGGTGTGTTCTCTGCGTGTTCTCTGTGTGTTCTCTGCGTGTTCTCTGTGTGTTCCTGGTGTGTTCTCTGTGTGTTCTCTGTGTGTTCTCTGCGTGTTCTCTGTGTGTTCTCTGCGTGTTCTCTGCGTGTTCTCTGTGTGTTCCTGGTGTGTTCTCTGTGTGTTCTCTGTGTGTTCCTGGTGTGTTCTCTGCGTGTTCTCTGTGTGTTCCTCGTGTGTTCTCTGCGTGTTCTCTGTGTGTTCTCTGCGTGTTCTCTGTGTGTTCCTGGTGTGTTCTCTGTGTGTTCTCTGTGTGTTCCTGGTGTGTTTTCGGTGTGTTCTCTGCGTGTTCTCTGTGTGTTCCTGGTGTGTTCTCGGTGTGTTCTCTGTGTGTTCTCTGTGTGTTCTCGGTGTGTTCTCTGTGTGTTCTCTGTGTGTTCCTGGTGTGTTCTCTGCGTGTTCTCTGTGTGTTCTCTGCGTGTTCTCTGTGTGTTCTCTGTGTGTTCTCTGTGTGTTCTCTGTGTGTTCTCTGCCTGTTCTCTGTGTGTTCTCTGTGTGTTCTCTGCGTGTTCTCTGCGTGTTCTCTGCGTGTTCTCTGTGTGTTCTCTGTGTGTTCTCTGTGTGTTCTCTGCGTGTTCTCTGTGTGTTCTCTGTGTGTTCTCTGCGTGTTCTCTGCGTGTTCTCTGCGTGTTCTCTGTGTGTTCTCTGTGTGTTCCAGGCGTGTTCTCTGCGTGTTCTCTGTGTGTTCCTGGTGTGTTCTCTGTGTGTTCTCTGTGTGTTCCTGGTGTGTTCACGGTGTGTTCACGGTGTGTTCTCTGCGTGTTCTCTGTGTGTTCTCTGCGTGTTCTCTGTGTGTTCCAGGCGTGTTCTCTGCGTGTTCTCTGTGTGTTCCTGGTGTGTTCTCTGTGTGTTCTCTGTGTGTTCCTGGTGTGTTCTCTGTGTGTTCTCTGCGTGTTCTCTGTGTGTTCTCTGCGTGTTCTCTGTGTGTTCCAGGCGTGTTCTCTGTGTGTTCTCTGTGTGTTCCTGGTGTGTTCTCTGTGTGTTCTCTGCGTGTTCTCTGTGTGTTCTCGGTGTGTTCTCTGTGTGTTCCTGGTGTGTTCTCTGCGTGTTCTCTGTGTGTTCTCTGTGTGTTCCTGGTGTGTTCTCTGCGTGTTCTCTGTGTGTTCTCTGTGTGTTCCTGGTGTGTTCTCTGCGTGTTCTCTGTGTGTTCCTGGTGTGTTCTCTGTGTGTTCTCTGCGTGTTCTTTGTGTGTTCTCTGCGTGTTCTCTGTGTGTTCCTGGTGTGTTCTCTGCGTGTTCTCTGTGTGTTCTCTGTGTGTTCCTGGTGTGTTCTCTGCGTGTTCTCTGTGTGTTCTCTGCGTGTTCTCTGTGTGTTCTCTGTGTGTTCTCTGTGTGTTCTCTGTGTGTTCTCTGTGTGTTCTCTGTGTGTTCCTGGTGTGTTCTCTGTGTGTTCTCTGTGTGTTCCTGGTGTGTTCTCTGTGTGTTCTCTGTGTGTTCCTGGTGTGTTCTCTGTGTGTTCTCTGTGTGTTCTCTGCGTGTTCTCTGTGTGTTCCTGGTGTGTTCTCTGTGTGTTCCTGGTGTGTTCTCTGTGTGTTCCTGGTGTGTTCTCTGTGTGTTCTCTGCGTGTTCTCTGTGTGTTCCTGGTGTGTTCTCTGTGTGTTCTCTGTGTGTTCCTGGTGTGTTCTCTGCGTGTTCTCTGCGTGTTCTCTGTGTGTTCCTGGTGTGTTCTCTGTGTGTTCTCTGTGTGTTCCTGGTGTGTTTTCTGTGTGTTCTCTGCGTGTTCTCTGTGTGTTCCTGGTGTGTTCTCTGTGTGTTCTCTGTGTGTTCCTGGTGTGTTCTCTGTGTGTTCCTGGCGTGTTCTCTGTGTGTTCTCTGTGTGTTCTCTGCGTGTTCTCTGTGTGTTCTTGGTGTGTTCTCTGTGTGTTCCTGGTGTGTTCTCTGTGTGTTCTCGGTGTGTTCCTGGTGTGTTCTCTGTGTGTTCCTGGCGTGTTCTCTGTGTGTTCCTGGTGTGTTCCTGGTGTGTTCTCTGTGTGTTCTCTGTGTGTTCCTGGTGTGTTCTCTGTGTGTTCTCTGTGTGTTCCTGGTGTGTTCCTGGTGTGTTCTCTGTGTGTTCCTGGTGTGTTCTCTGCGTGTTCTCTGTGTGTTCTCTGCGTGTTCTCTGTGTGTTCTCTGCGTGTTCTCTGTGTGTTCTCTGCGTGTTCTCTGCGTGTTCTCTGCGTGTTCTCTGCGTGTTCTCTGCGTGTTCTCTGCGTGTTCTCTGCGTGTTCTCTGCGTGTTCTCTGCGTGTTCTCTGCGTGTTCTCTGCGTGTTCTCTGCGTGTTCTCTGCGTGTTCTCTGTGTGTTCTCTGTGTGTTCTCTGCGTGTTCTCTGCGTGTTCTCTGCGTGTTCTCTGTGTGTTCCTGGTGTGTTCTCTGTGTGTTCCTGGTGTGTTCTCTGCGTGTTCTCTGTGTGTTCTCTGTGTGTTCTCTGTGTGTTCCTGGTGTGTTCTCTGTGTGTTCTCTGTGTGTTCTCTGTGTGTTCTCTGTGTGTTCCTGGTGTGTTCTCTGTGTGTTCACGGTGTGTTGTTCTCTGCCCGCTCGCTCCGCTCACTGACGGTGCCCACAGCGCACACTGAGAGAGTGGGTCGGTGGGTGGGTGAGTGGGAGAGTGAGTGAGTGGGAGAGAGAGTGGGTGAGTGAGTGGGTGAGTGGGTGAGTGAGTGGGAGAGTGAGTGGGTGAGTGGGAGAGTGAGTGAGATAGTGAGAGAGTGGGTGAGTGAATGGGAGAGTGGGTGGGTGAGTGGGAGAGTGAGTGGGAGAGTGAGTGAGTGGGAGAGTGACTGAGTGAGTGAGTGGGTGGGTGAGAGAGTGGGTGAGTGAATGGGAGAGTGAGATAGTGAGAGAGTGGGAGAGTGAGTGGGTGAGTGAGTGGGAGAGTGAGATAGTGAGAGAGTGGGAGAGTGAGTGGGTGAGTGGGAGAGTGAGTGGGAGAGTGAGTGAGTGGGTGAGTGAATGGGAGAGTGGGTGGGTGAGTGGGAGAGTGAGTGAGATAGTGAGAGAGTGGGTGAGTGAATGGGAGAGTGGGTGGGTGAGTGGGAGAGTGAATGGGAGAGTGAGTGGGTGAGTGGGAGAGTGAGTGAGATAGTGAGAGAGTGGGTGAGTGAATGGGAGAGTGGGTGGGTGAGTGGGAGAGTGAGTGGGAGAGTGAGTGAGTGGGTGAGTGAGTGGGTGAGTGAGTGGGAGAGTGAGATAGTGAGAGAGTGGGAGAGTGGGTGGGTGAGTGGGAGAGTGAGTGGGTGAGTGAGTGGGAGAGTAAGCGAGTGAGTGAGTGGGAGAGTGACTGAGTGAGTGAGTGGGTGGGTGATTGGGTGAGTGATTGGAAGAGTGAGTGGGAGAGTGAGTGGGAGAGTGAGTGGGAGAGTGAGTGAGTGGGAGAGTGAGTGAGTGGGAGAGTGACTGAGTGAGTGAGTGGGTGGGTGATTGGGTGAGTGATTGGAAGAGTGAGTGGGAGAGTGAGTGGGAGAGTGAGTGGGAGAGTGAGTGAGTGGGAGAGTGAGTGAGTGGGAGAGTGACTGAGTGAGTGAGTGGGTGGGTGAGTGAGTGGGTGAGTGAGTGGGAGAGTGAGATAGTGGGTGAGTGGGAGAGTGAGTGAGATAGTGAGAGAGTGGGTGAGTGAATGGGAGAGTGGGTGGGTCGGTGGGTGGGTGAGTGGGAGAGTGGGTGGGTCGGTGGGTGGGTGAGTGGGAGAGTGAGTGAGTGGGAGAGAGAGTGGGTGAGTGAGTGGGAGAGTGAGATAGTGAGAGAGTGGGAGAGTGAGTGGGTGAGTGAGTGAGTGGGAGAGTGAGTGGGTGAGTGAGTGAGTGGGAGAGTGAGTGGGTGAGTGGGAGAGTGAGTGAGATAGTGAGAGAGTGGGTGAGTGAATGGGAGAGTGGGTGGGTGAGTGGGAGAGTGAGTGGGAGAGTGAGTGAGTGGGTGAGTGAGTGGGTGAGTGAGTGGGAGAGTGAGATAGTGAGAGAGTGGGAGAGTGAGTGAGTGAGTGGGAGAGAGAGTGGGTGAGTGAGTGGGTGAGTGAGTGGGAGAGTGAGTGGGTGAGTGGGAGAGTGAGTGAGATAGTGAGAGAGTGGGTGAGTGAATGGGAGAGTGGGTGGGTGAGTGGGAGAGTGAGTGGGAGAGTGAGTGAGTGAGAGAGTGGGAGAGTGGGTGGGTGAGTGGGAGAGTGAGTGGGTGAGTGAGTGGGAGAGTAAGCGAGTGAGTGAGTGGGTGAGTGAGTGGGTGAGTGAGTGGGAGAGTGAGTGGGAGAGTGAGATAGTGAGAGAGTGGGAGAGTGGGTGGGTGAGTGGGAGAGTGAGTGGGTGAGTGAGTGGGAGAGTAAGCGAGTGAGTGAGTGGGTGAGTGAGTGGGTGAGTGAGTGGGTGAGTGAGTGGGAGAGTGAGTGGGAGAGTGAGATAGTGAGATAGTGAGAGAGTGGGTGGGTGAGTGGGAGAGTGAGTGGGTGAGTGAGTGAGTGGGAGAGTAAGCGAGTGAGTGAGTGGGAGAGTGACTGAGTGAGTGAGTGGGTGGGTGATTGGGTGAGTGATTGGAAGAGTGAGTGGGAGAGTGAGTGGGAGAGTGAGTGGGAGAGTGAGTGGGAGAGTGAATGAGTGGGAGAGTGACTGAGTGAGTGAGTGGGTGGGTGAGTGGGAGAGTGGGTGGGTGAGTGGGAGAGTGAGCGAGTGAGTGAGTGGGAGAGTGACTGAGTGAGTGGGTGGGTGAGTGAGTGGGTGGGTGAGTGAGATAGTGAGAGAGTGGGTGAGTGAGTGAGTGGGAGAGTGAGTTGGTGAGTGAGTGGCTGAGTGGGTGGGTGAGTGGGAGAGTGAGTTGGTGAGTGGGTGAGTGAGTGGGTGAGTGAGATAGTGAGAGAGTGGGTGAGTGAGTGGGAGAGTGAGTTGGGGAGTGAGTGGCTGAGTGGGTGGGTGAGTGGGAGAGTGAGTTGGTGAGTGGGTGAGTGAGTGGGAGAGTGAGTGGGTGAGTGAAATAGTGAGTGAGTGGGAGAGTGAGTGGGAGAGTGAGTGGGAGAGTGAAATAGTGAGTGAGTGGGTGAGTGAGTGGGAGAGTGAGTGGGAGAGTGAAATAGTGAGTGAGTGGGAGAGTGAGTGGGTGAGTGAGTGGGAGAGTGAGTGGGAGAGTGAAATAGTGAGTGAGTGGGAGAGTGAGTGGGAGAGTGAGTGGGAGAGTGAGTGGGAGAGTGAGTGAGTGAGTGAGTGAGTGGGAGAGTGAGTGAGTGGGAGAGTGACTGAGTGAGTGAGTGGGAGAGTTGGTGGGTGAGTGAGTGGGTGAGTGAGTGGGAGAGTGAGTGGGGGAGCGAGCGAGCGAGTGAGTTAGAGAGTGGAAGAGTGGGTGGGAGAGTGAGTGGGTGAGTGAGTGGGAGAGTTGGTGGGTGAGTGAGTGGGTGAGAAAGTGAGTGGGTGAGTGAGATAGTGAGAGCGTGGGTGAGTGAGTGGGAGAGTGAGTGGGAGAGTAAGCGAGTGAGTGAGTGGGAGAGTGACTGAGTGAGTGAGTGGGTGGGTGATTGGGTGAGTGATTGGAAGAGTGAGTGGGAGAGTGAGTGGGAGAGTGAGTGGGAGAGTGAGTGGGAGAGTGAATGAGTGGGAGAGTGACTGAGTGAGTGAGTGGGTGGGTGAGTGAGTGGGTGAGTGAGTGGGAGAGTGAGATAGTGGGAGAGTGGGAGAGTGAGTGGGTGAGTGGGAGAGTGAGTGAGATAGTGAGAGAGTGGGTGAGTGAGTGGGAGAGTGGGTGGGTGAGTGGGAGAGTGAGCGAGTGAGTGAGTGGGAGAGTGACTGAGTGAGTGGGTGGGTGAGTGAGTGGGTGGGTGAGTGAGATAGTGAGAGAGTGGGTGAGTGAGTGAGTGGGAGAGTGAGTTGGTGAGTGAGTGGCTGAGTGGGTGGGTGAGTGGGAGAGTGAGTTGGTGAGTGGGTGAGTGAGTGGGTGAGTGAGATAGTGAGAGAGTGGGTGAGTGAGTGGGAGAGTGAGTTGGGGAGTGAGTGGCTGAGTGGGTGGGTGAGTGGGAGAGTGAGTTGGTGAGTGGGTGAGTGAGTGGGAGAGTGAGTGGGTGAGTGAAATAGTGAGTGAGTGGGAGAGTGAGTGGGAGAGTGAGTGGGAGAGTGAAATAGTGAGTGAGTGGGTGAGTGAGTGGGAGAGTGAGTGGGAGAGTGAAATAGTGAGTGAGTGGGAGAGTGAGTGGGTGAGTGAGTGGGAGAGTGAGTGGGAGAGTGAAATAGTGAGTGAGTGGGAGAGTGAGTGGGAGAGTGAGTGGGAGAGTGAGTGGGAGAGTGAGTGAGTGAGTGAGTGGGAGAGTGAGTGAGTGGGAGAGTGACTGAGTGAGTGAGTGGGAGAGTTGGTGGGTGAGTGAGTGGGTGAGTGAGTGGGAGAGTGAGTGGGGGAGCGAGCGAGCGAGTGAGTTAGAGAGTGGAAGAGTGGGTGGGAGAGTTGGTGGGTGAGTGAGTGGGTGAGAAAGTGAGTGGGTGAGTGAGATAGTGAGAGCGTGGGTGAGTGAGTGGGAGAGTGAGTGGGAGAGTGGGTGAGTGAGTGAGTGGGAGAGTGAGTGGGAGAGTTGGTGGGTGAGTGAGTGGGTGAGTGTGTGGGTGAGTGAGTGGGTGAGAAAGTGAGTGGGTGAGTGAGATCGTGAGAGCGTGGGTGAGTGAGTGGGAGAGTGAGTGGGAGAGTGGGTGAGTGAGTGAGTGAGTGAATGGAAGAGTGGTAGAGTGGGTAAGAGAGTAGGAGAGTGAGTGGGTGGGAGAGTGAGGAGTCGGTGGGTGAGTGGGAGAGCGAGCGAGTGAGTGAGTGGGAGAGTGAGTGAGTGGGAGAGTGACTGAGTGAGTGGGAGAGTTGGTGGGTGAGTGAGTGGGTGAGTGAGTGGGAGAGTGAGGAGTGGGTGGGTGAGTGGGAGAGCGAGCGAGTGAGTGAGTGAGTGAGTGGGAGAGTGAGTGAGTGGGAGAGTGACTGAGTGAGTGAGTGGGAGAGTGAGGAGTGGGTGGGTGAGTGGGAGAGCGAGCGAGTGAGTGAGTGAGTGAGTGAGTGGGAGAGTGAGTGAGTGAGTGAGTGAGTGGGAGAGTGAGGAGTGGGTGGGTGAGTGGGAGAGCGAGTGAGTGAGTGAGTGGGAGAGTGAGTGAGTGGGAGAGTGACTGAGTGAGTGAGTGGGAGAGTTGGTGGGTGAGTGAGTGGGTGAGTGAGTGGGTGAGTGGGTGGGTGGGTGAGTGAGTGGGTGAGAAAGTGAGTGAGTGGGTGACTGAGTGAGTGAGTGGGAGAGTTTGTGAGTGAGTGAGTGGGTGAGTGAGTGGGTGAGTGGGTGGGTGAGTGAGTGGGTGAGAAAGTGAGTGAGTGGGTGACTGAGTGAGTGAGTGGGAGAGTTGGTGAGTGTGTGAGTGAGTGGGAGAGTTGGTGAGTGAGTGAGTGGGTGAGTGGGTGGGTGAGTGGGAGAGCGAGTGAGTGAGTGAGTGAGTGGGAGAGTGAGTGAGTGGGAGAGTGACTGAGTGAGTGAGTGGGAGAGTGAGGAGTGGGTGGGTGAGTGGGAGAGCGAGTGAGTGAGTGAGTGAGTGGGAGAGTGAGTGAGTGGGAGAGTGACTGAGTGAGTGAGTGGGAGAGTTGGTGGGTGAGTGAGTGGGTGAGTGAGTGGGTGAGTGGGTGGGTGAGAAAGTGAGTGAGTGGGAGAGTGAGTGGGTGAGTGAGTGGGAGAGTTGGTGGGTGAGTGAGTGGGTGAGTGGGTGGGTGAGTGAGTGGGTGAGAAAGTGAGTGAGTGGGTGACTGAGTGAGTGAGTGGGAGAGTTGGTGAGTGTGTGAGTGAGTGGGAGAGTTGGTGAGTGAGTGAGTGGGTGAGTGAGTGGGTGAGTGGGTTGGTGGGTGAGTGAGTGGGTGAGTTGGTGGGTGAGTGAGTGGGTGAGAAAGTGAGTGAGTGGGTGACTGAGTGAGTGAGTGGGAGAGTTGGTGAGTGTGTGAGTGAGTGGGAGAGTTGGTGAGTGAGTGAGTGGGTGAGTGAGTGGGTGAGTGGGTTGGTGGGTGAGTGAGTGGGTGAGTTGGTGGGTGAGTGAGTGGGTGAGAAAGTGAGTGAGTGGGAGAGTGGGTGGGTGAGTGGGAGAGCGAGCGAGTGGGTGAGTGAGTGGGAGAGTTGGTGGGTGAGTGAGTGGGTGAGTGAGTGGGTGAGTGGGTTGGTGGGTGAGTGAGTGGGTGAGTTGGTGGGTGAGTGAGTGGGTGAGAAAGTGAGTGAGTGGGAGAGTGGGTGGGTGAGTGGGAGAGCGAGCGAGTGGGTGAGTGAGTGGGAGAGTTGGTGGGTGAGTGAGTGGGTGAGTGAGTGGGTGAGTGGGTTGGTGGGTGAGTGAGTGGGTGAGTTGGTGGGTGAGTGAGTGGGAGAGTTGGTGAGTGAGTGAGTAAGTGACTGAGTGACTGAGTGACTGAGGAGTGGGAGAGTGGGATTGTTGTGGTTGTTGTTGTGGTTGTTGTTAATGTTGTTGTGGTTGTTGTTAATGTTGTGGTTGTTGTTAATGTTGTTGTTAATGTTGTGGTTGTTTTTGATGTGGTTGTTGTTATTGTGGTTGTTGTTATTGTGGTTGTTGTTGTTGTTGTTAATGTTGTTGCCGTTGTTGTTGAAGTTGGAGTTGCAGAATCCGGAGTTGGTTCTGAAGGAGGCGATGGAGGAACTCAAACTGGAGTCCTGACCACCACCACCACAACAACAATTATCAACAACCACCACAACAACAACAACATCCATTAACAACAACCAATCAACAAACACACAACCACGCAACAACAAAACAGCAACCATAACAGCACAACAACCACAACAACAACATCACAATAACACCACAACAACCACAACAACAACCACGACAACCACAACAACAACATCACAATAACACCACAACAACCACAACAACAACCACAACAACCACCACAACAACAACAATCACAACAACACCACAACAACCACAACAACAACCACGACAACCACCACAACAACAACAATCACAACAACAACATCACAATAACACCACAACAACCACAACGACAACCACGACAACAACCACGACAACCACCACAACAACCACCACAACAACAACATCACAATAACACCACAACAACCACCACAACAACCAAGACAACCACAACAACAACAATCATAATAACACCACAACAACCACAACAACAACCACGACAACCACAACAACAACAACAATCACAACAACACCACAACAACCACAACAACAACAACATCACAATAACACCACAACAACCAAAACAACAACCACAACAACCACCACAACAACAACAATCACAACAACACCACAACAACCACAACAACAACCACGACAACCACCACAACAACAACAATCATAATAACACCACAACAACCACAACAACAACCACGACAACCACCACAACAACAACACCAATCATAATAACACCACAACAACCACAACAACAACCACGACAACCACCACAACAACAACAACAATCATAATAACACCACAACAACCACGACAACAACCACGACAACCACCACAACAACAACAACAATCATAATAACACCACAACAACCACGACAACCACCACAACAACAACAATCATAATAACACCACAACAACCACAACAACAACCACGACAACCATCACAACAACAACATCACAACAACCACAACAACAACCAAGACAACCACCACAACAACCACCACAACCACCACAACAACATCACAACAACACCACAACAACCACGACAACAACCACGACAACAACCACAACAACAACAACCACGACAACAACATCACAACAACACTACAACCACAACAACAACCACCACAACAACAACAATCACAATAACACCACAACAACCACAACAACCACGCCAACAACCACCAGAACAACCACAACCTCTGCTTAAATAAAGAATGAAAGTAGCTAGATATGGTCTTTGAGTTCTTGGGTCTCTGTGTGGTGGTGAGTCTATGGGTCTCTGTGTGGTGGTGAGTCTATGGGTCTCTGTGTGGTGGTGAGTCTATGGGTCTCTGTGTGGTGGTGAGTCTGTGGGTCTCTGTGTGGTGGTGAGTCTATGGGTCTCTGTGTGGTGGTGAGTCTATGGGTCTCTGTGTGATGAGTCTATGGGTCTCTGTGTGGTGGTGAGTCTATGGGTCTCTGTGTGGTGGTGAGTCTATGGGTCTCTGTGTGGTGGTGAGTCTATGGGTCTCTGTGTGATGAGTCTATGGGTCTCTGTGTGGTGGTGAGTCTATGGGTCTCTGTGTGGTGGTGAGTCTATGGGTCTCTGTGTGATGAGTCTATGGGTCTCTGTGTGGTGGTGAGTCTATGGGTCTCTGTGTGGTGGTGAGTCTATGGGTCTCTGTGTGGTGGTGAGTCTATGGGTCTCTGTGTGGTGGTGAGTCTATGGGTCTCTGTGTGGTGGTGAGTCTATGGGTCTCTGTGTGGTGGTGAGTCTATGGGTCTCTGTGTGGTGGTGAGTCTGTGGGTCTCTGTGTGGTGATGAGTCTGTGGGTCTCTGTGTGGTGGTGAGTCTATGGGTCTCTGTGTGGTGGTGAGTCTGTGGGTCTCTGTGTGGTGGTGAGTCTATGGGTCTCTGTGTGGTGGTGAGTCTATGGGTCTCTGTGTGGTGATGAGTCTATGGGTCTCTGTGTGGTGGTGAGTCTATGGGTCTCTGTGTGGTGGTGAGTCTATGGGTCTCTGTGTGGTGGTGAGTCTATGGGTCTCTGTGTGGTGGTGAGTCTATGGGTCTCTGTGTGGTGATGAGTCTATGGGTCTCTGTGTGGTGGTGAGTCTGTGGGTCTCTGTGTGGTGGTGAGTCTGTGGGTCTCTGTGTGGTGGTGAGTCTATGGGTCTCTGTGTGGTGGTGAGTCTATGGGTCTCTGTGTGGTGGTGAGTCTATGGGTCTCTGTGTGGTGGTGAGTCTATGGGTCTCTGTGTGGTGGTGAGTCTATGGGTCTCTGTGTGGTGAGTCTATGGGTCTCTGTGTGGTGGTGAGTCTATGGGTCTCTGTGTGGTGGTGAGTCTGTGGGTCTCTGTGTTGTGGTGAGTCTGTGGGTCTCTGTGTGGTGGTGAGTCTATGGGTCTTTGTGTGGTGGTGAGTCTATGGGTCTCTGTGTTGTGGTGAGTCTGTGGGTCTCTGTGTGGTGGTGAGTCTATGGGTCTCTGTGTGGTGGTGAGTCTATGGGTCTCTGTGTGGTGGTGAGTCTGTGGGTCTCTGTGTGGTGGTGAGTCTATGGGTCTCTGTGTTGTGGTGAGTCTGTGGGTCTCTGTGTGGTGGTGAGTCTATGGGTCTCTGTGTGGTGGTGAGTCTATGGGTCTCTGTGTGGTGGTGAGTCTGTGGGTCTCTGTGTGGTGATGAGTCTATGGGTCTCTGTGTGGTGGTGAGTCTATGGGTCTCTGTGTGGTGGTGAGTCTATGGGTCTCTGTGTGGTGATGAGTCTATAGGTCTCTGTGTGGTGGTGAGTCTATGGGTCTCTGTGTGGTGATGAGTCTATAGGTCTCTATGTGGTGGTGAGTCTGTGGGTGTCTGTGTGGTGATGAGTCTGTGGGTCTCTGTGTGGTGGTGAGTCTATGGGTCTCTGTGTGGTGGTGAGTCTATGGGTCTCTATGTGGTGGTGAGTCTATGGGTCTCTGTGTGGTGGTGAGTCTATGGGTCTCTGTGTGGTGAGTCTATGGGTCTCTGTGTGGTGGTGAGTCTGTGGGTCTCTGTGTGGTGGTGAGTCTATGGGTCTCTGTGTGGTGGTGAGTCTATGGGTCTCTGTGTGGTGATGAGTCTGTGGGTCTCTGTGTGGTGGTGAGTCTATGGGTCTCTGTGTGGTGGTGAGTCTATGGGTCTCTGTGTGGTGAGTCTATGGGTCTCTGTGTGGTGGTGAGTCTGTGGGTCTCTGTGTGGTGGTGAGTCTATGGGTCTCTGTGTGGTGGTGAGTCTATGGGTCTCTGTGTGGTGATGAGTGTGTGGGTCTCTGTGTGGTGGTGAGTCTATGGGTCTCTGTGTGGTGGTGAGTCTATGGGTCTCTATGTGGTGGTGAGTCTATGGGTCTCTGTGTGGTGGTGAGTCTATGGGTCTCTGTGTGGTGAGTCTATGGGTCTCTGTGTGGTGGTGAGTCTGTGGGTCTCTGTGTGGTGGTGAGTCTATGGGTCTCTGTGTGGTGGTGAGTCTATGGGTCTCTGTGTGGTGATGAGTCTGTGGGTCTCTGTGTGGTGGTGAGTCTATGGGTCTCTGTGTGGTGGTGAGTCTATGGGTCTCTATGTGGTGGTGAGTCTATGGGTCTCTGTGTGGTGGTGAGTCTATGGGTCTCTGTGTGGTGAGTCTATGGGTCTCTGTGTGGTGGTGAGTCTGTGGGTCTCTGTATGGTGGTGTCTATGGGTCTCTGTGTGGTGGTGAGTCTATGGGTCTCTGTGTGGTGATGAGTCTATGGGTCTCTGTGTGGTGATGAGTCTATGGGTCTCTGTGTTGTGGTGAGTCTATGGGTCTCTATGTGTGGTGAGTCTATGGGTCTCTGTGTGGTGGTGAGTCTGTGGGTCTCTGTGTGGTGGTGAGTCTATGGGTCTCTGTGTGGTGGTGAGTCTATGGGTCTATGTGTGGTGATGAGTCTATGGGTCTCTGTGTGGTGATGAGTCTATGGGTCTCTGTGTTGTGGTGAGTCTATGGGTCTCTGTGTGGTGGTGAGTCTATGGGTCTCTGTGTGGTGGTGAGTCTATGGGTCTCTGTGTGGTGATGAGTCTATGGGTCTCTGTGTGATGGTGAGTCTATGGGTCTCTGTGTGATGGTGAGTCTATGGGTCTCTGTGTGGTGGTGAGTCTATGGGTCTCTGTGTGGTGGTGAGTCTATGGGTCTCTGTGTGGTGATGAGTCTATGGGTCTCTGTGTGGTGATGAGTCTATGGGTCTCTGTGTGGTGGTGAGTCTATGGGTCTCTGTGTGGTGGTGAGTCTATGGGTCTCTGTGTGATGGTGAGTCTATGGGTCTCTGTGTGGTGGTGAGTCTATGGGTCTCTGTGTGGTGATGAGTCTATGGGTCTCTGTGTGGTGATGAGTCTATGGGTCTCTGTGTGGTGGTGAGTCTATGGGTCTCTGTGTGGTGATGAGTCTATGGGTCTCTGTGTGGTGATGAGTCTATGGGTCTCTATGTGTGGTGAGTCTATGGGTCTCTGTGTTGTGGTGAGTATATGGGTCTCTATGTGGTGGTGAGTCTATGGGTCTCTGTGTGGTGATGAGTCTATGGGTCTCTGTGTGGTGGTGAGTCTATGGGTCTCTGTGTGGTGGTGAGTCTATGGGTCTCTATGTGTGGTGAGTCTATGGGTCTCTGTGTGGTGATGAGTCTGTGTGTCTCTGTGTGGTGGTGAGTCTATGGGTCTCTGTGTGGTGATGAGTCTGTAGGTCTCTATGTGGTGGTGAGTCTATGGGTCTCTGTGTGGTGATGAGTCTGTAGGTCTCTGTGTGGTGGTGAGTCTATGGGTCTCTGTGTGGTGATGAGTCTATGGGTCTCTGTGTGGTGATGAGTCTATGGGTCTCTGTGTGGTGGTGAGTCTATGGGTCTCTGTGTGGTGATGAGTCTATGGGTCTCTGTGTGGTGGTGAGTCTATGGGTCTCTGTGTGGTGATGAGTTTATGGGTCTCTGTGTGGTGATGAGTCTATTGGTCTCTGTGTTGTGGTGAGTCTATGGGTCTCTATGTGGTGGTGAGTCTATGGGTCTCTGTGTGGTGATGAGTCTGTAGGTCTCTATGTGGTGGTGAGTCTATGGGTCTCTGTGTGGTGGTGAGTCTGTGGGTCTCTGTGTGGTGGTGACTCTATGGGTCTCTGTGTGGTGGTGAGTCTATGGGTCTCTGTGTGGTGATGAGTCTATGGGTCTCTGTGTGGTGGTGAGTCTGTGGGTCTCTGTGTGGTGGTGAGTCTGTGGGTCTCTGTGTGGTGATGAGTCTATGGGTATCTGTGTGGTGGTGAGTCTATGGGTCTCTGTGTGGTGATGAGTCTGTAGGTCTCTATGTGGTGGTGAGTCTATGGGTCTCTGTGTGGTGGTGAGTCTATGGGTCTCTGTGTGGTGAGTCTATGGGTCTCTGTGTGGTGGTGAGTCTATAGGTTTCTGTGTTGTGGTGAGTCTGTGGGTCTCTGTGTGGTGATGAGTCTATAGTTCTCTGTGTGGTGATGAGTCTATGGGTCTCTGTGTGGTGATGAGTCTATAGGTCTCTGTGTGGTGATGAGTCTATAGGTCTCTGTGTGGTGATGAGTCTATGGGTCTCTGTGTGGTGGTGAGTCTATGGGTCTCTGTGTTGTGGTGAGTCTGTGGGTCTCTGTGTGGTGATGAGTCTATAGGTCTCTGTGTGGTGATGAGTATGGGTCTCTGTGTGGTGGTGAGTCTATGGGTCTCTGTGTTGTGGTGAGTCTGTGGGTCTCTGTGTGGTGGTGAGTCTATAGGTCTCTGTGTTGTGGTGAGTCTGTGGGTCTCTGTGTGGTGGTGAGTCTGTGGGTCTCTGTGTGGTGGTGAGTCTATGGGTCTCTGTTTGGTGGTGAGTCTATGGGTCTCTGTGTGGTGGTGAGTCTATGGGTCTCTGTATGGTGAGTCTATGGGTCTCTGTGTGGTGGTGAGTCTATGGGTCTCTGTGTGGTGAGTCTATGGGTCTCTATGTGGTGGTGAGTCTATGGGTCTCTGTGTGGTGATGAGTCTATAGGTCTCTGTGTGGTGATGAGTCTATGGGTCTCTGTGTGGTGGTGAGTCTATGGGTCTCTGTGTTGTGGTGAGTCTGTGGGTCTCTGTGTGGTGGTGAGTCTATAGGTCTCTGTGTTGTGGTGAGTCTGTGGGTCTCTGTGTGGTGGTGAGTCTGTGGGTCTCTGTGTGGTGGTGAGTCTATGGGTCTCTGTGTGGTGGTGAGTCTATGGGTCTCTGTGTGGTGGTGAGTCTATGGGTCTCTGTATGGTGAGTCTATGGGTCTCTGTGTGGTGGTGAGTCTATGGGTCTCTGTGTGGTGATGAGTCTATAGGTCTCTGTGTGGTGATGAGTCTATAGGTCTCTGTGTGGTGATGAGTCTATGGGTCTCTGTGTGGTGGTGATTCTATGGGTCTCTGCGTTGTGGTGAGTCTGTGGGTCTCTGTGTGGTGGTGAGTCTATAGGTCTCTGTGTTGTGGTGAGTCTGTGGGTCTCTGTGTGGTGGTGAGTCTGTGGGTCTCTGTGTGGTGGTGAGTCTATGGGTCTCTGTGTTGTGGTGAGTCTGTGGGTCTCTGTGTGGTGGTGAGTCTATGGGTCTCTGTGTGGTGGTGAGTCTATGGGTCTCTGTATGGTGAGTCTATGGGTCTCTGTGTGGTGGTGAGTCTATGGGTCTCTGTGTGGTGGTGAGTCTATGGGTCTCTGTGTGGTGATGAGTCTGTGGGTCTCTGTGTGGTGGTGAGTCTGTGGGTCTCTGTGTGGTGGTGAGTCTGTGGGTCTCTGTGTGGTGGTGAGTCTATGGGTCTCTGTGTGGTGGTAAGTCTATGGGTCTCTGTGTGGTGGTGAGTCTATAGGTCTCTGTGTTGTGGTGAGTCTATGGGTCTCTGTGTGGTGGTGAGTCTATGGGTCTCTATGTGGTGGTGAGTCTATGGGTCTCTGTGTGGTGGTGAGTCTATGGGTCTCTGTGTGGTGAGTCTATGGGTCTCTGTGTGGTGGTGAGTCTGTGGGTCTCTGTGTGGTGGTGAGTCTATGGGTCTCTGTGTGGTGGTGAGTCTATGGGTCTCTGTGTGGTGATGAGTCTGTGGGTCTCTGTGTGGTGGTGAGTCTATGGGTCTCTGTGTGGTGGTGAGTCTATGGGTCTCTGTGTGGTGAGTCTATGGGTCTCTGTGTGGTGGTGAGTCTGTGGGTCTCTGTGTGGTGGTGAGTCTATGGGTCTCTGTGTGGTGGTGAGTCTATGGGTCTCTGTGTGGTGATGAGTGTGTGGGTCTCTGTGTGGTGGTGAGTCTATGGGTCTCTGTGTGGTGGTGAGTCTATGGGTCTCTATGTGGTGGTGAGTCTATGGGTCTCTGTGTGGTGGTGAGTCTATGGGTCTCTGTGTGGTGAGTCTATGGGTCTCTGTGTGGTGGTGAGTCTGTGGGTCTCTGTGTGGTGGTGAGTCTATGGGTCTCTGTGTGGTGGTGAGTCTATGGGTCTCTGTGTGGTGATGAGTCTGTGGGTCTCTGTGTGGTGGTGAGTCTATGGGTCTCTGTGTGGTGGTGAGTCTATGGGTCTCTATGTGGTGGTGAGTCTATGGGTCTCTGTGTGGTGGTGAGTCTATGGGTCTCTGTGTGGTGAGTCTATGGGTCTCTGTGTGGTGGTGAGTCTGTGGGTCTCTGTATGGTGGTGTCTATGGGTCTCTGTGTGGTGGTGAGTCTATGGGTCTCTGTGTGGTGATGAGTCTATGGGTCTCTGTGTGGTGATGAGTCTATGGGTCTCTGTGTTGTGGTGAGTCTATGGGTCTCTATGTGTGGTGAGTCTATGGGTCTCTGTGTGGTGGTGAGTCTGTGGGTCTCTGTGTGGTGGTGAGTCTATGGGTCTCTGTGTGGTGGTGAGTCTATGGGTCTATGTGTGGTGATGAGTCTATGGGTCTCTGTGTGGTGATGAGTCTATGGGTCTCTGTGTTGTGGTGAGTCTATGGGTCTCTGTGTGGTGGTGAGTCTATGGGTCTCTGTGTGGTGGTGAGTCTATGGGTCTCTGTGTGGTGATGAGTCTATGGGTCTCTGTGTGATGGTGAGTCTATGGGTCTCTGTGTGATGGTGAGTCTATGGGTCTCTGTGTGGTGGTGAGTCTATGGGTCTCTGTGTGGTGGTGAGTCTATGGGTCTCTGTGTGGTGATGAGTCTATGGGTCTCTGTGTGGTGATGAGTCTATGGGTCTCTGTGTGGTGGTGAGTCTATGGGTCTCTGTGTGGTGGTGAGTCTATGGGTCTCTGTGTGATGGTGAGTCTATGGGTCTCTGTGTGGTGGTGAGTCTATGGGTCTCTGTGTGGTGATGAGTCTATGGGTCTCTGTGTGGTGATGAGTCTATGGGTCTCTGTGTGGTGGTGAGTCTATGGGTCTCTGTGTGGTGATGAGTCTATGGGTCTCTGTGTGGTGATGAGTCTATGGGTCTCTATGTGTGGTGAGTCTATGGGTCTCTGTGTTGTGGTGAGTATATGGGTCTCTATGTGGTGGTGAGTCTATGGGTCTCTGTGTGGTGATGAGTCTATGGGTCTCTGTGTGGTGGTGAGTCTATGGGTCTCTGTGTGGTGGTGAGTCTATGGGTCTCTATGTGTGGTGAGTCTATGGGTCTCTGTGTGGTGATGAGTCTGTGTGTCTCTGTGTGGTGGTGAGTCTATGGGTCTCTGTGTGGTGATGAGTCTGTAGGTCTCTATGTGGTGGTGAGTCTATGGGTCTCTGTGTGGTGATGAGTCTGTAGGTCTCTGTGTGGTGGTGAGTCTATGGGTCTCTGTGTGGTGATGAGTCTATGGGTCTCTGTGTGGTGATGAGTCTATGGGTCTCTGTGTGGTGGTGAGTCTATGGGTCTCTGTGTGGTGATGAGTCTATGGGTCTCTGTGTGGTGGTGAGTCTATGGGTCTCTGTGTGGTGATGAGTTTATGGGTCTCTGTGTGGTGATGAGTCTATTGGTCTCTGTGTTGTGGTGAGTCTATGGGTCTCTATGTGGTGGTGAGTCTATGGGTCTCTGTGTGGTGATGAGTCTGTAGGTCTCTATGTGGTGGTGAGTCTATGGGTCTCTGTGTGGTGGTGAGTCTGTGGGTCTCTGTGTGGTGGTGACTCTATGGGTCTCTGTGTGGTGGTGAGTCTATGGGTCTCTGTGTGGTGATGAGTCTATGGGTCTCTGTGTGGTGGTGAGTCTGTGGGTCTCTGTGTGGTGGTGAGTCTGTGGGTCTCTGTGTGGTGATGAGTCTATGGGTATCTGTGTGGTGGTGAGTCTATGGGTCTCTGTGTGGTGATGAGTCTGTAGGTCTCTATGTGGTGGTGAGTCTATGGGTCTCTGTGTGGTGGTGAGTCTATGGGTCTCTGTGTGGTGAGTCTATGGGTCTCTGTGTGGTGGTGAGTCTATAGGTTTCTGTGTTGTGGTGAGTCTGTGGGTCTCTGTGTGGTGATGAGTCTATAGTTCTCTGTGTGGTGATGAGTCTATGGGTCTCTGTGTGGTGATGAGTCTATAGGTCTCTGTGTGGTGATGAGTCTATAGGTCTCTGTGTGGTGATGAGTCTATGGGTCTCTGTGTGGTGGTGAGTCTATGGGTCTCTGTGTTGTGGTGAGTCTGTGGGTCTCTGTGTGGTGATGAGTCTATAGGTCTCTGTGTGGTGATGAGTATGGGTCTCTGTGTGGTGGTGAGTCTATGGGTCTCTGTGTTGTGGTGAGTCTGTGGGTCTCTGTGTGGTGGTGAGTCTATAGGTCTCTGTGTTGTGGTGAGTCTGTGGGTCTCTGTGTGGTGGTGAGTCTGTGGGTCTCTGTGTGGTGGTGAGTCTATGGGTCTCTGTTTGGTGGTGAGTCTATGGGTCTCTGTGTGGTGGTGAGTCTATGGGTCTCTGTATGGTGAGTCTATGGGTCTCTGTGTGGTGGTGAGTCTATGGGTCTCTGTGTGGTGAGTCTATGGGTCTCTATGTGGTGGTGAGTCTATGGGTCTCTGTGTGGTGATGAGTCTATAGGTCTCTGTGTGGTGATGAGTCTATGGGTCTCTGTGTGGTGGTGAGTCTATGGGTCTCTGTGTTGTGGTGAGTCTGTGGGTCTCTGTGTGGTGGTGAGTCTATAGGTCTCTGTGTTGTGGTGAGTCTGTGGGTCTCTGTGTGGTGGTGAGTCTGTGGGTCTCTGTGTGGTGGTGAGTCTATGGGTCTCTGTGTGGTGGTGAGTCTATGGGTCTCTGTGTGGTGGTGAGTCTATGGGTCTCTGTATGGTGAGTCTATGGGTCTCTGTGTGGTGGTGAGTCTATGGGTCTCTGTGTGGTGATGAGTCTATAGGTCTCTGTGTGGTGATGAGTCTATAGGTCTCTGTGTGGTGATGAGTCTATGGGTCTCTGTGTGGTGGTGATTCTATGGGTCTCTGCGTTGTGGTGAGTCTGTGGGTCTCTGTGTGGTGGTGAGTCTATAGGTCTCTGTGTTGTGGTGAGTCTGTGGGTCTCTGTGTGGTGGTGAGTCTGTGGGTCTCTGTGTGGTGGTGAGTCTATGGGTCTCTGTGTTGTGGTGAGTCTGTGGGTCTCTGTGTGGTGGTGAGTCTATGGGTCTCTGTGTGGTGGTGAGTCTATGGGTCTCTGTATGGTGAGTCTATGGGTCTCTGTGTGGTGGTGAGTCTATGGGTCTCTGTGTGGTGGTGAGTCTATGGGTCTCTGTGTGGTGATGAGTCTGTGGGTCTCTGTGTGGTGGTGAGTCTGTGGGTCTCTGTGTGGTGGTGAGTCTGTGGGTCTCTGTGTGGTGGTGAGTCTATGGGTCTCTGTGTGGTGGTAAGTCTATGGGTCTCTGTGTGGTGGTGAGTCTATAGGTCTCTGTGTTGTGGTGAGTCTATGGGTCTCTGTGTGGTGATGAGTCTATAGGTCTCTGTGTGGTGATGAGTCTATGGGTCTCTGTGTGGTGATGAGTCTATAGGTCTCTGTGTGGTGATGAGTCTATGGGTCTCTGTGTGGTGATGAGTCTATAGGTCTCTGTGTGGTGATGAGTCTATAGGTCTCTGTGTGGTGATGAGTCTATGGGTCTCTGTGTGGTGGTGAGTCTATGGGTCTCTGTGTTGTGGTGAGTCTGTGGGTCTCTGTGTGGTGGTGAGTCTGTGGGTCTCTGTGTGGTGGTGAGTCTATGGGTCTCTGTGTTGTGGTGAGTCTATGGGTCTCTGTGTGGTGGTGAGTCTATGGGTCTCTGTATGGTGAGTCTATGGGTCTCTGTGTGGTGGTGAGTCTATGGGTCTCTGTGTGGTGATGAGTCTGTGGGTCTCTGTGTGGTGGTGAGTCTGTGGGTCTCTGTGTGGTGGTGAGTCTGTGGGTCTCTGTGTGGTGGTGAGTCTATGGGTCTCTGTGTGGTGGTGAGTCTATGGGTCTCTGTGTGGTGGTGAGTCTATGGGTCTCTGTGTGGTGGTGAGTCTGTGGGTCTCTGTGTGGTGGTGAGTCTATGGGTATCTGTATGGTGAGTCTATGGGTCTCTGTGTGGTGGTGAGTCTATGGGTCTCTGTGTGGTGGTGAATCTATGGGTCTCTGCGTGGTGGTGAGTCTCTGGGTCTCTGTGTGGTGAGTCTATGGGTCTCTGTGTGGTGGTGAGTCTATGGGTCTCAGTGTTGTGGTGAGTCTATGGGTCTTTGTGTGGTGGTGAGTCTATGGGTCTCTGTGTGGTGGTGAGTCTATGGGTCTCTGTGTTGTGGTGAGTCTATGGGTCTCTGCGTGGTGGTGAGTCTCTGGGTCTCTGTGTGGTGAGTCTATGGGTCTCTGTGTGGTGGTGAGTCTATGGGTCTCAGTGTTGTGGTGAGTCTATGGGTCTCTGTGTGGTGGTGAGTCTATGGGTCTCTATGTGGTGAGTCTATGGGTCTCTGTGTGGTGGTGAGTCTATGGGTCTCTGTGTGGTGGTGAGTCTGTGGGTCTCTGTGTGGTGGTGAGTCTATGGGTCTCTGTGTGGTGGTGAGTCTATGGGTCTCTGTGTGGTGGTGAGTCTATGGGTCTCTGTGTGGTGGTGAGTCTGTGGGTCTCTGTGTGGTGGTGAGTCTATGGGTCTCTGTATGGTGAGTCTATGGGTCTCTGTGTGGTGGTGAGTCTATGGGTCTCTGTGTGGTGGTGAGTCTATGGGTCTCTGTGTGGTGATGAGTCTATGGGTCTCTGTGTGGTGGTGAGTCTATGGGTATCTGTATGGTGAGTCTATGGGTCTCTGTGTGGTGGTGAGTCTATGGGTCTCTGTGTGGTGGTGAGTCTATGGGTCTCTGTGTGGTGGTGAGTCTATGGGTCTCTGTGTTGTGGTGAGTCTGTGGGTCTCTGTGTGGTGGTGAGTCTATGGGTATCTGTATGGTGAGTCTATGGGTCTCTGTGTGGTGGTGAGTCTATGGGTCTCTGTGTGGTGGTGAGTCTATGGGTCTCTGTGTTGTGGTGAGTCTATGGGTCTCTGCGTGGTGCTGAGTCTCTGGGTCTCTGTGTGGTGAGTCTATGGGTCTCTGTGTGGTGGTGAGTCTATGGGTCTCAGTGTTGTGGTGAGTCTATGGGTCTCTGTGTGGTGGTGAGTCTATGGGTCTCTGTGTGGTGAGTCTATGGGTCTCTGTGTGGTGGTGAGTCTATGGGTCTCTGTGTGGTGGTGAGTCTGTGGGTCTCTGTGTGGTGGTGAGTCTGTGGGTCTCTGTGTGGTGGTGAGTCTATGGGTCTCTGTGTGGTGGTGAGTCTATGGGTCTCTGTGTGGTGGTGAGTCTATGGGTCTCTGTGTGGTGGTGAGTCTACGGGTCTCTGTGTGGTGGTGATTCTGTGGGTCTCTGTGTGGTGGTGAGTCTGTGGGTCTCTGTGTGGTGGTGAGTCTATGGGTCTCTGTGTGGTGGTGAGTCTATGGGTCTCTGTGTGGTGGTGAGTCTATGGGTCTCTGTGTGGTGGTGAGTCTATGGGTCTCTGTGTGGTGGTGAGTCTGTGGGTCTCTGTGTGGTGGTGAGTCTATGGGTATCTGTATGGTGAGTCTATGGGTCTCTGTGTGGTGGTGAGTCTATGGGTCTCTGTGTGGTGGTGAATCTATGGGTCTCTGCGTGGTGGTGAGTCTCTGGGTCTCTGTGTGGTGAGTCTATGGGTCTCTGTGTGGTGGTGAGTCTATGGGTCTCAGTGTTGTGGTGAGTCTATGGGTCTCTGTGTGGTGGTGAGTCTATGGGTCTCTGTGTGGTGGTGAGTCTATGGGTCTCTGTGTTGTGGTGAGTCTATGGGTCTCTGCGTGGTGGTGAGTCTCTGGGTCTCTGTGTGGTGAGTCAATGGGTCTCTGTGTGGTGGTGAGTCTATGGGTCTCAGTGTTGTGGTGAGTCTATGGGTCTCTGTGTGGTGGTGAGTCTATGGGTCTCTGTGTGGTGAGTCTATGGGTCTCTGTGTGGTGGTGAGTCTATGGGTCTCTGTGTGGTGGTGAGTCTGTGGGTCTCTGTGTGGTGGTGAGTCTGTGGGTCTCTGTGTGGTGGTGAGTCTGTGGGTCTCTGTGTGATGAGTCTGTGGGTCTCTGTGTGGTGAGTCTGTGGGTCTCTGTGTGATGAGTCTGTGGGTCTCTGTGTGATGAGTCTATGAGTCTCTGTGTGATGAGTCTGTGGGTCTCTGTGTGGTGAGTCTGTGGGTCTCTGTGTGATGAGTCTGTGGGTCTCTGTGTGATGAGTCTGTGGGTCTCTGTGTGGTGAGTCTATGAGTCTCTGTGTGATGAGTCTGTGGGTCTCTGTGTGATGAGTCTGTGGGTCTCTGTATGATGAGTCTATGGGTCTCTGTGTGGTGAGTCTGTGGGTCTCTGTGTGGTGAGTCTGTGGGTCTCTGTGTGGTGAGTCTGTGGGTCTCTGTGTGGTGGTGAGTCTATGGGTCTCTGTGTGATGAGTCTATGGGTCTCTGTGTGATGAGTCTATGGGTCTCTGTGTGATGAGTCTATGGTTCTCTGTGTGGTGAGTTTGTGGGTCTCTGTGTGATGAGCCTATGGGTCTCTGTATAAGTCTATGGTTCTCTGTGTGGTGAATTTGTGGGTCTCTGTGGTGATGAGTCTATGGGTCTGTGTGTGATGAGTTTGTGGGTCTCTGTGTGATGAGTCTATGGGTCTCTGTGTGGTGACTCTGTGGGTCTCTGTTTGATGAGTCTATGGGTCTCTGTGTGGTGAGTCTATGGGTCTCTGTGTGATGAGTCTATGGGTCTCTGTGTGGTGACTCTGTGGGTCTCTGTTTGATGAGTCTATGGGTCTCTGTGTGGTGAGTTTGTGGGTCTCTGTGTGATGAGTCTATGGCTCTCTGTGTGGTGACTCTGTGGGTCTCTGTGTGATGAGCCTATGGGTCTCTGTGTGGTGAGTCTATGGTTCTCTGTGTGGTGAGTTTGTGGGTCTCTGTGTGGTGGTGAGTCTATGGGTCTCTGTGTGGTGAGTCTATGGTTCTCTGTGTGGTGAGTCTATGGGTCTCAGCAGCAGCGCCTCCAACTCCTCCTCTGAGTGAGCAGCAATTACCAAATCATCGGCATACATAACGTGGTTGACCAATAGGGAGCCATCCCTTGACCGCACCCGGGCATCGATCAGCCTCCCATTGTATCTGTACCAGATGGAAATTCCTCCGGTACAGCGATTGAAGGCTTCACGAACTACGTGGTCGAAATAGATGTTAAATAATGTGGGAGCCAGAGGACATCCCTGTCGCACCCCAAGGTGTACAGGGAAAGGCTCCGACTCCCGGCCACGTAGTTTTACCCGGGCCCGCTCACCATCATGAAGGTCCTTAATGATCGTGAGCAGAGGGTCAGGGACTCCGAAAGCACGAAGAACAACCCAGAGTCCAGGCCTACTGATGGTATCATAGGCCTTGACCAGGTCAATAAGGCAGAGATGTAGGTCTTGTTGGAATTCCCTACACCTCTGCTGGAGCAGACGGACCGAGGATATGGCATCTGTGCAGGACCGCCCTTTCCTGAAACCGCATTGGGGCTCCGCAAGCCTCTCCTCAGCGTGCCTGGCAAGGCGATGTTGAATAATCCTTGCCAGGACCACACACTACACACAACAAAAACCACATCCACACACAACAACAACCACAACCACACACTACACCATCACGAAGGTCCTTAATGATCGTGAGCAGAGGGTCAGGGACTCCGACAGCACGAAGAACAACCCAGAGCCCAGGCCTACTGATGGTATCATAGGCCTTGACCAGGTCAATAAGGCAGAGATGTAGGTCTTGTTGGAATTCCCTACACCTCTGCTGGAGCAGACGGACAGAAAATATGGCATCTGTGCAGGACCGCCCTTTCCTGAAACCGCATTGGGGCTCCGCAAGCCTCTCCTCAGCGTGCCTGGCAAGGCGATGTTGAATAATCCTTGCCAGGACCACACACTACACACAACAAAAACCACATCCACACACAACAACAACCACAACCACACACTACACCATCACGAAGGTCCTTAATGATCGTGAGCAGAGGGTCAGGGACTCCGACAGCACGAAGAACAACCCAGAGCCCAGGCCTACTGATGGTATCATAGGCCTTGACCAGGTCAATAAGGCAGAGATGTAGGTCTTGTTGGAATTCCCTACACCTCTGCTGGAGCAGACGGACCGAGGATATGGCATCTGTGCAGGACCGCCCTTTCCTGAAACCGCATTGGGGCTCCGCAAGCCTCTCCTCAGCGTGCCTGGCAAGGCGATGTTGAATAATCCTTGCCAGGACCACACACTACACACAACAAAAACCACATCCACACACAACAACAACCACAACCACACACTACACCATCACGAAGGTCCTTAATGATCGTGAGCAGAGGGTCAGGGACTCCGAAAGCACGAAGAACAACCCAGAGCCCAGGCCTTCTGATGGTATCATAGGCCTTGACCAGGTCAATAAGGCAGAGATGTAGGTCTTGTTGGAATTCCCTACACCTCTGCTATAGCAGACGGACCGAGAATATGGCATCTGTGCAGGACCGCCCTTTCCTGAAACCGCATTGGGGCTCCGCAAGCCTCTCCTCAGCGTGCCTGGCAAGGCGATGTTGAATAATCCTTGCCAGGACCTTACCCGGCACACTGAGGAGTGAGATGCCCTTGTAGACACACACACGCGTGTACACACATACACACGTATAGACACACACACGTATAGACACACACACGTATAGACACACACACGCGTGTACACACATACACACGTATAGACACACACACGTGTACACACACACACGTGTACACACACACGTGTACACACACACACGTGTACACACACACGCGTGTACACACATACACACGTATAGACACACACACGTATAGACACACACACGTGTACACACACACGTGTACACACACACGTATAGACACACACGTGTACACACACACACGTGTACACACACACGTGTACACACACACGTGTACACACACACACGTGTACACACACACACGTATAGACACACACACGTGTACACACACACGTGTACACACACACGTATAGACACACACGTGTACACACACACACGTATAGACACACACACGTGTACACACACACGTGTACACACACACGTGTACACACACACACACGTGTACACACACACGTGTACACACACACACGTGTACACACACACGTGTACACACACACACGTATAGACACACACACGTGTACACACACACACGTGTATACACACACGTGTACACACACACACACGTGTACACACGTGTACACACACACGTGTACACACACACACGTGTACACACACACACGTGTACACACACACGTGTACACACACACACGTGTATACACACACGTGTGCACACACACACGTGTACACACACACGTGTACACACACACGTGTACACACACACGTGTGCACACACACACGTGTACACACACACGTGTACACACACACGTGTACACACACACACGCCTATTTGTCATTATCGTTCACTTTGCATTTTTTGTGGCTGCGATAAATAAATAAAATCAAAATCAAGAGGCGGTGGGTGGGGCTTAGAGATGTTGACGACCTCGCCTGGTCTACAGGAGGTCGTGGGTTCGATCCTGTGACACTGGGAGATGTTGACTACCTCGCCTGGTCTACAGGAGGTCGTGGGTTCGATCCTGTGACACTGGGAGATGTTGACTACCTCGCCTGGTATACAGGAGGTCGTGGGTTCGATCCTGTGACACTGGGAGATGTTGACTACCTCGCCTGGTCTACAGGAGGTCGTGGGTTCGATCCTGTGACACTGGGAGATGTTGACTACCTCGCCTGGTATACAGGAGGTCGTGGGTTCGATCCTGTGACACTGGGAGATGTTGACTACCTCGCCTGGTCTACAGGAGGTCGTGGGTTCGATCCTGTGACACTGGGAGATGTTGACTACCTCGCCTGGTATACAGGAGGTCGTGGGTTCCATCCTGTGACACTGGGAGATGTTGACTACCTCGCCTGGTATACAGGAGGTCGTGGGTTCCATCCTGTGACACTGGGAGATGTTGACTACCTCGCCTGGTCTACAGGAGGTCGTGGGTTCGATCCCAGACACTGGGAGATGTTGACTACCTCGCCTGGTCTACAGGAGGTCGTGGGTTCCATCCTGTGACACTATGAGATGTTGACTACCTCGCCTGGTATACAGGAGGTCGTGGGTTCCATCCTGTGACACTGGGAGATGTTGACTACCTCGCCTGGTATACAGGAGGTCGTGGGTTCCATCCTGTGACACTGGGAGATGTTGACTACCTCGCCTGGTCTACAGGAGGTCGTGGGTTCGATCCCAGACACTGGGAGATGTTGACTACCTCGCCTGGTCTACAGGAGGTCGTGGGTTCCATCCTGTGACACTATGAGATGTTGACTACCTCGCCTGGTATACAGGAGGTCACGGGTTCGATCCCGTGACACTGGGAGATGTTGACTACCTCGCCTGGTCTACAGGAGGTCGTGGGTTCCATCTCGTGACACTGGGAGATGTTGACTACCTCGCCTGGTCTACAGGAGGTCGTGGGTTCCATCCTGTGACACTGGGAGATGTTGACTACCTCGCCTGGTCTACAGGAGGTCGTGGGTTCCATCCTGTGACACTGGGAGATGTTGACGACCTCGCCTGGTCTACAGGAGGTCGTGGGTTCCATCCTGTGACACTGGGAGATGTTGACTACCTCGCCTGGTCTACAGGAGGTCGTGGGTTCCATCCTGTGACACTGGGAGATGTTGACTACCTCGCCTGGTCTACAGGAGGTCGTGGGTTCGATCCCAGACACTGGGAGATGTTGACTACCTCGCCTGGTCTACAGGAGGTCGTGGGTTCCATCCTGTGACACTGGGAGATGTTGACTACCTCGCCTGGTCTACAGGAGGTCGTGGGTTCGATCCCAGACACTGGGAGATGTTGACTACCTCGCCTGGTCTACAGGAGGTCGTGGGTTCGATCCCAGACACTGGGAGATGTTGACTACCTCGCCTGGTCTACAGGAGGTCGTGGGTTCGATCCCAGACACTGTGAGATGTTGACTACCTCGCCTGGTCTACAGGAGGTCGTGGGTTCCATCCTGTGACACTGGGAGATGTTGACTACCTCGCCTGGTCTACAGGAGGTTGTGGGTTCGATCCCAGACACTGGGAGATGTTGACTACCTCGCCTGGTCTACAGGAGGTCACGGGTTCGATCCCAGACACTGGGAGATGTTGACTACCTCGCCTGGTATACAGGAGGTCGTGGGTTCGATCCCAGACACTGGGAGATGTTGACTACCTCGCCTGGTCTACAGGAGGTCGTGGGTTCGATCCCAGATACTGGGAGATGTTGACTACCTCGCCTGGTATACAGGAGGTCACGGGTTCGATCCCAGACACTGGGAGATGTTGACTACCTCGCCTAGTCTACAGGAGGTCGTGGGTTCGATCCCAGACACTGGGAGATGTTGACTACCTCGCCTGGTCTACAGGAGGTCGTGGGTTCGATCCCAGACACTGGGAGATGTTGACTACCTCGCCTGGTCTACAGGAGGTCGTGGGTTCGATCCCAGACACTGGGAGATGTTGACTACCTCGCCTGGTCTACAGGAGGTCGTGGGTTCGATCCCAGATACTGGGAGATGTTGACTACCTCGCCTGGTCTACAGGAGGTCACGGGTTCGATCCCAGACACTGGGAGATGTTGACTACCTCGCCTGGTCTACAGGAGGTCGTGGGTTCCATTTCGTGACACTGGGAGATGTTGACTACCTCGCCTGGTCTACAGGAGGTCGTGGGTTCCATCCTGTGACACTATGAGATGTTGACTACCTCGCCTGGTATACAGGAGGTCACGGGTTCGATCCCGTGACACTGGGAGATGCTGACGACCTCGCCTGGTCTACAGGAGGTCATGGGTTCCATCCCGTGACAATGGGAGATGTTGACGACCTCGCCTGGTACACAGGAGGTCGTGGGTTCGATCTCGTGACACTGGGAGATGTTGACTACCTCGCCTGGTCTACAGGAGGTCGTGGGTTCGATCCCAGACACTGGGAGATGTTGACGACCTCGCCTGGTCTACAGGAGGTCGTGGGTTCGATCCCAGACACTGGGAGATGTTGACGACCTCGCCTGGTCTACAGGAGGTCGTGGGTTCGATCCCAGACACTGGGAGATGTTGACGACCTCGCCTGGTCTACAGGAGGTCGTGGGTTCGACCCCGTGACCCTGTTTATTGCAGCTGTCATCGTCAGGTTTGGGGATAAGTAAATAATGATTGGCCAGCTTGCACCTTGTGGGCGTGGCCTTACACATGAAAGTGAGCTTGGACTATTTCCATTTAAAGCTTTCGTGACTGCAGGGATTCATCTTCTTGGTTCTTTCGGTAAAGTCGTCACGTCGAATGGAAGTAATAAAATAATAAAAATAAAACATAATAAAATTTCGATGTAAAGCTTTCGTGACTGCAGGGATTCATCTTCTTGGTTCTTTCGGTAAAGTCACGTAGAATGGAAGTAATAAAATAATAAAAATAAAACATAATAAAATTTCCATTTAAAGCTTTCGTGACTGCAGGGATTCATCTTCTTGGTTCTTTCGGTAAAGTCTTCACGTAGAATGGAAGTAATAAAATAATAAAAATAATCATAATAAAATAATTCTCACGACGTTTCGGCCACAACGCAAGCAGCCGTCCTCAGGTGAAGAACAGGTCTGTCGGAAAGACAGCGTCTGAATGAGCACCACCAAGCTTGGCAGCGTGTATTTAATGGATTCTGGCTCAGCAATCATTGAAATAAATAAATTCTATTTCGATTTTAAGCTTTCGTGACTGCAGGCATTCATCTTCTTGGTTCTTTCGGTAAAGTCTTCACGTAGAATGGAAGTAATAAAATAATAAAAATAAAACACCATAAAATAATTCTCGCGACGTTTCGCAAGCAAGACATTCAGACGCTGTCTCCCCGACACACCTGGTCTTCACCTGAGGACGGCTGCTTGCGTTGTGGCCGAAACGTCGTGAGAATTAATTTATTATGTTTTTTTTTAGTAATTTTTTTTGTTTCCATTCTACGTGAAGACTTTACCGAAAGAACCAAGAAGATGAATCCCTGCAGTCACGAACAGCTTTAAATCGAAATTTTATTGTTTTATTTTATTTATTTTATTATTTCCCTTCTACGTGAAGACTTTACCGAAAGAACCAAGAAGATGAATCCCTGCTGCAGTCACGAAAGCTTTAAATCGAAATTTTATTGTTTTATTTTATTTATTTTATTATTTCCATTCTACGTGAAGACTTTACCGAAAGAACCAAGAAGATGAATCCCTGCTGCAGTCACGAAAGCTTTACATCGAAATTTTATTATGTTTTATTTTTTTTATTTTATTATTTCCATTCTACGTGAAGACTTTACCGAAAGAACCAAGAAGATGAATCCCTGCTGCAGTCACGAAAGCTTTACATCGAAATATTAAGCTGGTAAATTGAGTGTAGACCTGTGGTCACATTTGTTCTTTGAAACAGAGATGAGATCAGATCCAGCAGGTAATCTGCGGATTTTTTTTGCAAGTACATCGTCAATAAGTAAGATCTGATGCACAAGCCGTCGAACATTCAGAGATGTTAAGTTTGACCCAATGTAGAGATCACAGTCTTTACGTAGAATGGAAATAATAAAAAAAACATAATACAATAATTCTCACGACGTTTCGGCCACAACGCAAGCGGCCGTCCTCAGGTTGAGACCAGGTCTGTCGGGGAGACAGCGTCTGAATGGTCGTGAGAATTAAATTTTAGAAAGTTTTATTTTATTATTTCATTATTTCCATTCTACGTGATGATTTTACCGAAAGAACCAAGACGGGTGATTCCTTAAAGGGGGCGTGTCCTTAAAGGGGGCGTGTCCTTAAAGGGGGCGTGTCCTTAAAGGGGGCGTGTCCTTAAAAGGGCGTGTCCTCAAAGTGGGCGTGCCCTCAAAGCGGGCGTGGTCTTAGAGGCGCGGGAAGGGGCGTGGCCTTAGAGGCCCGGGAAGGGGGCGTGGCTAATAACGCCCCTCCCCCCCGCGGTGACGTCACCGCGGTGGGAGGAGCCCTCGGGGCTCCAAGATGGCGGCTGTTGTTGTGTTGGTGACGACGGCGATGGCGGCCGCCAATGCTGCTGCTGCCGTTGTTGTTGTTGTGGCCGCCGTTGTTGTTGCCTCTGTTGTTGTTGTGGCCGCCGCTGCTCCGATGGTGGTGGTTGTAGCCCCGAAGGCGACGCTCGAGTGATTATTCTCCTCAGCTTCGTGCTGCTGGTAGTTGGTGGTGGTGGTGGTGGTTTCGTTGTGACGAGAATTCGGCCCCTAACACATTTCTGTTACAACTCGTTACTGCTGCTACTATAGTGGTAGTTTATAGTAGTAGTTGTCTCTAATAGTGGTAGTCTATAATAGTAGTAGTCTATAATAGTATTGGTCTATAGTGCTAGGTCTATTAGCAGTAGTCTATAGCGGTGGTCTAGCAATAGTAGTAATCTCCGTAGTGGTATCAGTCTTTGTAGTGTTAGTATACATCTCTAATAGTGTTATTATTGATCTGTGTTGTAGTGTTATTAGTAATCTATGTAGTAGTAGTCTCTGTGCTAGTGTATCTCTCTGTGTGCTGCGATTATTTTTTTTTGGCGCGACTGGAAAAAAATCGCCTCAGAATCTCGCGGCGGCGTTCGATTGTCGTGAAGTCGTTCCTCAGTCGTTCTTCAGTCGTTCCTCAGTCGTGGTTCAGTCGTTGGCGGCAGCGGCGTTTGTAGATTCACCACCATCCCCCTCATCACCACCACCCTCTCATCACCACCACCCCCCTCACCACAACCACCCTCACCACCCCACCACAACCACCACCACCCTCCCCTCACCACCCCCCCCCCACAATCACCACCCCCCCCACAACCACCACCCCCCTCATCACCACAACCACCACTACCCTCACCACCACCCTCACCACCACCCCCCCACAACCATCACCACCACCCCCCCACAACCACCACCACCCCCCCCCCACAACCACCCTCACCACCCCCCACAACCACCACCCCCCTCACAACCACCCTCATCACCACCCTCACCACCCCCCACAACCACCACCCCCCTCATCACCACAACCACCACTACCCTCACCACCACCCTCACCACCACCCTCACCACCCCCCACAACCACCACCCCCCTCACAACCACCCTCATCACCACCCTCACCACCCCCCACAACCACCACCCCCCTCACAACCACCCTCATCACCACCCTCACCACCCCCCACAACCACCACCCCCCTCACAACCACCCTCATCACCACCCTCACCACCCCCCACAACCACCACCCCCCTCACAACCACCCTCATCACCACCCTCACCACCCCCCACAACCACCACCCCCCTCACAACCACCCTCATCACCACCCTCACCACCCCCCACAACCACCACCACCCCCCGCGGTGCAGGCCAAGCATGGAGCGAGGCACTGAGGCCAGGCGGACTCTGGTGAGTGGCATTGTGTGTGGCATTGTGTGTGTTACATTGTGTATGTGTGTTACATTGTGTGTGTGTGGTGTGTGTGTGGTGAGTTACATTGTGTGTGGTGAGTGTGGTGTGTGTGTGATGTGTGTGTGAGTTACACTGTGTGAGTTACACTGTGTGTGTGTGGTGAGTGGCATTGTGTGTGTGGTGTGTGTGTGGTGTGTGTTACACTGTGTGTGGTGAGTGTGGGGTGTGTGTGAGTTACACTGTGTGTGTGTGTGATGTGTGTGTGGTGAGTGGCATTGTGTGTGGGGTGTGTGTGATGAGTGTGGGGTGTGTGTGAGTTACACTGTGTGTGTGTGGTGTGTGTGTGTTACACTGTGTGTGGTGAGTGTGTGTGTTACACTGTGTGTGTGGTGAGTGGCATTGTGTGTGGTGAGTGTGGTGTGTGTGTGATGAGTGTGGGGTGTGTGTGAGTTACACTGTGTGTGTGGTGTGTGTGTGTGGTGAGTGGCATTGTGTGTGGTGTGTGTGTGGTGTGTTACACTGTGTGTGTGTTGAGTGACATTGTGTGGTGTGTGTGTGTGAGTTACACTGTGTGTGGTGTGTGTGGTGAGTGGCATTGTGTGGGGTGTGTGTGTGGTGAGTGTGGGGTGTGTGTGTGGTGAGTTACACTGTGTGTGGTGAGTGTGTGTGTGAGTTACACTGTGTGTGGTGAGTTACATTGTGTGTGGTAAGTGTGGGGTGTGTGTGGTGAGTGGCATTGTGTGTGGTGTGTGTGTGGTGAGTTACATTGTGTGTGGTGTGTGTGTGGTGAGTTACATTGTGTGTGGTGAGTGTGGGGTGTGTGTGGTGAGTGGCATTGTGTGTGGTGAGTGTGGGGTGTGTGTGGTGAGTGGCATTGTGTGTGGTGAGTTACATTGTGTGTGGTGAGTGTGGGGTGTGTGTGGTGAGTGGCATTGTGTGTGGTGTGTGTGTGGTGAGTTACATTGTGTGTGGTGAGTGTGGGGTGTGTGTGGTGAGTGGCATTGTATGTGGTGAGTGTGGGGTGTGTGTGGTGAGTGGCATTGTGTGTGGTGAGTTACATTGTGTGTGGTGAGTGTGGGGTGTGTGTGGTGAGTGGCATTGTGTGTGGTGAGTTACATTGTGTGTGGTGAGTGTGGGGTGTGTGTGGTGAGTGGCCTTGTGTGTGGTGTGTGTGTGGTGAGTTACATTGTGTGTGGTGAGTTACATTGTGTGTGGTGAGTGTGGGGTGTGTGTGGTGAGTGGCATTGTGTGTGGTGTGTGTGTGGTGAGTTACATTGTGTGTGGTGAGTGTGGGGTGTGTGTGGTGAGTGGCATTGTATGTGGTGAGTGTGGGGTGTGTGTGGTGAGTGGCATTGTGTGTGGTGAGTTACATTGTGTGTGGTGAGTGTGGGGTGTGTGTGGTGAGTGGCATTGTGTGTGGTGAGTTACATTGTGTGTGGTGAGTGTGGGGTGTGTGTGGTGAGTGGCCTTGTGTGTGGTGTGTGTGTGGTGAGTTACATTGTGTGTGGTGAGTTACATTGTGTGTGGTGAGTGTGGGGTGTGTGTGGTGAGTGGCATTGTGTGTGGTGAGTTACATTGTGTGTGGTGAGTGTGGGGTGTGTGTGGTGAGTGGCATTGTGTGTGGTGAGTTACATTGTGTGTGGTGAGTGTGGGGTGTGTGTGGTGAGTGGCATTGTGTGTGGTGAGTTACATTGTGTGTGGTGAGTGTGGGGTGTGTGTGGTGAGTGGCCTTGTGTGTGGTGTGTGTGTGGTGAGTTACATTGTGTGTGGTGAGTTACATTGTGTGTGGTGAGTGTGGGGTGTGTGTGGTGAGTGGCATTGTGTGTGGTGAGTTACATTGTGTGTGGTGAGTGTGGGGTGTGTGTGGTGAGTGGCATTGTGTGTGGTGAGTTACATTCTGTGTGGTGAGTGTGGGGTGTGTGTGGTGAGTGGCATTGTGTGTGGTGAGTTACATTGTGTGTGGTGAGTGTGGGGTGTGTGTGGTGAGTGGCATTGTGTGTGGTGTGTGTGTGGTGAGTTACATTGTGTGTGGTGTGTGTGTGGTGAGTTACATTGTGTGTGGTGAGTGTGGGGTGTGTGTGGTGAGTGGCATTGTGTGTGGTGTGTGTGTGGTGAGTTACATTGTGTGTGGTGTGTGTGTGGTGAGTGGCATTGTATGTGGTGAGTGTGGGGTGTGTGTGGTGAGTGGCATTGTGTGTGGTGTGTGTGTGGTGAGTTACATTGTGTGTGGTGTGTGTGTGGTGAGTTACATTGTGTGTGGTGAGTGTGGGGTGTGTGTGGTGAGTGGCATTGTGTGTGGTGTGTGTGTGGTGAGTTACATTGTGTGTGGTGTGTGTGTGGTGAGTTACATTGTGTGTGGTGAGTGTGGGGTGTGTGTGGTGAGTGGCATTGTGTGTGGTGAGTGTGGGGTGTGTGTGGTGAGTGGCATTGTGTGTGGTGTGTGTGTGTGTGAGTTACACTGTGTGTGGGGAGTGTGGTGTGTGTTACACTGTGTGTGTGTTACATTGTGTGTGTGTGTGTGTTACATTGTGTGTGTGTGTGGTGAGTGACACTGTGTGTGTGTGTTACACTGTGTGTGTGTTGAGTTCACTGTGTGTGGTGTGTGTGTGGTGTGTTACACTGTGTGTGTTACATTGTGTGTGCGTTGAGTTACACTGTGTGGTGAGTGTGTGTGTGGTGTGTTACACTGTGTGTGTGTTACATTGTGTGTGTGTGGTGTGTTACACTGTGTGTGTGTTACATTGTGTGTGTGGGGAGTCACACTGTGTGTGTGTGGTGAGTGAGGGTGGTGAGTGTGTGTGGGGAGTGTGTTGTGTGAGTGCGTGGTCAGTGATATTGTGTGTGGTGAGTGATATTCTGTGTGGTGAGTGAGGGTGGTGAGTGTGTGGTGAGTTCTATTGTGGGTGGTTAGTGTGGTGAGTGTGAGAGTGGTGAGTGCGTGGTCAGTTTGTGGTGTGCGTGTCTGGTCTCTGTGTGGTGGTGAGTCTATGGGTCTCTGTGTGGTGGTGAGTCTATGGGTCTCTGTGTGATGAGTCTATGGGTCTCCGTGTGATGAGTCTATGGGTCTCTGTGTGGTGAGTCTATGGGTCTTTGTGTGATAGGTGTATCGGTCTGTGTGATGAGTCTATGGGTCTCTGTGTGATGAGTCTATGGCTCTGTGTGTGGTTAGTTTATGGGTCTGTGTGTGGTGAGTCTATGGCTATCTGTATGAAGAGTCTATGGGTATCTGTGTGGTCTGTGGGTCTCTGTGTGATGCGTCTATGGGTCTCTGTGTGATGAGTCTATGGGTCTCTGTGTGAGTCTATGGGTCTCTGTGTGATGAGTCTATGGGTCTCTGTGATGAGTCTGTGGGTCTGTGTGTGATGAGTCTATGGGTCTCTTTGTGGTGAGTCTGTGGGTCTCTGTGTGGTGAGTGTGAGGGTGGCGAGTGTGTGTTGTGAGTCTGTGGGTCTCTGTGTGGTGAGTCTATGAGTCTCTTTTGATGATTCTATGGGTCTGTGTTATGAGTCTATGGGTCTCTGTGTGGTGAGTATGGGTCTCTGTGTGAGTCTGTGGGTCTGTGTGTGATGAGTCTATGGGTCTCTGTGTGGTGAGTCTATTGGTCTGTGTGTGGTGAGTCTATGGGTCTGTGTGTGAGTCTGTGGGTCTCTGTGTGGTGAGTCTATGGGTCTGTGTGATGAGTCTATGGGTCTGTGTGGTGAGTCTATGGGTCACTATGCCAGTCTATGGATCACTGTGGTGTCTGTGGGTCTGATGATGATGTTTGCAATAATGGTGACTTTGGTGATGGCGATGATGACGATGTTGATAACGATGGTGATGGTAACGATGTTAATGACGGCGATGGTAATGATGGTAACGATGGTAACCTCGTGTGTGTAGCGAGCGGGTCTCCGCCGTCGCTACGTGGACGTGACGGACGAGGACATTGAGGGACGACGAGCGTTCGACATCGACGAGAAGTTACGGAGCGACGCCTACAGCGTACCTCACACTCACCGCCTCCACGGCTCTGGTGAGTCGCTCACCACTCGCTCACCACTCGCTCACTCACTCGCTCACTCACTCACTCACTCATCACTCACTCACACACTCGCTCACCACTCGCTCATCACTCGCTCACCACTCACACCTACAGCGTGCCTCACACTCACCGCCTCCACGGCTCTGGTGAGTCGCTCACCACTCGCTCACCACTCGCTCACTCACTCGCTCACTCACTCACTCACTCATCACTCACTCACACACTCGCTCACCACTCGCTCATCACTCGCTCACCACTCACACCTACAGCGTGCCTCACACTCACCGCCTCCACGGCTCTGGTGAGTCGCTCACCACTCGCTCACCACTCGCTCACTCACTCACTCGCTCACCACTCGCTCACTCACTCGCTCACCACTCACTCACCACTCACTCGCCACTCGCTCACTCACTCGCTCACTCGCTCGCTCGATTGCTCACTCACTCGCTCGCTCACTCGCTCACTCACTCACTCACTCGCTCACCACTCACTCACCACTCACTCGCCACTCGCTCACTCGCTCACTCGCTCGCTCGATCGCTCACTCGCTCACCACTCGCTCGCTCACTCGCTCACTCACTCGCTCACCACTCGCTCACTCACTCACTCGCTCACCACTCACTCACCACTCACTCGCCACTCGCTCACTCGCTCGCTCGATCGCTCACTCACTCGCTCACCACTCGCTCGCTCACTCGCTCATCGCTCACTCACACACTCACTCACTCGCTTGATCGCTCACCACTCACTCACTCATCACTCACTCACCACTCGCTCACCACTCGCTCACCACTCACACCTACAGCGTGCCTCACACTCACCGCCTCCACGGCTCTGGTGAGTCGCTCACCACTCGCTCACCACTCGCTCACCACTCACTCGCTCACCACTCGCTCACTCACTCGCTCACTCGCTCACTCACTCGCTCAACACTCACTCGCTCACCACTCACTCACTCGCTCATTCACTCGCTCGCTCGCCACTCGCTCGCCACTCGCTCACTCACTCGATCGCTTGCTCACTCACACACTCGCTCACCACTCGCTCACCACTCACACCTACAGCGTGCCTCACACTCACCGCCTCCACGGCTCTGGTGAGTCGCTCACCACTCGCTCACCACTCACTCACTCGCTCGCTCACCACTCGCTCGCTCGCCACTCGCTCACTCGATCGCTCACTCACTCGCTCACCACTCGCTCACTCGCTCATCGCTCACTCACACACTCACTCGCTTGATCGCTCACCACTCACTCACCACTCGCTCACCACTCACACCTACATCGTGCCTCACACTCACCGCCTCCACAGCTCTGGTGAGTCGCTTACCACTCGCTCGCTCGCCACTCGCTCACTCACTCGCTGACTCGCTCACCGCTCGATCGCTCACTCACTCGCTCACCACTCGCTCACTCACTCGCTCACTCGCTCACTCACTCGCTCATCGCTCACTCACACACTCACTCGCTTGATCGCTCACCACTCACACCTACATCGTGCCTCACACTCACCGCCTCCACAGCTCTGGTGAGTCGCTTACCACTCGCTCGCTCGCCACTCGCTCACTCACTCACCACTCGCTCACCACTCACTCGCTCGATCGCTCACTTGCTCACCACTCGCTCACTCGCTCATCGCTCACTCACACACTCACTCACCACTCACACCTACAACGTGCCTCACACTCACCGCCTCCACGGCTCTGGTGAGTCGCTCACCACTCGCTCGCTCGCCACTCGCTCACTCACTCGCTGACTCGCTCACCGCTCATTCGCTCGATCGCTCACTCACTCGCTCACCACTCGCTCACTCACTCGCTCACTCGCTCACTCACTCGCTCATCGCTCACTCACACACTCACTCGCTTGATCGCTCACCACTCACTCACTCATCACTCACCACTCGCTCACCACTCACTCGCTCGATCGCTCACTTGCTCACCACTCGCTCACTCGCTCATCGCTCACTCACACTCACTCACTCACTCACCACTCACCACTCACGCCTACAACGTGCCTCACACTCACCGCCTCCACGGCTCTGGTGAGTCGCTCACCACTCGCTCACCACTCGCTCACCACTCGCTCACTCACTCACTCACACACTCGCTCACCACTCACTCGCCACTCACTCGCTCACCACTCACTCACTCATCACTCACTCACACACTCGCTCACCACTCACCACTCGCTCACCACTCACCACTCGCTCACCACTCACCACTCGCTCACCACTCACGGCTACAGCGTGCCTCACACTCACCGCCTCCACGGCTCTGGTGAGTCGCTCACCACTCGCTCACTCACTCACTCACCACTCACACACTCACTCACCACTCGCTCACCACTCACACCTACAACGTGCCTCACACTCACCGCCTCCACAGCTCTGGTGAGTCGCTCACCACTCGCTCACCACTCACTCGATCGCTCACCACTCGCTCACTCGCTCGATCGCTCACTTGCTCACTCGTTGTTGTGAGCGTCGCTCCTCCGCCCTCCGTTGTTGCTGGAGGGCGACTGCCTCCAACTGCCCAGTAGCGTCCTTCACGAGCCTCCTCCACTGAGGCCGATCTTGACACCGCTGGTACCAGTCATCGGCAAGTCCACTCAGCTCCACGTCCTCCTGTACCACATCACTCCATCTCTTCTCTAGCCCGTGCCGTGCCCGTTTAGCCCCCTCGATCCACACACACACGCACATACATTCGCTGCTGCGGTTTATGATGCTGATGATGATGCTACTGATGATGCTGCTGCTACTGCCGATGATGATGCTACTACTGATGATGCTGCTGCTGCTACTGATGATGCTACTACTACTACTGATGATGATACTACTTCCGATGATGATACTACTTCCGATGATGATGCTGCTACTACTGATGATGATGCTACTACTGATGATGATGCTACTACTACTGATGATGATGCTACTACTGATGATGATGCTACTACTACTACCGATGATGATGCTACTACTACTGATGATGATGCTGCTACTACTGATGATGCTACTACTACTGATGATGATGCTACTACTACTGATGATGCTACTACTACTGCTGATGCTGCTGCTGTTACCCACAGAGTTGACGTTTGCGTACGTGCAGAGGAATGGACTCAAGACGCCACTGATTTTCTTGGAGACAGAGGGACTCAGACTCATGTGACTACTCACCACCCACTCGCTCACCCACTCACGCGCCCACCCACTCGCCCACCCACTCACTCATTCACTCACCCACCCACTCATTAACCCACTCATTCACCCACTCACGCACGCACTCGCCCACCCACTCACTCATTCACCCACCCACTAATTAAGCCACTCACGCGCCCACCCACTCACTCACCCAATCACCCACCCATGCACTCACTCACTCACTCTCCCACTCGCCCACCCACGCACTCACACACTCACTCACTCGTGCACTAACTTACCCACCCACTCATCCACTCACTCACCCATGCACTCACCCACCCACTCATCCACTCACTCACTCACCCATGTACTCACCCACCCACTCACCCACCCATGCACTCACTCAATCACCCACTCATTCACCTACCCACCCACCCTCTCAACCACCCACCCTTTTAACCACCCACCCTCTCAACCACCCACCCACTCGCCCATCCACTCACCCACCCACTAATTAACCGACCCACTGACCCACCCGCTCACCCAATCGCTCACCACCCGCTCACCCACCCACTCACCCAATCGCTCACCACCCGCTCACCCACCCACTCACCCACCCGCTCACCCACCCGCTCACCCACCCGCTCACCCACCCGCTCACCCACCCGCTCACCCACCCGCTCACCCACCCGCTCACCCACCCGCTCACCCACCCGCTCACCCACCCTCTCACCCACCCGCTCACCCACCCGCTCACCCACCCGCTCACCCGCCCACCCACTCGCCCATCCACTCACCCATCCACTCATCCACCCACTAATTAACCGACCCACTCACACACCCACTCACCCACCCGCTCACCCACCCGCTCACCCACCCGCTCACCCACCCGCTCACCCACCCGCTCACCCACCCGCTCACCCACCCGCTCACCGTGTGCTGTCGCCGCTGTGTTGCAGGATGCCCCCCCAGACGTTCACCGTCAATGACGTCAAGGCCTACGTCGGTGAGGCTCTCGCACCAACAAACACAAAACACCAGGTCACCATATACCCAGCACTGTCACCATAGACTCAACACTGTCACCATAGACCCAGCACTGTCACCATAGACTCAACACTGTCACCATATACCCAGCACTGTCACCATAGACTCAGCACTGTCACCCATAGACTCAGCACTGTCACCATAGACTCAGCACTGTCACCATAGACCCAGCACTGTCACCATAGACTCAGCACTGTCACCATAGACTCAGCACTGTCACCATAGACTCAACACTGCCATAGACTCAACACTGTCACCATAGACTCAGCACTGTCACCATAGACTCAGCACTGTCACCCATAGACTCAGCACTGTCACCATAGACTCAGCACTGTCACCATATACCCAGCACTGTCACCATAGACTCAGCACTGTCACCATAGACTCAGCACTGTCACCATAGACTCAACACTGCCATAGACTCAACACTGTCACCATAGACTCAACACTGTCACCATAGACTCAGCACTGACACCCATAGACTCAGCACTGTCACCATAGACTCAGCACTGTCACCATAGACCCAGCACTGTCACCCATAGACTCAACACTGTCACCATAGACCCAGCACTGTCACCCATAGACTCAGCACTGACACCCATAGACTCAGCACTGTCACCATAGACCCAGCACTGTCACCATAGACTCAACACTGTCACCATAGACCCAACACTGTCACCCATAGACTCAGCACTGTCACCCATAGACTCAACACTGTCACCATAGACTCAGCACTGTCACCATAGACCCAGCACTGTCACCCATAGACTCAGCACTGACACCCATAGACTCAACACTGTCACCATAGACTCAACACTGTCACCATAGACTCAGCACTGTCACCATAGACTCAGCACTGTCACCATAGACTCAGCACTGTCACCCATAGACTCAACACTGTCACCATAGACTCAGCACTGTCACCCATAGACTCAGCACTGACACCCATAGACTCAACACTGTCACCATAGACTCAACACTGTCACCATAGACCCAGCACTGTCACCCATAGACTCAGCACTGACACCCATAGACTCAGCACTGTCACCATAGACTCAGCACTGTCACCATAGACCCAGCACTGTCACCCATAGACTCAACACTGTCACCATAGACCCAGCACTGTCACCCATAGACTCAGCACTGACACCCATAGACTCAGCACTGTCACCATAGACTCAGCACTGTCACCATAGACCCAGCACTGTCACCATAGACTCAACACTGTCACCATAGACCCAACACTGTCACCCATAGACTCAGCACTGTCACCCATAGACTCAACACTGTCACCATAGACTCAGCACTGTCACCATAGACCCAGCACTGTCACCCATAGACTCAGCACTGACACCCATAGACTCAACACTGTCACCATAGACTCAACACTGTCACCATAGACTCAGCACTGTCACCATAGACTCAGCACTGTCACCATAGACTCAGCACTGTCACCCATAGACTCAACACTGTCACCATAGACTCAGCACTGTCACCCATAGACTCAGCACTGACACCCATAGACTCAACACTGTCACCATAGACTCAACACTGTCACCATAGACTCAGCACTGTCACCCATAGACTCAACACTGTCACCATAGACTCAACACTGTCACCATAGACCCAGCACTGTCACCCATAGACTCAGCACTGACACCCATAGACTCAGCACTGTCACCATAGACTCAACACTGTCACCATAGACCCAGCACTGTCACCCATAGACTCAGCACTGACACCCATAGACTCAACACTGTCACCATAGACTCAACACTGTCACCATAGACCCAGCACTGTCACCCATAGACTCAGCACTGACACCCATAGACCCAACACTGTCACCCATAGCCTCAGCACTGACACCCATAGACCCAACACTGTCACCATAGACTCAACACTGACACCCATAGACTCAACACTGTCACCATAGACTCAACACTGTCACCCATAGACCCAACACTGTCACCCATAGACTCAACACTGTCACCATAGACTCAACACTGTCACCCATAGACTCAACACTGTCACCATAGACTCAACACTGACACCCATAGACTCAACACTGTCACCATAGACTCAACACTGTCACCCATAGACTCAACACTGTCACCATAGACCCAGCACTGTCACCCATAGACTCAGCACTGACACCCATAGACTCAGCACTGTCACCATAGACTCAGCACTGTCACCATAGACCCAGCACTGTCACCATAGACTCAACACTGTCACCATAGACCCAGCACTGTCACCCATAGACTCAGCACTGACACCCATAGACTCAACACTGTCACCATAGACTCAACACTGTCACCATAGACCCAGCACTGTCACCCATAGACTCAGCACTGACACCCATAGACTCAGCACTGTCACCATAGACTCAGCACTGTCACCATAGACCCAGCACTGTCACCCATAGACTCAACACTGTCACCATAGACCCAGCACTGTCACCCATAGACTCAGCACTGACACCCATAGACTCAGCACTGTCACCATAGACTCAGCACTGTCACCATAGACCCAGCACTGTCACCATAGACTCAACACTGTCACCATAGACCCAACACTGTCACCCATAGACTCAGCACTGTCACCCATAGACTCAACACTGTCACCATAGACTCAGCACTGTCACCATAGACCCAGCACTGTCACCCATAGACTCAGCACTGACACCCATAGACTCAACACTGTCACCATAGACTCAACACTGTCACCATAGACTCAGCACTGTCACCATAGACTCAGCACTGTCACCCATAGACTCAACACTGTCACCATAGACTCAGCACTGTCACCCATAGACTCAGCACTGACACCCATAGACTCAACACTGTCACCATAGACTCAACACTGTCACCATAGACTCAGCACTGTCACCCATAGACTCAACACTGTCACCATAGACTCAACACTGTCACCATAGACCCAGCACTGTCACCCATAGACTCAGCACTGACACCCATAGACTCAGCACTGTCACCATAGACTCAACACTGTCACCATAGACCCAGCACTGTCACCCATAGACTCAGCACTGACACCCATAGACTCAACACTGTCACCATAGACTCAACACTGTCACCATAGACCCAGCACTGTCACCCATAGACTCAGCACTGTCACCATAGACTCAGCACTGTCACCATATACCCAGCACTGTCACCATAGACTCAGCACTGTCACCATAGACTCAGCACTGTCACCATAGACTCAACACTGCCATAGACTCAACACTGTCACCATAGACTCAACACTGTCACCATAGACTCAGCACTGACACCCATAGACTCAGCACTGTCACCATAGACTCAGCACTGTCACCATAGACCCAGCACTGTCACCCATAGACTCAACACTGTCACCATAGACCCAGCACTGTCACCCATAGACTCAGCACTGACACCCATAGACTCAGCACTGTCACCATAGACCCAGCACTGTCACCATAGACTCAACACTGTCACCATAGACCCAACACTGTCACCCATAGACTCAGCACTGTCACCCATAGACTCAACACTGTCACCATAGACTCAGCACTGTCACCATAGACCCAGCACTGTCACCCATAGACTCAGCACTGACACCCATAGACTCAACACTGTCACCATAGACTCAACACTGTCACCATAGACTCAGCACTGTCACCATAGACTCAGCACTGTCACCATAGACTCAGCACTGTCACCCATAGACTCAACACTGTCACCATAGACTCAGCACTGTCACCCATAGACTCAGCACTGACACCCATAGACTCAACACTGTCACCATAGACTCAACACTGTCACCATAGACCCAGCACTGTCACCCATAGACTCAGCACTGACACCCATAGACTCAGCACTGTCACCATAGACTCAGCACTGTCACCATAGACCCAGCACTGTCACCCATAGACTCAACACTGTCACCATAGACCCAGCACTGTCACCCATAGACTCAGCACTGACACCCATAGACTCAGCACTGTCACCATAGACTCAGCACTGTCACCATAGACCCAGCACTGTCACCATAGACTCAACACTGTCACCATAGACCCAACACTGTCACCCATAGACTCAGCACTGTCACCCATAGACTCAACACTGTCACCATAGACTCAGCACTGTCACCATAGACCCAGCACTGTCACCCATAGACTCAGCACTGACACCCATAGACTCAACACTGTCACCATAGACACAACACTGTCACCATAGACTCAGCACTGTCACCATAGACTCAGCACTGTCACCATAGACTCAGCACTGTCACCCATAGACTCAACACTGTCACCATAGACTCAGCACTGTCACCCATAGACTCAGCACTGACACCCATAGACTCAACACTGTCACCATAGACTCAACACTGTCACCATAGACTCAGCACTGTCACCCATAGACTCAACACTGTCACCATAGACTCAACACTGTCACCATAGACCCAGCACTGTCACCCATAGACTCAGCACTGACACCCATAGACTCAGCACTGTCACCATAGACTCAACACTGTCACCATAGACCCAGCACTGTCACCCATAGACTCAGCACTGACACCCATAGACTCAACACTGTCACCATAGACTCAACACTGTCACCATAGACCCAGCACTGTCACCCATAGACTCAGCACTGACACCCATAGACCCAACACTGTCACCCATAGACTCAGCACTGACACCCATAGACCCAACACTGTCACCATAGACTCAACACTGACACCCATAGACTCAACACTGTCACCATAGACTCAACACTGTCACCCATAGACCCAACACTGTCACCCATAGACTCAACACTGTCACCATAGACTCAACACTGTCACCCATAGACTCAACACTGTCACCATAGACTCAACACTGACACCCATAGACTCAACACTGTCACCATAGACTCAACACTGTCACCCATAGACTCAACACTGTCACCATAGACCCAGCACTGTCACCCATAGACTCAGCACTGACACCCATAGACTCAGCACTGTCACCATAGACTCAGCACTGTCACCATAGACCCAGCACTGTCACCATAGACTCAACACTGTCACCATAGACCCAGCACTGTCACCCATAGACTCAGCACTGACACCCATAGACTCAACACTGTCACCATAGACTCAACACTGTCACCATAGACCCAGCACTGTCACCCATAGACTCAGCACTGACACCCATAGACTCAGCACTGTCACCATAGACTCAGCACTGTCACCATAGACCCAGCACTGTCACCCATAGACTCAACACTGTCACCATAGACCCAGCACTGTCACCCATAGACTCAGCACTGACACCCATAGACTCAGCACTGTCACCATAGACTCAGCACTGTCACCATAGACCCAGCACTGTCACCATAGACTCAACACTGTCACCATAGACCCAACACTGTCACCCATAGACTCAGCACTGTCACCCATAGACTCAACACTGTCACCATAGACTCAGCACTGTCACCATAGACCCAGCACTGTCACCCATAGACTCAGCACTGACACCCATAGACTCAACACTGTCACCATAGACTCAACACTGTCACCATAGACTCAGCACTGTCACCATAGACTCAGCACTGTCACCCATAGACTCAACACTGTCACCATAGACTCAGCACTGTCACCCATAGACTCAGCACTGACACCCATAGACTCAACACTGTCACCATAGACTCAACACTGTCACCATAGACTCAGCACTGTCACCCATAGACTCAACACTGTCACCATAGACTCAACACTGTCACCATAGACCCAGCACTGTCACCCATAGACTCAGCACTGACACCCATAGACTCAGCACTGTCACCATAGACTCAACACTGTCACCATAGACCCAGCACTGTCACCCATAGACTCAGCACTGACACCCATAGACTCAACACTGTCACCATAGACTCAACACTGTCACCATAGACCCAGCACTGTCACCCATAGACTCAGCACTGACACCCATAGACCCAACACTGTCACCCATAGACTCAGCACTGACACCCATAGACCCAACACTGTCACCATAGACTCAACACTGACACCCATAGACTCAACACTGTCACCATAGACTCAACACTGTCACCCATAGACCCAACACTGTCACCCATAGACTCAACACTGTCACCATAGACTCAACACTGTCACCCATAGACTCAACACTGTCACCATAGACTCAACACTGACACCCATAGACTCAACACTGTCACCATAGACTCAACACTGTCACCCATAGACTCAACACTGTCACCATAGACCCAGCACTGTCACCCATAGACTCAGCACTGACACCCATAGACTCAGCACTGTCACCATAGACTCAGCACTGTCACCATAGACCCAGCACTGTCACCATAGACTCAACACTGTCACCATAGACCCAGCACTGTCACCCATAGACTCAGCACTGTCACCCATACACTCAACACTGTCACCATAGACTCAGCACTGTCACCATAGACCCAGCACTGTCACCCATAGACTCAGCACTGACACCCATAGACTCAACACTGTCACCATAGACTCAACACTGTCACCATAGACTCAGCACTGTCACCATAGACTCAGCACTGTCACCATAGACTCAGCACTGTCACCCATAGACTCAACACTGTCACCATAGACTCAGCACTGTCACCATAGACCCAGCACTGTCACCCATAGACTCAGCACTGACACCCATAGACTCAACACTGTCACCATAGACTCAACACTGTCACCATAGACTCAGCACTGTCACCCATAGACTCAACACTGTCACCATAGACTCAACACTGTCACCATAGACCCAGCACTGTCACCCATAGACTCAACACTGTCACCATAGACTCAACACTGTCACCATAGACCCAGCACTGTCACCCATAGACTCAGCACTGACACCCATAGACTCAACACTGTCACCATAGACTCAACACTGTCACCATAGACCCAGCACTGTCACCCATAGACTCAGCACTGACACCCATAGACCCAACACTGTCACCCATAGACTCAGCACTGACACCCATAGACCCAACACTGTCACCATAGACTCAACACTGACACCCATAGACTCAACACTGTCACCATAGACTCAACACTGTCACCCATAGACCCAACACTGTCACCCATAGACTCAACACTGTCACCATAGACTCAACACTGTCACCCATAGACTCAACACTGTCACCATAGACTCAACACTGACACCCATAGACTCAACACTGTCACCATAGACTCAACACTGTCACCCATAGACTCAACACTGTCACCATAGACTCAGCACTGACACCCATAGACTCAACACTGTCACCATAGACTCAACACTGTCACCATAGACTCAGCACTATCACCCATAGACTCAGCACTGTCACCCATAGACCCAACACTGTCACCCATAGACTCAGCACTGACACCCATAGACCCAACACTGTCACCATAGACCCAGCACTGTCACCATAGACCCAACACTGTCACCCATAGACTCAGCACTGTCACCCATAGACTCAACACTGTCACCATAGACCCAGCACTGTCACCATAGACTCAACACTGTCACCCATAGACTCAGCACTGTCACCATAGACTCAGCACTGTCACCCATAGACTCAACACTGTCACCATAGACCCAGCACTGTCACCATAGACTCAGCACTGTCACCATAGACTCAGCACTGTCACCATAGACTCAACACTGTCACCATAGACTCAACACTGTCACCATAGACTCAACACTGTCACCCATAGACTCAGCACTGTCACCATAGAATCAGCACTGTCACCCATAGACTCAACACTGTCACCATAGACTCAACACTGTCACCCATAGACTCAGCACTGTCACCATAGACTCAGCACTGACACCCATAGACTCAACACTGTCACCATAGACCCACCACTGTCACCCATAGACTCAGCACTGACATCCATAGACTCAGCACTGACACCCATAGACTCAGCACTGACATCCATAGACTCAACACTGTCACCATAGACTCAACACTGCCACCCATAGACTCAACACTGTCACCATAGACTCAACACTGTCACCCATAGACTCAACACTGTCACCCATAGACTCAGCACTGTCACCCATAGACTCAACACTGACACCCATAGACTCAACACTGTCACCATAGACTCAACACTGTCACCCATAGACTCAACACTGTCACCATAGACTCAACACTGTCACCCATAGACTCAACACTGTCACCATAGACTCAACACTGTCACCCATAGACTCAGCACTGTCACCCATAGACTCAGCACTGACACCCATAGACTCAACACTGACACCCATAGACTCAACACTGTCACCATAGACTCAACACTGTCACCATAGACTCAGCACTGTCACCATAGACTCAGCACTGACATCCATAGACTCAACACTGTCACCCATAGACTCAGCACTGACATCCATAGACTCAACACTGTCACCATAGACTCAGCACTGTCACCATAGACCCAGCACTGTCACCCATAGACTCAGCACTGTCACCATAGACTCAGCACTGTCACCATAGACCCAGCACTGTCACCCATAGACTCATAGGCTCACCACTGACACCCATAGACTCAGCACTGCCATAGACTCAACACTGTCACCCATAGACTCAGCACTGCCATAGACTCAACACTGCCATAGACCCAGCACTGTCACCCATAGACTCATAGGCTCACCACTGACACCCATAGACTCAGCACTGCCATAGACTCAACACTGTCACCCATAGACTCAGCACTGCCATAGACTCAACACTGCCATAGACCCAGCACTGTCACCCATAGACTCATAGACTCACCACTGACACCCATAGACTCAGCACTGCCATAGACTCAACACTGTCACCCATAGACTCAGCACTGCCATAGACTCAACACTGCCATAGACCCAGCACTGTCACCCATAGACTCAGCACTGCCATAGATTCAGCACTGCTACCCATAGACTCATAGACTCACCACTGCTACCCATAGACTCAACACTGACATAGACTCAGCACTGCCATAGACTCAACACTGTCAACCATAGACTCAGCACTGCTACCCATAGACTCAACACTGACATAGACTCAGCACTGCCATAGACTCAGCACCGCTACCCATAGACTCACCACTGACACCCATAGACTCAACACTGCCATAGACTCAGCACTGTCACCCATAGACTCAGCACTGTCACCCATAGACTCAGCACTGTCACCCATAGACTCAGCACTGTCACCCATAGACTCAACACTGTCACCCATAGACTCAGCACTGTCACCCATAGACTCAACACTGTCACCCATAGACTCAGCACTGTCACCCATAGACTCATAGACTCAGCACTGCTACCCATAGACTCAGCACTGTCACCCATAGACTCATAGACTCAGCACTACTACCCATAGACTCAGCACTGCCACCCATAGACTCATAGACTCAGCACTGTCACCCATAGACTCATAGACTCAGCACTACTACCCATAGACTCAGTACTGACACCCATAGACTCATAGACCCAGCACTGTCACCCATAGACTCATAGACTCAGCACTACTACCCATAGACTCAGCACTGCCACCCATAGACTCAGCACTGCCATAGACTCAGCTCTGCCATAGACTCAGCACTGACACCCATAGACTCAACACTGTCATAGACTCAGCACTCCCATAGACTCAGCACTGCCATAGACTCAACACTGCTACCCATAGACTCAACACTGCCATAGACTCAGCACTGCCATAGACTCAACACTGCTACCCATAGACTCAACTCTGCCATAGACTCAGCACTGCCATAGACTCAGCACTGCCACCCATAGACTCAGCACTGTCACCCATAGACCCAGCACTACCATAGACTCAGCACTGCCATAGACTCAGCACTGCTACCCATAGACTCAGCACTGCCACCCATAGACTCAGCACTGTCACCCATAGACCCAGCACTGCTACCCATAGACTCAGCACTGTCACCCATAGACTCAGCACTGTCATAGACTCAGCACTGTCACCCATAGACTCAACACTGCCATAGACTCAGCACTGCCACCCATAGACTCAACACTGACACCCATAGACTCAACACTGCTACCCATAGGCTCAGCACTGCCATAGACTCATCACTGTCACCCATAGACTCAACACTGCCACCCATACACTCAGCACTGCTATCCATAGACTCAAGACACCCATAGACTCAGCACGGTCACCCATAGACTCAACACTGTCACCCATAGACTCAGCACTGACACCCATAGACTCATAGACTCACCACTGACACCCATATACTCAACACTGTTACCCATAGACTCAGCACTGCCACCCATAGACTCATAGACTCACCACTGACACCCATAGACTCAACACTGCCATAGACTCAGCACTGCCATAGACTCAGCACTGCTACCCATAGACTCAGCACTGCTACCCATAGACTCAACACTGCTACCCATAGACTCAACACTGCTACCCATAGACTCAGCACTGCTACCCATAGACTCAGCACTGCTACCCATAGACTCAACACTGCTACCCATAGACTCAGCACTGTCACCCATAGACTCAGCACTGCTACCCATAGACTCAGCACTGCTACCCATAGACTCAACACTGCTACCCATAGACTCAACACTGCCATAGACTCAGCACTGCCATAGACTCAGCACTGTCACCCATAGACTCAGCACTGCCATAGACTCAGCACTGCCACCCATAGACTCAGCACTGCCATAGACTCAGCACTGTCACCCATAGACTCAGCACTGCCACCCATAGACTCAGCACTGCCACCCATAGACTCAGCACTGCCATAGACTCAACACTGTCATAGACTCAACACTGCCACCCATAGACTCAACACTGTCATAGACTCAGCACTGCCATAGACTCAACACTGCCACCCATAGGCTCAACACTGCTACCCATAGGCTCAGCACTGCCATAGACTCAACACTGCCACCCATAGACTCAACACTGTCATAGACTCAGCACTGCCATAGACTCAACACTGACACCCATAGACTCAACACTGCCACCCATAGACTCAGCACTGCTACCCATAGACTCAAGACACCCATAGACTCAACACTGCTACCCATAGACTCATCACTGTCACCCATAGACTCAACACTGCCACCCATAGACTCAGCACTGCTACCCATAGACTCAAGACACCCATAGACTCAGCACGGTCACCCATAGACTCAACACTGTCACCCATAGACTCAGCACTGACACCCATAGACTCATAGACTCACCACTGACACCCATAGACTCAACACTGCTACCCATAGACTCAGCACTGCCACCCATAGACTCATAGACTCACCACTGACACCCATAGACTCAGCACTGCCATAGACTCAGCACTGCCATAGACTCAGCACTGCTACCCATAGACTCAGCACTGCTACCCATAGACTCAACACTGCTACCCATAGACTCAGCACTGCCATAGACTCAACACTGCCATAGACTCAGCACTGCCATAGACTCAACACTGCCATAGACTCAGCACTGCCATAGACAACACTGCTACCCATAGACTCAACACTGCTACCCATCGACTCAACACTGCCATAGACTCAACACTGCTACCCATAGACTCAACACTGCTACCCATCGACTCAACACTGCCATAGACTCAACACTGCTACCCATCGACTCAACACTGCTACCCATCGACTCAACACTGCCACCCATAGACTCAACACTGCCATCGACTCAACACTGCTACCCATCGACTCAACACTGCTACCCATCGACTCAACACTGCCATCGACTCAACACTGCTACCCATCGACTCAACACTGCTACCCATCGACTCAACACTGCCACCCATAGACTCAGCACTGCTACAGACTCCCACAGACTCACCGATTGTATGCCCCCCATCCCCCCCTCCCCCCTCCCCCACCCCGCGTGTGTGGGTTGCAGGCAGTCGTCGTGTGGTGGACGTGATGGACGTGTCAACGCAGCGCGGCGTGGAGATGACCATGAGCCAGTGGGCACGCTACTACGACTCACCGGCCGACCAGCGAGACAAGCTGTACAACGTGATCTCCCTGGAGTTCAGCCACACACGGCTGGAGGGCCTGGTTCAACGCCCTGCTGTGGTGAGTGGGTGGGTGGGTGGGTGGGTCGGTGAGTGAGTGGGTGGGTGAGTGGGTGAGTGAGTGGGTGAGTGAGTGAGTGGGTGGGTGGGTGGGTGAGTGGGTGAGTGGGTGGGTTAGTGAGTGAGTGACTGAGTGAGTGGGTGAGTGGGTGGGTAGTGAGTGGGTGGGTGGGTGAGTGAGCCAGTGGGTGAGTGAAGGGGTGAGTGAGCGAGTGAGTGAGTGGGTGGGTGAGTGAGTGAGTGAGAGAGTGATTCGGTGGGTGGGTGAGTGAGTGAGTGGTGAGTGGGAGAGTGGGTGAGTGAGTGGGAGAGTGGGTGAGTGAGTGGGTGAGTGAGTGAGCGGTGAGTTAGTGGACAAGCTGTACAACGTGATCTCCCTGGAGTTCAGCCACACACGGCTGGAGGGCCTGGTTCAACGCCCTGCTGTGGTGAGTGGGTGGGTGGGTGGGTGGGTGAGTGGGTGGGTGGGTGAGTGGGTGGGTGGGTGAGTGGGTGGGTGGGTTGGTGGGTGGTGAGTGAGTGGGTGGGTGGGTGGGTGAGTGGGTGGGTGGGTGAGTGGGTGGGTGGGTGAGTGGGTGGGTGGTGAGTGGGTGGGTGGGTGGGTGAGTGAGTGAGTGAGTGAGTGGGTGGGTGGGTTGGTGGGTGGGTGAGTGGGTGGGTGGGTGGGTGGGTGGGTGAGTGGGTGTGTGGGTGAGTGGGTGGGTGGGTGAGTGGGTGGGTGGGTGGTGAGTGAGTGGGTGGGTGAGTGGGTGGGTGGGTGGTGAGTGAGTGAGTGGGTGGGTGGTGAGTGAGTGAGTGGGTGGGTGGGCGAGTGGGTGGGTGAGTGGGTGAGTGAGTGGGTGGGTGGGTGAGTGGGTGGGTGAGTGAGTGGGTGGGTGAGTGGGTGGGTGAGTGGGTGGGTGAGTGAGTGGGTGGGTGGGTGGGTGGGTGGGTGAGTGGGTGGGTGAGTGAGTGGGTGGGTGAGTGGGTGGGTGGGTGGGTGGGTGGGTGAGTGGGTGAGTGGGTGGGTGGTGAGTGAGTGGGTGGGTGGGTGAGTGGTGAGTGGGTGGGTGGGTGGGTGGGTGGGTGGGCGAGTGAGTGAGTGGGCGGGTGAGTGAGTGGGTGGGTGGGTGGGTGAGTGGGTGAGTGAGTGGGTTAGTGAGTGGGTGGGTGGGTGGGTGGGTGAGTGGGTGGGTGAGTGAGTGAGTGGGTGGGTGAGTGAGTGGGTGGGTGGGTGGGTGGGTGGGTGGGTGAGTGAGTGGGTGGGTGGGTGAGTGGGTGGGTGGGTGAGTGGGTGAGTGGGTGGATGGGTGAGTGCGTGGGTGGGTGGGTGGGTGAGTGGGTGAGTCGGTGGGTGGGTGAGTGAGCGAGTTGGTGAGTAGTGAGTGAGTAGGGGAGTGGGTGAGTGGGTGAGTGAGTGAGTGAGTGGGTGAGTGAGTGGGTGAGTGGGTGAATGAGTGGGTGAGTGGGTGGGTGGGTGGGTGAGTGGGTGAGTGGGTGAATGAGTAGGTGAGTGAGTGAGTGGTGAGTGAGTGGTGGTTGATGGTTGTGGTGGTTGTGGTGGTGGTGGTGGTGGTGGTGAAGGTGGACAAGCTGGACTGGGTGGACACGATGTGGCCCAGGCATCTGAAGGAGAAGCAGAGGGAGTCGACCAACGCCATCACTCACATGAAGTACCCCAAGGTGCAGAAGTGAGTCCACCACCACCACAACCACCACCACCACCACAACCACCACAACCACCACCACAACCACCACCACCACAACCACCACCACAACCACCACCACCACCACAACCACCACCACCACAACCACCACAACCACCACCACAACCACCACCACCACCACCACCACAACCACCACCACCACAACCACCACCACAACAACCACCACCACAACCACCACAACCACCACCACAACCACCACCACCACAACCACCACAACAACAACAACCACCACCACAACCACCACCACAACCACCACCACCACCACAACCACCACAACCACCACAACAACAACCACCACCACCACAACCACCACCACAACCACCACAACAACAACCACCACCACCACAACCACCACCACAACAACCACCACCACCACAACCACCACAACCACCACCACAACCACCACCACCACAACCACCACAACAACAACTACCACCACCACAACAACAACAACCACCACCACAACCACCACCACCACAACAACAACCACCACAACCACCACAACCACCACCACAACCACCACCACCACAACAACCACCACCACAACCACCACAACAACCACAACAACAACAACCAGCACCACAACCACCACCACAACCACGACAACCACCACAACCACCACAACAACCACCACCACAACCACCACAACAACCACCACAACCACCATGACAACAACCACCACAACCACCACCACAACAACCACAACAACCACCACCACAACCACCACAACCACCACAACCACCACCACAACCACCACCACAACCACCACAACCACCACCACAACCACCAACACAACCACAACAACCACAACAACCACCACAACCACCACCACAACCACCACCACCACCACAACCACCATAACCACCACAACCACCACCACAACCACCACAACAACCACAACAACAACAACAATAACCACAACCACCACAACAACAACCACCACCACCACCACAACCACCACAACCACCACCACAACCACCACCACAACAACCACAACAACCACCACCACCACAACCACCACCACAACCACCACAACCACCACAACCACCACAACAACCACAACAACAACAACAATAACCACCACCACCACAACCACCATAACAACCACCACAACCACCATGACAACAACCACAACAACCACCACAACAACCACCTCCACAACAACCACCACAACCACCACAACCACCATCACAAGCACCACAACCACCATCACAACCACCACAACCACCACAACAACCACCACAATCACCATCACAACCACCACCACAACCACCACCCTCATCACAACCACCACCACAACCACCACCATCATCACAACCTCCAACCTCCACCACAATCACCACAACAACCACCACAACAACAACGACTACTTCCACCACAACAACCACCACAACAACAACCACTACTACCACTACTACTGCTACTACAACCACCACCCCCCACCTTTCTCTCTCCCCACCACCACCTCCCCACCACCACCCCCACCACCCTTCCACCCCCCCCACCACCACCACCACCACCACCCCCCCCCACCACCACCACCCCCCCACCACCACCCCCCCCACCACCACCCACCACCACCACCCCACCACCCCCACCACCCTTCCCCCCCCCCCACCACCACCCTCACCCCCCCCACCACCCCCCTTCCCCACCACCCCCCCCACCACCCCCCCCCCCCACCAGATACTGCTTGATGAGTGTCAAGGGCTGCTTCACCGACTTCCACGTCGACTTTGGGGGCACCACCGTGTGGTACCACGTACTGCGTGGCCAGAAGGTGACACCATCACCACCATCATCACCATCATCAACATCATCACCATCACTACCATCACTACCATCATCATCACTACCATCATCATCACCATCATCAACATCATCAACATCATCACCATCACTACCATCATCATCATCACCATCACCACCATCATCACCACCACCACCATCACCATCATCAACATCACCATCATCAACATCACCATCACCACCACCACCATCACCATCAATAACATCACCATCATCAACATCACCATCACCACCATCACCATCATCAACATCACCATCATCAACATCACCACCACCACCATCACCATCATCAACATCACCATCATCAACATCACCATCACCACCACCACCATCATCAACATCACCATCATCACCATCACCACCACCACCATCATCAACATCACCATCATCAACATCACCATCACCACCATCACCAACATCACCATCATCACCATCATCATCATCACCACCACCACCACCATCATCAACATCACCATCATCAACATCACCATCACCAACATCACCATCATCACCATCATCATCATCATCACCACCACCATCACCATCATCAACATCACCATCACCACCATCACCAACATCACCATCATCACCATCATCATCATCACCACCATCACCAACATCACCATCATCAACATCACCATCATCACCACCATCACCAACATCACCATCATCAACATCACCATCATCACTACCATCACCAACATCACCATCATCAACATCACCATCATCACCACCATCACTATCATCACCATCACTATCACTACCATCACTAGCACCATCACTATCACTACCATCACTACCATCACTACCATCACCACCACCACCATCATCACTACCATCACTATCACTACCATCACCATCACTACCATCACTATCACTACCATCACCATCACTATCACTACCATCACTAGCACCATCACTATCACTACCATCACTAGCACCATCACTATCACTACCATCACTAGCACCATCACTATCACTACCATCACTATCACTACCATCACTACCATCACTACCATCACTATCACTACCATCACCATCACTACCATCACTATCACTACCATCACTAGCACCATCACTATCACTACCATCACTAGCACCATCACTATCACTACCATCACCACCATCACCACCATCACTACCATCACTATCACTACCATCACTAGCACCATCACTACCATCACTACCATCACTATCACTACCATCACTAGCACCATCACTATCACTACCATCACTATCACCATCACTATCACTACCATCACTATCACCATCACTATCACTACCATCACCATCACTATCACTACCATCACTATCACTACCATCACCATCACTACCATCACTATCACTACCATCACTACCATCACCATCACTACCATCACTATCACTACCATCACTACCATCACTATCACTACCATCACTATCACTACCATCACCATCACTACCATCACTATCACTACCATCACCATCACTACCATCACTATCACTACCATCACTAGCACCATCACTACCATCACTACCATCACTATCACTACCATCACTAGCACCACCATCATCACCACCATCACCACCACCACCATCATCATCACCACCATCACCATCATCACCACCATCACCACCACCACCATCACCACCATCACCACCACCAGTCTCTCTCCACTGCTGCTGTACCATCACCACCATCACTACCACCATCACCACCACCATCATCACCACCATCATCATCATCACCACCATCATCATCACCACCATCATCATCACCACCATCACCATCATCATCACCACCACCATCACCACCACCATCATCATCACCACCATCACCATCATCACCACCATCACCACCATCACCACCATCACCACCACCAGTCTCTCTCCACTGCTGCTGTACCATCACCACCACCATCATCACCACCACCATCACCACCACCACCATCATCATCATCACCATCACCACCACCATCACCACCACCATCACCACCACCATCATCATCATCACCACCACCACCACCATCACCACCACCACCACCACCATCATCATCACCACCACCACCACCATCACCACCACCACCATCATCATCATCACCACCATCACCACCACCACCATAATCATCATCACCACCACCATCATCACCACCACCATCACCACCACCACCACCATCATCACCACCATCACCACCACCATCATCATCACCACCACCACCATCATCACCACCACCACCATCACCACCACCATCACCACCACCATCACCACCAGTCTCTCTCCACTGCTGCTGTACCATCACCACCACCATCACCACCACCATCACCACCATCACCACCACCAGTCTCTCTCCACTGCTGCTGTACCATCACCACCACCATCACCACCACCATCACCACCATCACCACCACCAGTCTCTCTCCACTGCTGCTGTACCACCACCATCACCACCACCATCACCACCACCATCATCACCATCACCATCACCACCATCACCACCACCACCATCACCACCAGTCTCTCTCCACTGCTGCTGTACCATCACCACCACCACCACCATCACCACCATCACCACCACCATCATCACCATCACCACCACCATCACCACCATCACCACCACCAGTCTCTCTCCACTGCTGCTGTACCACCATCATCACCACCACCATCACCACCACCATCACCACCACCAGTCTCTCTCCACTGCTGCTGTACCATCACCACCACCACCATCACCACCACCATCACCACCACCAGTCTCTCTCCACTGCTGCTGTACCATCACCATCACCACCACCATCACCATCACCACCACCACCATCACCACCAGTCTCTCTCCACTGCTGCTGTACCATCACCACCACCATCACCACCACCAGTCTCTCTCCACTGCTGCTGTACCATCACCATCACCACCACCATCACCATCACCACCACCACCATCACCACCAGTCTCTCTCCACTGCTGCTGTACCATCACCACCACCATCACCACCACCAGTCTCTCTCCACTGCTGCTGTACCATCACCATCACCATCACCACCATCACCACCAGTCTCTCTCCACTGCTGCTGTACCATCACCACCACCACCATCACCACCAGTCTCTCTCCACTGCTCTAACCCCTTGGTTATCCCACCGACCCATTGGTAACTTACCAACCCCTCACCGTGACGTTACCCCCCCCGTTACCCCCCTCGTTACCCCCCCCCCCGTGCCCCCCCTCCAGGTGTTCTGGCTGGTGCCCCCCCTCGGCGCGCAACCTGGAAGTGTATGAGCAGTGGGTGCTGTCGGGCAAGCAGAGCGAGGAGTTCCTGGGTGACCGCGTGGACGACTGCGAGAGAGTCACCCTCACGCAGGGGCACACCTTCCTCATCCCCTCGGGTGACGAGTCCACCACTAGTCCACCACTAGTCCACCACTAGTTCACCACTACCACCACCACCACTAGTCCAACACTACCACCTCTACTACTAGTCCACCACTACCACTAGTACTACTACCACTAGTCCACCACCACTACAGCCACCACTACTACCACCACTACCATCACTACCACCACCACTCGTTCACCACCACCACCACTAGTCCACCACCACCGCTAGTCCACCACCACCACTACTACTACCACCACTACCACTAGTCCACCACCACCGCTAGTCCACCACCACCACTACTACTACCACTACTAGTCTACCATCACCGCTAGTCCACCACCACTAGTCTGGCTAGTTGCCCGGCCAGTCGACCCTCTAGTCGACCCTCTAGTTGACCCTCTAGTCGACCCCTGGCAGGTTGGATCCACGTGGTTCGGAGGAAACACTAGTCCACCACTATTAGGCCACCTCCACTACTACTACTAGTCCACCACTACCACCACTACTCCACCACCACTAGTCCACCACCACTACTCCTACTAGTCCACCACCACTACCACCACTACTCCTACTAGTCCACCACCACTACTACTACTACTAGTCCACCACTACTCCACCACCACTAGTCCACCACCACTACCACCACCACTACTAGTCCACCACCAGCATCACGAGTCTGGCTAGTTGAACCTCTAGTTGACCGCTAGTTGACCCCTAGTTGACCCTCTAGTTGACCCCTAGTTGACCCTCTAGTTTACCTCCAGTTGACCCCTAGTTGACCCCTCGTTGACCCCTCGTTGACCCCTGGCAGGTTGGATCCACGCGGTGTTCACCCCCGAGGACTCCCTCGTGTTCGGAGGCAACTTCCTGCACTCGTTCAACATCCCCATGCAGCTGCGCATCAGAGACACGGAGGACCGCACACACGTGAGACACACACACAGGGGGGAGAGAGACACAGGGGGGGGAGAGAGACACGGGGTGGAGACACGGGGGGGGGGAGAGAGACACGGGGTGGAGACACGGGGGGGGGGAGAGAGACACGGGGGGGGAGACACAGGGGGGGGAGAGAGACACGGGGTGGAGACACGGGGGGGGGGAGAGAGACACGGTGGGGAGACACGGGGGGGGGTGGGGGGGAGAGAGACAACGGGGTGGAGACACAGGGGGGGAGAGAGACACGGGGTGGAGACACGGGGGGAGAGAGACACGGGGTGGAGACACGGGGGGGGGAGAGAGACACGGGGTGGAGACACAGGGGGGGGGAGAGAGACACGGGGTGGAGACACGGGGGGGGGAGAGAGACACGGGGTGGAGACACAGGGGGGGGGAGAGAGACACGGGGGGGAGACATAGGGGGGGGAGAGAGACACGGGGTGGAGACACGGGGGGGGGGAGAGAGACACGGGGTGGAGACACGGGGGGGGGAGAGAGACACGGGGGGGAGACACGGGGGGGGGGAGAGAGACACGGGGTGGAGACACGGGGGGGGGAGAGAGACACGGG